>NC_134524.1:33627779-33927779 GCF_027942865.1 Odontesthes bonariensis | reverse complement strand
GGAGGAAACAGTCTCCGCACGAGTTAAGTTTGTTCAGGAAAACAAGTTGTGTTTTGGCTGTCTGCAATCCGGTCATCGCTCAAAGGAGTGTGAAAGGAGACAGACCTGCAACATATGTGAGAAAGGACATCCAACTTGCCTCCATGATAATCGCACTAAAGAAAGAAAGATGCTAACAAGGGTTAATCGAGCAAATGACTATGACAAGCAGAAAGAAGGAAGCTTTGAACGGCGACAAGACAAAGCAATGAGTTCCTCGTTTGAGGCAACGTCAAACAGAGTCACACAGAACATCAAAGACACTCATACATCCACTATCATTCCAGTGTGGGTGTCAGCCACAAGTGAGCCTGAATGTGAAATTCTTGTGTATGCACTCCTAGATACACAGAGTGACACAACCTTTCTCCTTGAAGAAACTTTAAAGGGTCTGCACACAAAAAATGAACCAGTTCAGTTAAAGCTGTCCACCATGGCTTCAAGAAACACCATTGTGCCATGTCGAAGAGTTACTGACTTGCAAGTAAGAGGATTCTACTCAGACAAGGTAATACCTCTGCCGGTGACCTATACAAGAGACTTCATACCTGCAAACAGAGAACATATTCCCACACCAGACACGGCTAAAGTTTGGCCTCACCTTGAACACATCGCAGCTAAGATAGCTCCACTACAAGGTTGCGATGTTGGCTTATTAATTGGCTACAACTGTCCTCAAGCTCTTGTTCCAAGACAGGTGGTGCCTGGTGAAGGAAATCAGCCATTTGGACTGAGAACAGACTTGGGCTGGAGCATAGTAGGCTATGGCAACCTCTGTCTTGATTATGGTGATGCAATAGGAGTAAGTCACCAGGTTGTTGTGAAGCAAGTCATTCCAGATTGTCAGTTGGCTTCAAACACCACAAGTGAAGTGCATTATGTCTGTAGAACACAGATCAAAGAAGTAGTCTCACCTATAGATGTCAAGGTGGGAGAGATCCCAAGTAGCGACCCAGAGCTCAAGAAGGCCCACGTTTATGACACGCAGGCAAAGGAGGTGAGGTCACTGTTGGATCGCCTACACAAGTTCTCTGATTGGTCAAGATTGGTTAAGGCCATTGCTAGATTAAAGCGCCTTGCTAGAGAAGTCAAAGGCCTGAAGCCACGGTCCTGTGAAGCCACCAGTCTAGAAGAAAGGAGGGAAGCACAGTTAACCATAATAAAAATGGTTCAAGACACAAACCTCTCTCAAGAAATCCAGCATCTCCAGCATCACAAGGAGACACAACCGAAGTCCAAGCTGCACAGACTGAATCCATTCCTGGATGACCAAGGTATCATTAGAGTCGGAGGCCGCTTGACTCATGCTGCCTTACATCCACATGTAAAGTATCCTGTGGTTCTTCCAAGAGACAGTCATATCTCATCATTGCTGGTAAAGCACTATCATGAAAGAGTGCACCATCAAGGCCGGGGAATGACAACAAATGAGCTCCGTTCCAATGGCATATGGATCCTCGGATGCAGCAACCTGGTCTCATCCCATATCTACAAGTGCACCAAGTGCAGGAAATTCAGAAGAGGTGTGGAACAACAAAAGATGTCAGATCTTCCTGTGGACCGAACAGAAGCTACGCCGCCATTCACCTTCTGCGGTATGGATTGCTTCGGTCCATTTTACATCAAGGAAGGGAGAAAGGAGTTGAAAAGGTACGGACTGTTGCTCACCTGTATGTGCTCCAGGGCAATTCACATTGAAATGCTCGATGACTTGACCTCGGATGCCTTCATTAACGCCCTGCGTTCATTCATCGCCATTCGTGGAGCAGTGCGGCAGATAAGATGTGATCAGGGGACAAACTTCGTTGGTGCAAGGCGAGAGTTTGTTGAAGCGTTGAAAGAGATGGATCAAGAGGAACTCAAGGAGAAGGAATGTGAGTTCATCTTTAATACCCCAGCCTCAAGCCACATGGGCGGAGTCTGGGAAAGACAGATCCGTACCATCAGAAGTGTTTTGACGTCTATCCTAGAACAGTCTGCTAAACAACTTGACTCCTCCTCTCTAAGAACATTTCTATATGAGGTCATGGCAGTTGTGAATAGTAGACCACTGACTACTGATAACCTGAATGATTCATCCAGTCCAGAGCCATTAACACCTAACCACATTCTGACCATGAAGTCCACAATCATATCACCTCCCCCTGGGAAGTTCATCAGGGAAGATCTATACCTCCGCAAAAGATGGCGTCGAGTTCAACTCCTGGCCAACAACTTCTGGTTACGTTGGAAGAAGGAGTATCTTTTAAATCTCCAACACAGACAAAAGTGGATCAAGGAACGCAGAAATGCACAGATCGATGACATTGTTCTTCTGAAAGATGATGGGATCCCACGGAACAAGTGGAAGATGGCAAAGGTCATACAAGTTTATCCTGGGAAGGATGGAAGAGTGAGAACACTCAAGTTGTTACTCAGTGATCCAACACTGGATAAAATGGGAAGACGCACCTCCAAACCAGTCTACCTGGAGAGGCCTATTCAGAAGACGGTTACACTGTTGGAAGCAGACTAAGACCACAGTGTACCATTGTCTAGTTCTCAGTCTATCAGTTAGCCTTATTGATTAGTTGTTGATTTGTTACATGATAATATTTGAAGTAATGTTCATGTACAGTATATGTTTCCATAAGTCGTTCTAAGAAATCACTTGTGATTTGGTGATTTGGTGGGAGTGTAACTGCCTCACATGTTAATTTAATACATTCTCATGTATTTATTTTTGGTTCCTACCTGCCTTTCAGGTGAGGGGGGGCTCATTAGTTGTTTCCTGTTTCTACACGGTACCCTTTTAATTAGACCCCGCCTGGCAGAGCATGAGAAGGGAAAAACAACACGGCCGGTTGTCTCCACACTCGGTAAAAGGTTTAAGTAAGGTTAAAGAGTTACAAAATTAATGTAAACAAAGAAAACGAAGAAAGAAGACAAGAAAAGATTCAGCCTTTTGGTAGTGTGCAGCCTACGAGGTGTGTTTTATTGGTGTATTTGTGTAATTACATTAAGCTACAAGCTCTGCATTAGCATACTTATTTACATGATTATTTGTTACTTTCCTTTTCTTCAGTTCTCACGGGTTGGTCGGAGACTGTAAATAAACCCTGTTTTGAAACGATCTCGGGTCTCATGCTTACTACCTAGAGGAGCTACAGACTGATTTAAGAAAATTTGCGCATTCACCAATCTTTTCGTACTTTACGTTTTCTTTCAGGTACGAACAGAATTTACAGTGATCCAGACCTGTTGTAGGAGTTTCCTAGAATAGTGAATTCCAATTGGCTTGAATTGGACTTACTATCTAAGTGCCTTGAGATGACATTTGTTGTATTTGGCGCTATATAAATAAAAATGAATTGAATTGAATAGTCCGCTGTTATTCCAATCAAGTTTGCTTGACTAAAGGATTGTATATTTAATTACTTTGAAGCAAACGTAAATAAATATAGGCATTATACCCCATAATGATGCTGACATTATTCTGTTTGAATAATGTCATTATGCACTTAAATGCACTTAAATGATGCACTAATTGAAGGTTAATTTGACTCTGGATATAACAAGGTCAATGGGAAGCGTAACCAGAGGCTGACTTGTTACTTTTGGATGCCTGCGCGTCAGGCTCTTGGAATTTTAAGACCAGGCTTAAAACTTTCCTTTCTGATAAAGCTTATAGTTAGGGATGGCTCAGGTGATCCTGAAACATCCCATAGTTAAGCTGCTATAGGCCCAGACTGCTGGGGGGCCTCATCTGTCACACCTTTCCTCACTTTACTCTCTTTTTCCCCCGTTTAATTTCTCAAATGATATTATGTACATGTGACATTATTGTGGTCATTAACTCGTGTTTCCCTGTTCCAACAGGTATGAATCCAGCTGGGATGAATAAAGTAGTTCTAATCTATTCTATTCTTTGAACAGGTGTAGGTGTGGAGGGCACCCCGCCCCCGCCCCCTCCCCTCCCCCCTCCTCCCTTCTTCGCCTGTCTTCTCAAACCCCAGCTGGTCGAGGCCAACGGAGATTCTTCATGAATGAGGTTGTGGTTTCAGAGGAATCTTCCTGTTGAAAGGGAGTCGTTTCTCTCCACAGTCGCCGAAAAAAAAAAGTTTCAGTGCAATCTGTTGGTTTCCTTAGCTAGGAAATTGTTTTTTAATTGGCTCTATATGAACGAATTGGATTATTTTATGAATAATTATGATTACAATAAATTGTATTCCAATTGGCTTGAATTGAGATGACATTTGTTTTATTTGGTGCTATATAAATAAAAATGAATTGAATTGAATTGAATAGAGCGTGTGTTCCGAGAGCGTGTAGATATCCTTGCAGAGACAGACGAATGGCTAACATCGCGATTTAGATTGCCAAGGACTGTGCTGCTGTAAATATGCAGCTTGCGAGAGCCACAACTCCAGAGAGAAACATGCCGATCAAACCCAGTTCCACCACACGTCCAGGTCCTCACCACCCTTGGATTTTTGGTCACCGGAACCTTTCAGAGGGAGATTGGAGACAGATCGGGGGTGTCCCAGTCCTCTGTGAGTCGTGCGCTCCCCTTGGTCATCAAAACTCTCATCAGTTTATCACCCATGATACATCAGATTCCCATACACCGCTGTCCAACAAGTACAAGTTAAGAGGGACTTTCATGCCGTGGCTGGACTGCCAAACATAATCGGAGCAATAGACTGCACACATATACGCATCAAAACATACATGCTGTTGTGGAGTCAAGGCAAGTATATTATTTGTACAGCACAATTCAACAACAAGGTGATTCAAAGTGCTTTACAGAGATATTAAAACAGTAGAAATAAAAAGCATGATTTGAAATTTAAACAAAAAAGAAAGAAATAAGAACAATAGATAAAATCAAACAACTAAAATATGATTAAGTGTTGAAACTCAAGCTTCAGATTTGGAGCTTTATTCAAATGCAGCTGAAAGTAGGTGTGTATTCAGCCTGGACTTAAACACACTGAGTGTTTAAGCTGATCTGAGGCTTTCTGGGAGTTTGTTCCAGACATGTGGAGCATAGAAGCTGAATGCAGCTTCTCCATGTCTGGTTCTGACTCTGGGAACTGATAGAAGACCGGATCCAGATGACCTGAGGGGTCTGGAAGGTTCATACTGGGTCAGGAGGTCACTGATGTGTTCTGGTCCTGGACCATTCAGAGCTTTATAGACCATCATCAGAACTTTAAAGTCTATCCTCTGATGGACAGGCAGCCAGTGTAAAGACCTCAGAGCTGGACTTATGTGGTCCACTTTTTTGGTCTTAGTGAGGACTCGAGCAGCAGAGTTCTGAATAAGCTGCAGTACAGACCTGCAGAGATGCTGTTACAATGATTGTCACGCCAACTGACAGAACAGCACATCCAAAGCATCACATTCACATTCACAACAATCCAAACAACCAGTCTTCAGCCGGACCTACAGGGGGCAGACCATCAGTGGAACAACCACACCACAGCACCCCAACTGACTTCCTGTCTGGACAGAGCAACTAACTGAAAGACGGCAATTTTAACTTCAGATGAACACATGCAGCAGAGGAGAGGGAAGCAAATGTTTGTTCAGAGCAATTGCTTGGAGAAAGACAAACAAAAACCAACTAAAGAAACCAAAAAAAAATCCCTCAGTTCACCGGTCAGACGCAACTGGTTTTCAACCTAACTAATTGATTGAGACAACCCCTTCCATCAAGAAAATCAATCCAACAAAAGAACTTGAATAAAAACACAAAAAGGGGAAATCTTTGTTCGAGTTGTTCCTTGCCCGACCGGGCTTTTTCAAGTTGAAGCTTTACTGAGGGAACCATCACAACCACCAAAACTTGACAGTTGAAAACCACCGTGGCAACAGAGACGAAGGATCAACGGCCTCCACTCGACCTTGTCTACGTGAGGAATAACTGCAAGTATGGCAGAAGAATCCACAGGGAAATCCATCAAGCAGCTGAAGACAGAGAGGACTTCAGCAAAGACGGCCTTCACAAAGCGGGCAAACTACCTCACAAGAGAAATTGAACACCTGACAAAATCAGAGATTCAAAGAGCATACAGGGAACTCTGCTCACTCTCCAGGACAATCAATGACGCCAATGACGAGTATGAGCTTGGTCTGCTAATGGAGGTTGATGAAGGAGAGGTGAAGCTGGACCCCAAAGAACAAGCAGACATTTCAAAGACCACAGAAGACTGCAGGAAAAGACTGGAAGACGCCAGAGAAAATGTGCAGTACAGTCTCTGGTTGAGGTACGCTGAGGGGGAGCTGACCTTCGCCATCAAGGAGGCAGAGTTGGCATGCGAACAGGCTCGTGGAATCCCTGTGTCCCTGGTCAACGAAGACGCATACGAGTACCAGGTGGAAAATGCAAAGCAACTGGTCGCAGACGCAATAGCTGCATTCAAGGAATGGGAGGATTGGATACCCAAAGAGGAAAAGACTCACATGGATGGCAGGACAAAAGACCTAAGAAAACTGAAGAACAACCTTGATGCAAAAAAGGCTGAATTCCTTACCTTGCAGAGAACTGCAGAGGAAGAAAGGCGAAGAACAACTCTTCAGGCCCAGTCAGCACCGCAGCCAGTCCAGCGACCTATCCTCAAAATAAAACCCACCAGCCTACCCAGATTCCATGGCTCAAAAAGAGACTACCATCAATGGAAAAAGGACTGGGAGAGTCTTCAGCGACAAGGCGAGCCAACCAGCTCGGCGGAGGCGAAGAAGATGGAACTTCTCGACAGTGTTGACGACAAGATCCACAAAGACCTCAGGCTCTCCACCTACAAGTCAGCTGAGGAGATGTTCAAGGTCCTGGAAAACCGATTTGGTAATAAGACCACCATCACCCTGGAGGTCATTGAGGACCTGGAGAAGATCCCGCCTCTAAAATTCCACCAGCCCAGGAAGATGATCGAACTCATCCAGTCTGTCGAAAAGGCCTTGAACGACCTCACAGAGCTCGGCAATACTGGAGCCATCAAAAACCCTCTTGTCATCAAGTCAATCGAAACCAAACTGCCTGACACAATGAAGAGGGACTGGCTAGTCTTCATGGTCAATCCAACAAACGCAGTGACCCCAGACAACCACTTCGACAAGCTCCTGACCTACCTGAAAACTCAAGAGGAAGTCTTGGAGAGGCTTGAGCAACTTGGAGTGTGTGAGAAGCTGGACAAGAGACCAGCTGACTCCAAGAAGTACGCCTCTACCAAGTCCACGAGTAAAGAAGGATGCGTCGTCTGTGGTGATGAGCGGCACGCAGAGAAGCTCTTCTTCTGCAAACAGTTCAAAGACCTGAAGGTGAAAGACAAACTGAGTGCTGTGGAAAGGCTGGGAGCCTGCACAAAGTGCCTGGAGCGTCATTAAGACAATACCTGCAAAGACACGTACCTGTGTAGAAAGCCGGGATGTAGAAGAGGCCATCACTTCTTCCTGTGCCAGAAAGGAGACCCTAAAAGGGATGAGACAGAAACATCTAAGTCAACCATGAAGAGGCACAAACTGACAGAAAAACAAAAACAATTCATGTCAGAACTGTCCCCTGAAATGGCAGAAAAGTGTAAGAAGGCCTTTGCAAATGTCTCAGCAAGATCTCTCTGCACAGACAAGCCTGGAGGCATGAAAGGAAGTGCAGTTCAAGAACTCCCAGTGATCCTCATGCTCCTCGAAGTCACCACCAATGCAGGTCAGAAGATCGGAACTCTAATCGACTTAGCATCTGACACGAATTACATTACCCACCGTGCAGCCAGGAGGCTTGACCTGAAGAGTGAGAAAATCACACTAGTTGTCAATGGGGTTGGAGAAATGGCCCTTAAAGTAAAGACAAGGAGATACCATCTCAGAGTGAGAGTGAAGACCCCCACAGGAACCGAGAGAGCCCATGAACTTCTCTGCTATGGCTTGGAGGAGATAGCCAAGGTACAAAAAACAGTCACACCCCAACAGCTGAAAAACTTCTTTCCAAAGACCAGCCTGGATGACCTCCACAGACCGGAGCAAATAGAGCTGCTCATCAGTCATCGCGAGGGACGACTTGTGCCACAGAGGATGAAGGTGGTGGGTGATCTCGTGCTATGGGACAGCCCATTAGGGAAGACTGTCGGAGGAACGCACCCAGACCTCTTCGAAACAGTGAAGTTGGAAGCGCATACATCAAAAACCCACTTCGCACGATCCATGAGGGCCACAGCTGTGAAGTACCAAGAACTCTGTGACACCAATGGAATCAGAGCTGAAACCAAAACCACTGTAACCAACAAAGAATTCCTCAACTGGTGGAAATGGGACAGTATTGGAGCAGCATGCCAGCCAAAGTGTGGAGGATGCAGATGCGGCAACTGCCAACCAGGAGGAAAAGAAATGACACTGAGTGAGGAGAAGGAGCTTGAAATCATCAGGACAGGCCTCACCTACGTCAATGCTGACAATCACAGCAGTGAACCACACTGGGACACAAAGTACCCATGGATTGAAGATCCAACTTCTCTGTCCAACAACAGAAGTGGAGTAGAAGCCACTTTTCTGAGAACAGAGAAACTGCTCAAAAAAGAACCAGAGTGGAAAGTGGCATATGCAACTCAAGTTCACGAAATGGTGGAAAGAGGAGCAGCAATGAAGCTCACCAAAGAGACGATGGCCAACTGGACGGGACCAGTATGGTATGTCAGCCACTTGGTGGCGCCAAACCCACACTCTGTCACAACACCTGTACGCCTAGTCTGGAACAGCAGCCAAAAGTTCAAGGGACTCAATATGAATGATCTTCTGCTGAAAGGACCTGATGTCCTCAATCCAATCCGTGCAGTGTTACTCAGGTTCAGGAGAGGTGTGCATGCTGTCCTCGGAGACATCAAGAAGATGTATAATTCAGTGTGGTTGGAAGACCTGGAAGTGCATCTTCACAGATTTCTCTGGAGAGACACCGAAGACAATGAACTTGAAGAGTATGCCATCACCCGAGTCAACATTGGTGACCGACAAGCAGGGTGCATTGCACAGCTGGCCATGAGAGAGACCGCAAAGCTGCCCATGTTCACTCATCTGGAGGAGGAGCGCAGGATTCTGGAGGAAGACTCTTATGTTGACGACGTGCTTACTTCCCACAACGACCTGGAAAAGCTGGACAGAAACACCAGAGGAGTTGAGGAAATCCTGAAAACAGGCGGATTCTTCCTGAAGCCCTGGGTCCGGTCAGGCCAAAGTGGGAGGGACACGCTCGCACCAGAAGCACCAGCAAAACAATTCCTTATTCTCCCAAATCAAAGGAGAGAAGAAGATGACAAAGCCCTGGGAGTCGGCTACCTTGTCGAAAGTGACAAACTGTACCCCATGACCTCAGTCAACTTCTCCAAGAGAAGGAAGAAAATGAGAGTTGGTCAAAATCTCCTGGAAGAAGAGGTGAGAGGAAAAACTCCCAAGCCACTGACTAGAAGACAGCTGTTGAGCCAAGTAGCTAGCCTGTATGACCCAATAGGTCTTGTCACTCCTGTGAAACAGAAGGGTGCTATTCTAGTCAGGAGAGCCTTCCAAGAGGCTGGAACCAGCTCAGCCCGAGACACTTGGGACAAGCCACTGTCAGAACAATTGAGGGAAGAAGCAATCCAGCTTTTTGAAGAATACATCCGCCTCAGCCAAATAACCTTCCACAGAAGTCTAACACCATGCAACTGGACCACAAAACCATGGGGAATAACGTTCTCTGATGGGAGTGACCAGAGCTACGGAGCCGTGGTGTACTTCAGGTGGGAGACTGCAGAGGGCATTGAAGTCAGACTCGTCGAGTCAAAAGCAAAGCTCACACCACTCGACCAGAAGGGAGAACCAGTCAAAGCTGAAATCTGTGGTGCTGTCTATGCAGTCCGCCTCAGAAGATACATTGAGAAGCACAGTCGGATGGAGATTGAAAAATGGCTCCACCTGCTGGACAGTCAAACTGTGTTGGGAGCAATCCAAAGAGACAGCTATGGATATCAGACGTTCTTTGCGAACAGAGTCGGAGAAATCCAGAAGACCACATCCCCTGATGACTGGTGGTGGATCCAGGGAGACCTCAATGTGGCAGACATCATAACAAGAGGTGCAGCTCCAGAAGATCTCAAAGAGGATTCTGTGTGGCAGAATGGACCAGACTTCCTGAAATTACCTCTCGAAGAGTGGCCGAAAAAGTCTGCCAAAGAAGTTGCAGCTCACGCCAGAGAGGGGATAAACAAGCTTCAAAGGAAGTCCTTCTCAGCAGCTCTGACCAGATCACAGGTCAAGAAACCCACACACAATGTGCCACCTTGTTGTACAATCAGTCCAGTGAAAATCACAGGCAAAAGAGAGATTGATGCTCAGCTAGGCACTGCAGACGGAAAGGAGACCAAGACTCAACTCCGAAGACCAGCAGCTGGTTCTGGAGTGAAAGAACTGATCAATGTCACAAAGTTCAGCAGCCTAACTAAGGTGATCAGAGTAATTGCCTGGGTGTGGAGAGCTGCAATTAAATGGAAGAAATTACTGGACAAAACCCAATCCACAAGTAAGCCAAAGTGGGAGGGGCTTTCATCAGAAGAGATAAAGTCCAGAACCAAACAAGCTGTACTTACCGTCAGTGAGTATGAAGACGCACAGAGAGATCTCTTCCTCGCAGCACAAGAGGGTGCATCCTTCCAAGACACCACTCTCAACAGGCTGGCTGTTTACAAAGATGCAGAAACTGGTCTCTTGGTCTGTGGAGGAAGATTTCAGATCTTTGATGACGACAAAACTACGGTACCTATCTTACCTTGTGATGCATGGATATCCTCTCTTCTAGCACAGGAAGCCCACAATGTAAACCATGAGGAAATAGCAGGTACACTCCTGCGAATGAGAAGGAAAGCATGGGTTACAAGAGGCAGGAAACTGGCTCAGAAGATTGTGGACAGCTGTGTGACCTGCAGAAAGGCCAGAGCTAAAAAGTGCCAACAAATCATGAGTGACCTCCCATCAGAATGGATAACACCAGCCAGACCATTTGAATTCACAACAGTGGATCTATTCGGACCTTATGAAGTGAAGGATGAAGTGAAGAAGAAATCAAGGCTCAAAGTATGGGGGTTAGTCTTCTGCTGTATGGCATCCCGAGCTCTGCACACAGATGTCGTAAGTGACCAGTCTTCTGAAGGTTTCCTGCTGGCCTACAAAAGATTCACAGCACTAAGAGGACATCCAAAGAAACTGTGGTCAGACCCTGGGAAAAACTTTGTGGGCGCCAGACCTGCCCTCAATGAGCTGCACACCTTTCTGGACCAGCTACAGTCGTCAGAGGTTGAAAATGAAGCCTCCAAGCATGGGACAGAATGGAGCTGGAAACTTCACCCCGCTGATTCTCCTCACAGGAATGGAGCTGCAGAGGCTGCTGTACGCACAACGAAACGCGCTCTGCACAACCTGGGAGGAGATGGATGCTTTACTTGGAGTGAGTTCCAGACCTTCCTCTACATGGCTGCAAACCTTGCCAACGAGAGACCCATTGATGCCAGAACTCGAAGCCGAGAAGACTGTGTAGACTACATCAGCCCAAATTCCCTTCTGCTCGGGAGAACAGGACCTAGAGGAGACCTGGGAAGCTTTGACTTTGAGGGCTACCCCTACAAAAGGCTAAAAGCCATTCAGACAGAAGTTGACCGGTTCTGGAGGAAGTGGAGTCAGTTGACTGGGCCCAATCTGTTCGTCAGGAGCAAATGGCACACAGCACACAGAAATGTAGCCACAGGAGACATTGTCTGGATTGCTGACCAAAATGCTCTGAGGAGTCAGTACAAACTTGCCAGAGTCATCAGTGTCAACCCTGACAAGAAAGGTGTTGTCAGAGATGTTCATGTCCGAACCTTCCCCAGCTACCCAGTCTCGACCGTCAAATCAACCCAAAGGTCAACAAAGAAACTATCCACAAAAATACCCTCTACAATCCTGCACAGGGACGTACAACGTGTCATTGTTCTACTACCAATTGAAGAACAAAAGTAATCACCAAGCAAAAAGAAGACTTACCATCCACAACTCTTGTGACCTCTCTGGGTTCCAGAACCGAGAGGTCAAGTGGGAGGTGTCACGCCAACTGACAGAACAGCACATCCAAAGCATCACATTCACATTCACAACAATCCAAACAACCAGTCTTCAGCCGGACCTACAGGGGGCAGACCATCAGTGGAACAACCACACCACAGCACCCCAACTGACTTCCTGTCTGGACAGAGCAACTACCTGAAAGACGGCCATTTTAACTTCAGATGAACACATGCAGCAGAGGAGAGGGAAGCAAATGTTTGTTCAGAGCAATTGCTTGGAGAAAGACAAACAAAAACCAACTAAAGAAACCAAAAAAAATCCCTCAGTTCACCGCTCAGATGCAACTGGTTTTCAACCTAACTAATTGATTGAGACAACCCCTTCCATCAAGAAAATCAATCCAACAAAAGAACTTGAATAAAAACACAACAAGGGGAAATCTTTGTTCGAGTTGTTCCTTGCCCGACCGGGCTTTTTCAAGTTGAAGCTTTACTGAGGGAACCATCACAACCACCAAAACTTGACAATGATCAAGCCTACTAAATATGAATGCATGGACGGGTTTTCCAGGTCCTGCTGAGACATCAGACCTTTTAACCTTGATATATTCTTAACCCTTAGATGCATAAATGGGGTCAAAAATGACCGCGAGGGTTGTTATTCTTCAAAATCTCTGACATTAAAAGTTTTCACACTTCCATATTCCAGGTATTCCTCATAAAACATGTTTGTGACTTGAGGCCATTTGAATTTTTTTTAAATGTTTTTATACATTTTAAGAAATTGCAGTTTTTGTGTCACTACCCCAGTTTTTCATAAGCGGGGTCAAAAATGACCCCAAGCCTTTCCTATAGAATCTCAAGGGTTTGCTTTGGGAACCTTTGATTCTTACCAACTGTGAAAGGAAGATGCAAGAGTTTCTATGCTCTCTTTGTTACGTGGAGTAGAAGAGGTCAAAGAGGAAAGATAAAGAAAGCATAGAAATACTATCCTCAAGTTAAAAGTCAGGGTCTGCATATAAAAAAGAAGACAACCTGAGAGCAAGCAAGGAAGCAATATGGCATTCAGATAAACTGACGTGGCGCCACGCCAAAGAGGAAGGAGACAAGTCCTGCTGATATCTGACTGGATCAGTCAACTTGGGGGCAGAGTCTGACTGTGGCCGAAACCTGACTGGCTCTAAACAAAAGTTATAAGAAATGATAACGACTGTCTAGATATAACAATGCAGTAAAATGAAACAAAATAAGAATAATCAGAAGGATAGAAATAAGAGGCTTCCTGCCTGGAAGAAAATATGCATACTCCTGTGACGGGAAATCTGTATCTGTATTTGTATCACTCAAAA
Organism: Odontesthes bonariensis; assembly: GCF_027942865.1. Classification (NCBI taxonomy): domain Eukaryota; kingdom Metazoa; phylum Chordata; class Actinopteri; order Atheriniformes; family Atherinopsidae; genus Odontesthes; species Odontesthes bonariensis. Next base: position 33,914,350 of record NC_134524.1, on the reverse strand, counting down.
CTAAAAAACTAAAAAATTCTGAAGCGGCACACAAAACTCTTCTTATGTCACACACTTGCATCCCAAACTTGTTTTTTTTATGACATACCCTAAGACTGTACAGTCACGGTCAAAATTCTTAGCACACCCAATTTTCAAGTGTGTAATTTAGACGTTCTTCAGAAATAAATTCATTTCAATTCATTTTTATTTATATAGAGCCAATTACAACAAATGTCATCTCAAGGCACTCAGATGTAAACATTTCCCAGTTTTGTGTAATCAGAATACTCTACTTATAGGGCCAAGTTTGTTAAAATAAGGAAAAAAGTACCTGCATGAAATATACCTCCGAAACAATTACACACGCTGCTCATTAATATTTATTGGCTCAACTTTCTTTTCTTTTCTTTTTTTCTTCAATCATTTATCTTTGAATATGTTGGGGTTTTGGAAGTGGGTTCTCTTTCCTTCCAGTAGGTGGCGCCAGGAGACCGGCAGGAGTTCCATCAGGAGCACCTGGGGTCAATTACTCCTCATTACTGGGGAGCATTTAAGCAGCATGCTGACGGCCCTTCGGCGCCTGAGTGTTTGCCACACGTGGTAACTTCAAGCCTGAACTTACAAGTTCTTAGTCCAAGTTTTCATGCCTTCTATGACTACTTACCAGTTGTGTCTTTGCTATTGTTCCCCAAGGTATCCTGAGCTCCTTAAGTGCCGAGCCTGTTTTCTGCAGTCGTCTTCAGCTCCAGAGTTTCAGTCCAGACCAAGCCAGGATCTAAAACTCAAAGCTTCCGCCTCACTGCCTGGTCAAACCCTGTCCGCTCTCCTCCGCTCACCTCCTCGATTCTGGAAGGAACGATCTGCCGCCACCTGAGAACCCAATAACCCATCTGGAATCCCTCAGCCCCTTCCTTTCCCAGAGGACTTCATCCCGAGCCCACTGGAGATCCAGCCGTGATACCTGAACTCAAAGTATCTTCTTCATTCCTAAACTCACTTTGGAAAGAAAGAATGAACCTTTTTTTGAACTGCTATCATTCTCCTGAGTTTACTCTGTACGTGGGTCAGAAAACTAAAACAAAACCATGACAGAATATAAAATACTGTTGGATGGAAACACTGATAATTCAGTACTAAAACGTGTTTGGTAGAAGGGGAAAACAGTCTGTGGAAAAAAGGTGAATATGATAAAATGCAATTGAAATATAAAATCAAATGACCAACAAATACACAAACAATGTTACATAAAACTCTTTCAAGAGCTCATATTTGTGTTATTAATTGACCAAAGATGACTGTAAAGCTGTCATCAGGTATTCCATCATGTCAGTTTAATTTCTATCAATTTCTTGTTATATCATCGGCTTATTTCTAATAATTAGGGACCGAGCAGTGAAACTGCAAGGACCCTATTGTATCTGTAAGGTTTATTGTTTTTCTCCTTCTCTGTTATTCTTATTCTTTGCAAAAGGTATGCGAAAACTCAGGAAATTTTGCGAGCGCCACCTGCCAGTCGATGACATGAAAGAATCTAAACTTTATATTTTTGGGAGTCGATCATTGACTCTGTAGCGCCCCCTATAATGCTTAAAAATTCTCCCCTTAATAGGATTAGTTTCGTGTAGGACAATGAAATTCGGTACACTCATTCATCATGCCCAGACGCACAAAAAAGTCTCATGCCGCCATGGTCCCCCGTACACAGGAAGGCGGCCATTTTGGATGGAAAGTGCGTTTTCGTGCCATTTTTGACCGATTCCACGCCTTGCATAAGATCGAACTCGTCCTACTGGCAGCTGGTTCCACAGAGAGGGGCCTGATAACTGAAGGCTCTGCCTCCCAAACTGGCAGCTGGTTCCACAGAGAGGGGCCTGATAACTGAAGGCTCTGCCTCCCAAACTGGCAGCTGGTTCCACAGAGAGGGGCCTGATAACTGAAGGCTCTGCCTCCCATTCTACTTTTAGAAACTCTTGGAACCTCAAGTAAACCTGCAGTTTGAGAACGAAGTGCTCTGTTAGGAAAATATCTTACAATGAGATCTTTAAGATATGATGGAGCTCGGTCATTAAGAGCTTTATATGTAAGGAGAAGAATCTTAAATTCTATTCTGAATTTAACAGGGAGCCAATGAAGAGAAGCTAAAACTGGAGAAATATGATCTCTCCTGTTAGTTCTCATCAGAACTCTGGCTGCAGCATTTTGGATCAGCTGGAGGCTTTTCAGAGAATATGTGGGACAGCCCAATAATAAAGAATTACAGTAGTCCAATCTTGAAGTAACAAATGCATGAATTAGTTTTTCTGCATCACTCTGAGACAAGATGTTCCTGATTTTAACAATATTACGAAGACGAAAGAAGGCAGTCCTAGAAACCTGTTTTATATGCGAGTCAAATGATAAGTTCTGGTCAAAAATAACTCCAAGGTTCCTCACTGTAGAACTAGAAGCCAAGGAAATACCATCTAGAGTAACTATATAGCTAGACAATTTCTCCCTGAATTTCTCCCAGGTCCAAAGATAACGACTTCAGTTTTGTCTGAATTTAGAAGCAGACAGTTCTGAGTCATCCAGGTCTTTATGTCTTTAAGACATGCTTGTAGTCTGACCAACCTATTGGGTTCATCTGGTTTTATAGATAAGTACAGCTGAGTATCATCAGCATAGCAATGGAAATTTATGCCATGCTGTCTAATAATGTTACCTAATGGAAGCATGTATAAAGTGAAAAGAATCGGTCCAAGCACAGAACCCTGGGGAACTCCATGACTTACTCTGGTGTGTGAGGAAGATTCTTCATTTACAAGAACAAACTGAAATCTATCAGATAAATATGACTTAAACCAGCCTAATGCAGTTCCTTTAATCCCAATAACATGTTCAAGTCTCTGTAATAAGATACTGTGATGGACCGTATCAAATGCAGCACTGAGATCCAACAGGACAAGCACAGACACAAGTCCGCTATCAGAGGCTAAGAGGAGATCATTGGTAACTTTCAGCAGTGCAGTTTCTGTGCTATGATGCACTCTGAATCCTGACTGAAACTCTTCAAACAGATTATTTCTGTGTAAGTGATCACAAACCTGAGCTGCAACTATTTTTTCAAGAACTTTAGACGTAAAAGGGAGATTGGATATAGGACTATAATGAGCTAACACTTCTGAATCAAGAGCTCGGACTCTTAGTCAAACTGGCTACAGTGCTGAAGAGAAACCTGGTATTGTTCTTATTCTCTTCTATTGATGAATAATAAGCAGTTCCAGCTTTATGAAGGGCTTTAAACTATCTTTCCAGACTAACTGAGACTCTTCTAAATTAGAGGAACGCCACTGTCTCTCCAGCTTTCTTGCAGTCTGCTTTAAAGCACGCAGCTGTGAATTATACCAAGGAGCCAGCCTCTTCTGACTGATTACCTTCCTTTTCAGAGGGGCAACATTGTCCAGTGCTGTACGCATTGAAACTATAGTGCTGTCAACAAGAGAGTCAATTGCTGCTGGAGTAAAGTTTAGGTAGTCGTCCTCTGTCATATCTGCACATGGCAGTGAAGAAAAGGATGATGGAATTAATTCTTTAAATCTGGTTACAGCATCCTCTGATAGACACCTTCTATACGTAAATTTCTTCTCAGAAACTGTATAGTCAAGTAATGTAAACTCAAAGGTTATCAGAAAATGGTCAGATAAGACAGGGTTATGAGGGAACACTGTTAACTGTTCACTCTCAATGCCATAAGTCAGCACAAGATCAAGGGTGTGATTAAGGCAGTGAGTCGGTCTGTGAACACTCTGAGAAAATCCAATAGAGTCTAATATAGAATTAAAGTTCATATTCAGGCTGTCATTTTCAACATCTACATGAATATTAAAGTCACCCACTACAATGACTTTATCTGTACTCAGCACTAACTGGGATAAAAACTCTGAGAATTCAGACAGAAACTCAGAATAAGGGCCAGGTGGACGATACACAACAACAAACACAAGAGGTTTCTGGGATTTCCACTTTGCGTGGGAAAAACTGAGAATCAGAGATTCAAAAGAGCTCAAACTAATCTTGGGTCTGGGACTGATTAGTAACCCTGATCTGAAAATAGCTGCCACTTATCCTCTGCTTGTGGTTCCAGGAACGTGAACATTTAAACAGTCAGAGGGAGTTGCTTCATTAATGCTAACATGATGCTAACATGATCCTCCTGCTGCAGCCAGGTTTCTGTAAGACAAAATATATCAATATGATGATCACACATCAACTCATTCACTAACAGAGACTTCGAAAGGAGAGATCTGATATTCAGCAAACCACATTTAATAGTTTTAAGTTTTAGTTCAGTTAAAGTTTTTGTTTTAATAATTTCTTTTTGCACAAGAGGATTTGCTCCTTTTGTGTTAATTGATTGGGTGGGTAGCAGCAGGTGGGAAGCTGCAGAGAAGTGTGTAAGACTACAACTCTGCATCCTGGTCTGAGCCCTGGGTTGTCATGTTTTAGGGTGGCAAATAAATTCGTCCATATTTCTAGAAATGAGAGCTGCTGCTTCCAAAGTGGGATGGATGCCGTCTCTCCTCATCAGACCAGGTTTTCTCCAGAAAGATTGCCAATTATCTATGTAGCCCACGTTGTTTGCTGGACACCATCTAGACAACCAGCGATTGTAGGACGACATGCGGCTAAACATGTCATCACTGGTCAGATTTGGCAGGGGTCCAGAGAAAACTACGGAGTCCCACATTGTTTTGGCAAAATTACACACCGATGCAACATTAATTTTAGTGACCTCTGATCGGCGTAACCGGGTGTCATTAACGCCGACGTGAATAACTATTTTACCATATTTACGTTTATCCTTAGCCAGCAGTTTTAAATAGGATTCTATGTCGCCCGCTCTGGCCCCTGGAATGCATTTGACTATGGCCGCTGGTGTCTCTAATGCCACGTTTCTGACTATAGAGCTGCCAGTTACCAGGGTTTTGTCCTCAGCGGGTGTGTCGCTGAGTGGGGAAAATCTGTTTGAAGCGTGGACAGGTCGATGGTGAACAACGGGCTTGACTTTAGAGCTATGCCTCTTCCTGACAGTCACCCAGCCACGTTGTAATCCTGGCTGCTCAGGTTCTGCTAGGGGGAGGCTAATTGAGCTAGCTACGCTAGGTGGCTCCACACTGGCTAAAGGGACCTGGCTCGCTATCGGTTGATTTTCAACAGTGCAGAGCCGAGCTTCCAATTCAGATAACCTCGCCTCAAACTACAAAAAGACTACATTTGTTACATGTACCATTATCGCTAAAGGAGGCAGAGGAGTAACTAAACATCTGACACACGGAGCAGGTGAAAGCAGGAGAAGGAGGAAGAGAACCGGTAGCCATGCTACGCTAGAGAACCAGACACACCGCTAAAAAGTGAGAATAAAGATTAAAGATATGTAGGAGTGTGTTAGAACGGTAAGCTATAGAGTTTAACTATGCAAAATTGTGTAAGTTATAGATAGAAATAAAGTGATTATCAGTATTCCAAGCGGAGCAAGAAATTCCACAGTGCACAAGGTAACAGGAAGTGATGCAACACGTCTTACCGCCTCTTCTACTTATCAAAATGGCTACACCTCTTTGTCTGGAGTTGTAACAGGCTGAGTACACATGAGGAAGCTGTGCTGTGGTGAGAACATCAGCTGCAGTCTTTGATAAATGAATCTCCTGTAGTAAGACAATGTCTGCCTGTAGGTCCTTCAATCTATTGGAGATTTTTAGTCTCTTCTCCCTGGACCCAGCTCCATGCACATTCCATGAAATAAACCTTAGCGTGGACATGCTCAGGTTAACGTAGTGAGTACTGGATGCTTGTTAAGAGCATCCCTTGCATGCGTGTGCATTTATGCTTGCAGGCGACTGATTGTGATTCTGGTCTGAGTGCTTGTGCGCTGTCAGTGCTGTGTAAGCGTGGTGTTTGATTACGTGTGCTACTCAAATCTCCTTCTGTGCCGTGCATGTTAACATTAATATGACATACTGAGGTGGAAACGCGGGAAGAGAGAAAGAAGAGAAAAACAGTGCAAAAGAGTAGAAGTGTGAGATAGAAAAAAAGCCCAAAACAAACCCAAATAGACGCAACAACCATAACAACAACCACAAGAGCAACAACAACAACAACAACAACAACAACAACAACAACAACAACAACGAAAAAGGATATGGAGGTGATGAGGGGTGAAATGTTCACAACCATAAAGCAGTGATCTACCTTTGTGCGGCTATGTGTATTATGTATACTAGTGTTACCTATAGTCCTAAGTTTTATTTCAAGCCAGTATGCGTAAAGGCGCTAGCATGGTTGCCGCGTCTGTCACGGCGGTGGCGGAACGTGACGTCAAAATGACGTTTCAGGCATGGCACTTGCCTTGAAAAGACGGCGCTGCGCGTTGTCGTGCACCAGTCGATTTTTGTAACTTGGCGGCGCCGAGCACAACGAACCGGATGGACCGATGTGAGACCAGGCTCAGTCAGGAGGTGCGTTTGTACAGGCAGCTGTACGAAACTGCAGTGAAACAGCACAGGGAGCACGTAAACTCCCAAAACTGGTGCACAGAGATGGGCAGAACTTTGGGGAAATGGGGAGAGTTCTGTAATGCTGCGTGTTCACTAAGAGCGACCTCCGCTATCTGGTAGCGGAGGTCGCTGGAGAAGCTTCGCTTGAGAATTTGCTTTGGTTGCTTTGGTAGCTCGTGACGTCACATTTAGAATGTTCAAGGCCCCGCGGCTGTGCAGCACCCCCGCGGAAAAGAACATGAGGAAAGAGAGGGCAGGGACACGAATAAACGTGTTGTTATTTACAATTTGTTATACAAGATATACATCACGTTACAAATTATGTAAAACTACATTAGGTACACCTGAGAAGAGCAGGAATAGCAGAGGCAGCTGTGAAAATAAACTGAATTGGAAATAAAATCCGAAATAAAACTTTATTGCAGTGAGAAAGGTATGCGTGGGGTTACTACACTATTGTATTGATGCACTCGACACGGCAATTGCAACAGTCAGAAGTGTTGGCTCATTATAGACCTATATCCAATCTCCCTTTTATGTCTAAAGTTCTTGAAAAAATAGTTGCAGCTCAGCTTTGTGATCATTTCCACAGAAATAATCTGTTTGAAGAGTTTCAGTCAGGATTCAGAGTGCATCATAGCACAGAAACTGCACTGCTGAAAGTTACCAATGATCTCCTCTTAGCCTCTGATAGCGGACTTGTGTCTGTGCTTGTCCTGTTGGATCTCAGTGCTGCATTTGATACGGTCGATCACAGTATCTTATTACAGAGACTTGAACATATTATTGGGATTAAAGGAACTGCATTAGGCTGGTTTAAGTCATTTATCTGATAGATTTCAGTTTGTTCTTGTAAATGAAGAATCTTCCTCACACACCAGAGTAAGTCATGGAGTTCCTCAGGGTTCTGTGCTTGGACCGATTCTTTTCACTTTATACATGCTTCCATTAGGTAACATTATTAGACAGCATGGCATAAATTTCCATTGCTATGCTGATGATACTCAGCTGTACTTATCTATAAAACCAGATGAACCCAATAGGTTGGTCAGACTACAAGCATGTCTTAAAGACATAAAGACCTGGATGACTCAGAACTGTCTGCTTCTAAATTCAGACAAAACTGAAGTCGTTATCTTTGGACCTGAGCACTTCAGGTGTAATAACCAGATCAGAAAACCCGATAATTCAACCAGACACAAGCTTAGTGGTAAAAGGTTTATTGGATCACAGGTGCTGGACAGGAGTTGAATGTAGCTGGAGTCCGGATAATCCTCCAATGGAGATGTGGATCCGTGGTGGTCAGAGTCCGCTCCAGGGTACGGAGAACAGGTCCAGAGAAGACAGTCAGGGGTAATCCAAGATTGGGTATGATCCTGAGGATCCAGGGAGGTCTTCTGGAGGTAGAGGGTTATAATCCACAAAGGTGATTCAGGCAACGGTCGGAACAGGAAATCAGGAAGACACGGTAGAGAGGTGAGGCTGGACATCTGCTGGCTGTGAGGCTTGCGATAATCTGGCAGGGAACTCTGGCAGGAAGGAGTTGATTTAGGCGGAGTGCAGAGTGGGAGAGAGCAAACGTTAATCAGGCACAGGTGAATATCATGAAGGCAATTAGTGTCAGAGCAAGGAGCAGACCAGGAAATGAACAGCTTCCAGGCTGCAACATTACATCAGGGAGAAATTGTCTAACTATATAGTTACTCTAGATGGTATTTCCTTGGCTTCTAGTTCTACAGTGAGGAACCTTGGAGTTATTTTTGACCAGAACTTATCATTTGACTCACATATAAAACAGGTTTCTAGGACTGCCTTCTTTCATCTTCGTAATATTGTTAAAATCAGGAACATCTTGTCTCAGAGTGATGCAGAAAAACTAGTCCATGCATTTGTTACTTCAAGATTGGACTACTGTAATTCTTTATTATTGGGCTGTCCCACATATTCTCTGAAAAGCCTCCAGCTGATCCAAAATGCTGCAGCCAGAGTTCTGATGAGAACTAACAGGAGAGATCATATTTCTCCAGTTTTAGCTTCTCTTCATTGGCTCCCTGTTAAATTCAGAATAGAATTTAAGATTCTTCTCCTCACATATAAAGCTCTTAATGACCGAGCTGCATCATATCTTAAAGATCTCATTGTAAGATATTTTCCTAACAGAGCACTTCGTTCCCAAACTGCAGGTTTACTTGAGGTTCCCAGAGTTTCTAAAAGTAGAATGGGAGGCAGAGCCTTCAGTTATCAGGCCCCTCTCTTGTGGAATAAGCTGCCAGTAAATGTCCGGGAAGCAGACACCCTTTCCACTTTTAAGACCAGGCTTAAAACTTTCCTTTTTGATAAAGCTTATAGTTAGGGATGGCTCAGGTGATCCTGAAACATCCCATAGTTAAGCTGCTATAGGCCTAGACTGCTGGGGGAGTTCATCTGTCACACCTTTCCTCACTTTACTCTCTTTATGTATATGTGATATTATTGTGGTCATTAACTCGTGTTTCCCTGTTCCAACAGATATCCTTTGAATGGTGTTACAGTGTTTGTTGTCCCCTCTTTTCTGTCTTCTCAAACCCCAGCTGGTGGAGGCGGATGGCCACCCTTCCTGGTTCTGGTTCTGCCAGAGGTTTCTTCCTGTTAAAAGGGAGTCGTTTCTCTCCACAGTCGCCTCAGGCACGCTCAGGCCGGGAGATTGGACCGAAAAACAAAAAGTTTTCAGTGCAATCTGTTGGCTTTCTTAGCTAGGAAATTGTTTTTGAATTGGCTCTATATGAATGAATTGGATTATTTTATGAATAATTATGATTACAATGAATTGAATTCCAATTGGCTTGAATTGGACTTTATTATCTAAGTGCCTTGAGATGACATTTGTTGTATTTGGCGCTATATAAATAAAAATGAATTTAATTGAATTGAATTGAATCAGCAGGCAGTTAACAGAGTTGTTGTGCTTGATTAGTGATTAATGATTAGTCACCACAGAACAAGTATTTCTCCATTGTTGATATAAGTAATGCTTTCTTTTCTGTACCTGTGCATCCAGATAGTCAATTTTGGTTTTCTTTTACCTACAGAATGAAAAGGTACACTTATACCAGGCTTCCACAAGGATATTGTGAATCACCAACAATATTCTGACAAGCAATGTCGGCTAACTTAGCCAAGTTCAATCCTCCAAATGGCAGCCAAATATTGTTATATGTGGATGACATTATTTTGGCTTCACCAACAGAGCAGGACTGTAAGGCAGGCACCTCAGCACTCTTGCGTTTCATAACTGAACAAGGTCCAAAGGTCAGCAAGCTGTGGAAAACCACTGTTAAGTACCTAGGCTACAATCTCTCACAGGAAGGTAGACACTTAGAAGAAGACATAATGACATCCATCTTACAAGCACCAATAACTAAAAGACAGATGATGTCTTTTCTGGGAATGATCAATTTTTCCAGGAGTTGAATCTCTAACTACGCCCTCCTCACAGCCCCCTTATCTGCATTGATCTACAACACGAGAAGCTGACGTGGTATTTATAAGAATAAAACAGTGTGAGACCTCTCCAACCACAGGTAGGAAGACCCCCCAACCCCAAATCCCTTGACACAGGCTGACCACAGGGATAGGAGGTCCCTCAGGCTCAATAGAACCTACATTTTGTTACAGGAATAGATGGGGTGGCCGAGGTTGATTTATGCTCAGTTATCACATGTGGAGGCAACTAAAAAGACTATGTGTATTTTGAGAAGTACATATGTTGGTACAAGATTTCCAAGGGATCGCCGGTGTGGCAGTTGGAATTTTGTAATAATGAATAGTGGTCCATCACCTTGAAATTATAAATCCCCGAGGGCATCAGCAAGCCCGGATCCCCTTATTGACCGTCAATCCGGAATTAAGGGACAACTTGAACCCAGCTGTAAGCTGAACAGATGCAATCCACTTTTAATCACCTTAAAGAGATCTAGGTCTAGTGACACATGATGGGCTCACATGAATCAGGTTTTGATCCACTAGGACACTTCATCATTACAGTCACAGATATCGAGACTGCACCCAGGACAAATAGGTCCTACATCAGTACAGTACAGCCATCACTACACCCTGGCCTGAGCCCACTCTGGACCCTGACGTCAGATATCTCACTGATCTAACTTATGAGGACAAATTAGCTTTAACAAACAGGTTATACTGATCGGAATGAATGGCTGGAATGGATGATGTGTACCGCACAACAAAATAATCAGTCTAATTGTATCGCATGTGCTAAAGCCATACCAAATTTAGGAACTGCAGCATTTAAATGAAACAATCACTCCGATCCAACTGGTTTACAATGTGCATTACAATTAAAAAATTAATCTTTTGTACCTAACACAAAGCAATATAAAACTCTTTCTTTATTGTTCCCAGCAGTTAAGAAAAGAGATGTACCGCCCTCAGCGTTGGCTTGTAATGGTAATTATACATGTTTCATCCACAGGGGTACGGATAAGAATGTGGGTACACCATGCCAGATCATTGTCAACAATCCATCAATGTCACTCAGGACGAAGGTAACTACTCGCCATCTTGGTTTCGGAACCAGACTTCCATGTGAGCAGACCTCTGGTGGCTGCGTGGGGATATGAAACTGAGGCCCGCCCTTCCGCTGGGAACTGGGAATCATCAGTATTGTTCCAGTTACATTTTTCTACTACTGTAGTTTAAGGTATCAGTGATGTAATGTGTGCATCTTCAGATATGTTATTACATTTCAATTAGCATAATAGTATCCAGATATTCTCCAACTCAAAAGGAAGGTATTTATTTTTACAGTGAATATCAACAGAAAATTCATTTAGATTTGGCATGTCTCATTCTAAAAAATAGAATTTCTTTTTAGTTATATTTCCACACTGCTCCAACTTTGTTTTATCAAATTTGAACAGGCATACATTCTTCAAAAACAATTAGACCTCTCAGTTTCTAGTTACATTTGTACTACTTTCAATTAAATATCGGAGTTAAATTACTTCCCAACAGTTGTAGAAACAATGTACTTCAAATCAAGTTAGTCATATTTGGTATTAAGTTGTACATGTGCTGCCATTGTATCCTCATTTCCCGAAGAAGCTACATGCAAGAATCCAAATGCAGGCATCAATTAAACCAGAGTATGTATGTAAAAAAAACTAAAAAACTGTAACCATAACAACCAGAGAAAACAAGTAATAGATTACAACCATAGAATTCACGACAATGACTAATGAGAAATTAGGAAAATACACACACACATAGGGAAATAAAGGTCCATTAGGCTTATTGCTTCAGTAATCTTTAATCATTGTGTCGGTCTGTCTATCTATAAGTGTGTGTATATATCCTGCTACAATTGATTCCTCATGAATAGATCATTCAGATATATATTTAACTTTTGCTCTGTTTGTGTATGATGAACTGTGAAATGGTTTATTGTCCTTATTGTCAGCTTGGTTTTCCATTCCTTCATCCCCCGCACCCTCAGCTCTTCCCATCATTCTCAGTGGAAACAGAAGTCCATCATTTTGTTGTGTAGTGGTGTTTACTGCTTGGCAGCAGTGAGCTCCCACCTTGTCTTTGGTCAGGAAATAAAGCAGGGCATTGAGCCAGGCGTTACATGAAGCCAAAGGCCTTGTGATTTTATAGCACATTGACACTGTGGTCATGGTGTGACAAGGGACTTTCCTGAAAACTTTCAGCAGCAGAAAGATGGTTCTTGTAACATGGAAGGGGAAGAAACACAGCGCAAAGAGCAGGGTGATGGTGATGATAGTCTTGATAGATTTACGTCTGCGACTGGCATATGGTGACTGAGCACCAAGGAACACAAAAATCCCCTCATCCGTTCCCACTGCTCTCAACAGGCCATTGCTTCCTCTTTCAACTATTGCAGAGCTACTTCTGCTCCTTCTCTCCATTCCTTCATGGCCTCCATCTCGCGGACCTGAGCGGGGTGAGGGTTGAGAATGCAGAGTCCTAAATATTGTCAAAACTACGTGAGAGTAACACCAAGCAATTACTGAAAAAGGCACAAAAAAGCCCAGCAAATGTAGTGTGATTCCATAGGGTACATAATCAAGGAACTCTTCATCTATGGCATCATCCCAACAGTTCTGGTACTCCTCAATTACCCGTCTCAAGTTACCATAGCTGACATTACCATTTACAGATGACATGTCATGGCTTGGATCATGAGTACTTGTGCTTATATTGCTCCCAAGCCCTGCCAGTCTTGTCACAAGGCCAGTCTGAGCAAACCGGAATATAGGGCAGGTCAAAGCAAACACTATAATCCAAACCAGGACACAAGTACACTTGACAGCTTTCTTGGTCTCCAGCGTGATCACTTTCATTGGGTGGCAGATACCCAGGTATCTGTGCACAGAGATACAAGTGAGGAAGAAGATGGAGCAGTAGAGATTGAAATAGAAGAGAAAACGAACCAGGCGGCACATGAAGTCCCCAAAGACCCAGCGGTCACGCATGATGTAACTGGCCACAAGAAATGGTAGAGACAGGCCGTACATAAAGTCTGTTGAGGCCAGGTTAACCATATATATCAGAGATGCATTCCAGCGCTTGGTCTGACGGAAGGAGCGGTAGAGCACCACAAAGTTAAGAGTGATGCTGAAGATAAATGTAAAAGAATAACAAATGGGGAGGAAGATATATTTGTAAGACTCGTCTATGCTGCAAGATGATGTTGAAGGAATAGAATGGGGAGAGGAAGAGGGAGTGAGGTAGCTCAGAACATCAGTGAGTATGGACACACTAGCATTTGGAGGATCTCCACTTCTTGATGACATTGTGAGAGATGAAGTTATTTTTACGTGAGAGAGAACTTGAAGAAAGCTGTAACTTGTATATTTTGAATTCCGGCAGGGTTCTTTTCTGTCATCCTTGCATCATTGAGTGATCTTGATTTTAGATGGCCTTGTCCAATGTGTGTTAACCTAGAAATAAAGACATAAATTAGTCATTTATTCAACGTTGTGACCGGACACACTACGTCTGATGTCTATGATATGGTATAGTGTGTCACATCTGGTTATTATGCATTGTGCTGGGCTGCTGTTTGCTGGATGTCTTAGCTCAACAAATACAGTATTGTACAGACGTATTGAGACACTGCCCATTTCTTTATACATTTCAAGGAAAACAGGCAATGGGTCCAGCAATATATTGAAATGGAAGATTTATAGAAATAGAGTATATAAGGCAGAAACCGAGTTAGTTCAGTTCTGAGCAGCTTTAAAGTGAATCTCTGCTCTGAGCTGCTTTCTCCTCCAACACAGCCTGAACCCTCTCAGACGAGCTTTCTGTCCTTTCTTTAAGGAGTCTTCAGGAATAGTTCTCCAGGCTTCTTGAAGGACATCCCAAAGCTCTTCTTTGGATGTGGGCTGCCTTTTGTTCCGTTCTCTGCCAACATGATCCCACACTGCTTCAGTAATGTTGAGGCTCTGGGGAGGATTCATCCCTCCATCAGACCTGCTGCCACTGATTTTCAGCCCACTTCTTGTGTCCTTTGGCACAGCTCAGCCTTTTCTCCCTGTTTCCCTTCCTTAAGAACGGCTTCCTGACAGCCACCCTTCCATGGAGCCCATTTCTGATGAGGCTTGGGCCAACAGCAGATGGATCAGCTGAAGGTCCAGATGCATCTCGCAAGAAATGAAGAAGTATAATTTTTTACAATTTTGCATAGTTAAACTCTATAGCTTACCGTTCTGTTCTAACACACTCCTACATATCTTTAATCTTTATTCTCACTTTTTAGCGGTGTGTCTGGTTCTCTAGCGTAGCATGGCTACCAGTTCTCTCCCTCCATCTCCTTGCTTTCACCTGCTCCGTGTGTCAGATGTTTAGTTACTCCTCTGCCTCCTTTAGCGATAATGGTACATGTAACAAATGTAGTCTTTTTGTAGTTTTGGAGGCGAGGTTATCTGAATTGGAAGCTCGGCTCTGCACTGTTGAAAATCAACCGATAGCGAGCCAGGTCCCTTTAGCCAGTGTGGAGCCACCTAGCGTAGCTAGCTCCATTAGCCTCCCCCTAGCAGAACCTGAGCAGCTGGAACCTCAGGCTGGCTGGATGACTGTCAGGAAGAGGCATAGCTCTAAAGTCGGTGTGTAATTTTGCCAAAACAATGTGGGACTCCGTAGTTTTCTCTGGACCCCTGCCAAATCTGACCAGTGATGACATGTTTAGCCGCATGTCGTCCTACAATCGCTGGCTGTCTAGATGGTGTCCAGCAAACAACGTGGACTACATAGATAATTGGCAATCTTTCTGGAGAAAACCTGGTCTGATGAGGAGAGACGGCATCCATCCCACTTTGGAAGGAGCAGCTCTCATTTCTAGAAATATGGATGAATTTATTTGCCACCCTAAAACATGACAACCCAGGGCTCAGAGCAGGATGCAGAGTTGTAGTCTTACACACTTCTCTGCAGCTTCCCACCTGCTGCTACCCCCAAAACCCCATAATGACTGTTTCTGCTCCCATCCATCCATCCATCTTCTATACCCGCTGAATCCGTCAGTTGGGTCGCGGGGGGGCTGGAGCCTATCCCAGTGGTCAATGGGCGAGAGGCGGGGTTCACCCTGGACAGGCTGCCAGTCCATCACAGGGCCACACAGAGACAAACAACCACACACATTCACTCCTAAGGACAATTTTAGAGACACCAGTTAACCTAACATGCATGTTTTTGGACAGTGGGAGGAAGCCAAAGTACACGGAGAGAACCCACGCATACACGGGGAGAACATGCAAACTCCACACAGAAAGGCCCCAGCCGGGAGTTGAACCTGGAACCTTCTAGCTGTGAGGCGACGGTCCTAACCACCACACCACCCAAATGAAATAAATCAATAAACACAAAAGGAGCAAGTCCAGAAAACCTAAAAAAATTAAAACAAAAAACTTTAACTGAACAAAAACATCAAACTATTAAATGTGGTTTGCTGAATATCAGATCTCTCCTTTCCAAGTCTCTGTTAGTGAATGAGTTGATTTGTGATCATCATATTGATATATTTTGTCTTACAGAAACCTGGCTACAGCAGGAGGATCATGTTAGCATCATGTTAGCATCATGTTAGCATTAATGAAGCAACTCCCTCTGACTGTTTAAATGTTCACGTTCCTGGAACCACAGGCAGAGGAGGAGGAGTGGCAGCTATCTTCAGATCAGGGTTACTCATCAGTCCCAGACCCAAGATTAGTTTGAGCTCTTTTGAATCTCTGATTCTCAGTTTTTCCCACGCAAAGTGGAAATCCCAGAAACCTCTTGTGTTTGTTGTTGTGTATCGTCCACCTGGCCCTTATTCTGAGTTTCTGTCTGAATTCTCAGAGTTTTTATCCCAGTTAGTGCTGAGTACAGATAAAGTCATTGTAGTGGGTGACTTTAATATTCATGTAGATGTTGAAAATGACAGCCTGAATATGAACTTTAATTCTATATTGGACTCTATTGGATTTTCTCAGAGTGTTCACAGACCGACTCACTGCCTTAATCACACCCTTGATCTTGTGCTGACTTATGGCATTGAGAGTGAACAGTTAACAGTGTTCCCTCATAACCCTGTCTTATCTGACCATTTTCTGATAACCTTTGAGTTTACATTACTTGACTATACAGTTTCTGAGAAGAAATTTACGTATAGAAGGTGTCTATCAGAGGATGCTGTAACCAGATTTAAAGAATTAATTCCATCATCCTTTTCTTCACTGCCATGTGCAGATATGACAGAGGACGACTACCTAAACTTTACTCCAGCAGCACTTGACTCTCTTGTTGACAGCACTATAGTTTCAATGCGTACAGCACTGGACAATGTTGCCCCTCTGAAAAGGAAGGTAATCAGTCAGAAGAGGTTGGCTCCTTGGTATAATTCACAGCTGCGTGCTTTAAAGCAGACTGCAAGAAAGCTGGAGAGACAGTGGTGTTCCTCTAATTTAGAAGAGTCTCAGTTAGTCTGGAAAGATAGTTTAATAACGTATAAGAAAGCCCTTCGTAAAGCTAGAACTGCTTATTATTCATCATTGATAGAAGAGAATAAGAATAATCCCAGGTTTCTTTTCAGCACTGTAGCCAGTTTGACTAAGAGTCCGAGCTCTTGATCCAGAAGTGTTGGCTCATTATAGACCTATATCCAATCTCCCTTTTATGTCTAAAGTTCTTGAAAAAATAGTTGCAGCTCAGCTTTGTGATCATTTCCACAGGAATAATCTGTTTGAAGAGTTTCAGTCAGGATTCAGAGTGCATCATAGCACAGAAACTGCACTGCTGAAAGTTACCAATGATCTCCTCTTAGCCTCTGATAGCGGACTTGTGTCTGTGCTTGTCCTGTTGGATCTCAGTGCTGCATTTGATACGGTCGATCACAGTATCTTATTACACAGACTTGAACATGTTATTGGGATTAAAGGAACTGCATTAGGCTGGTTTAAGTCATATTTATCTGATAGATTTCAGTTTGTTCTTGTAAATGAAGAATCTTCCTCACACACCAGAGTAAGTCATGGAGTTCCTCAGGGTTCTGTGCCTGGACCGATTCTTTTCACTTTATACATGCTTCCATTAGGTAACATTATTAGACAGCATGGCATAAATTTCCATTGCTATGCTGATGATACTCAGCTGTACTTATCTATAAAACCAGATGAACCCAATAGGTTGGTCAGACTACAAGCATGTCTTAAAGACATAAAGACCTGGATGACTCAGAACTGTCTGCTTCTAAATTCAGACAAAACTGAAGTCGTTATCTTTGGACCTGAGCGCTTCAGGGAGAGATTGTCTAGCTATATAGTTACTCTAGATGGTATTTCCTTGGCTGCTAGTTCTACAGTGAGGAACCTTGGAGTTATTTTTGACCAGAACTTATCATTTGACTCGCATATAAAACAGGTTTCTAGGACTGCCTTCTTTCATCTTCGTAATATTGTTAAAATCAGGAACATCCTGTCTCAGAGTGATGCAGAAAAACTAGTCCATGCATTTGTTTCTCCAGTTTTAGCTTCTCTTCATTGGCTCCCTGTTAAATTCAGAATAGAATTTAAGATTCTTCTCCTAACATATAAAGCTCTTAATGACCGAGCTCCATCATATCTTAAAGATCTCATTGTAAGATATTTTCCTAACAGAGCACTTCGTTCCCAAACTGCAGGTTTACTTGAGGTTCCCAGAGTTTCTAAAAGTAGAATGGGAGGCAGAGCCTTCAGTTATCAGGCCCCTCTATTGTGGAATAAGCTGCCAGTAAATGTCCGGGAAGCAGACACCCTTTCCACTTTTAAGACCAGGCTTAAAACTTTCCTTTTTGATAAAGCTTATAGTTAGGGATGGCTCAGGTGATCCTGAAACATCCCATAGTTAAGCTGCTATAGGCCCAGCCTGCTGGGGGGCCTCATCTGTCACACCTTTCCTCACTTTACTCTCTTTATGTATATGTGATATTATTGTGGTCATTAACTCGTGTTTCCCTGTTCCAACAGATATCCTTTGAATGGTGTTACAGTGTTTGTTGTCCCCTCTTTTCTGTCTTCTCAAACCCCAGCTGGTGGAGGCGGATGGCCACCCTTCCTGGTTCTGGTTCTGCCAGAGGTTTCTTCCTGTTCAAAGGAAGGAAGTGAAATTGTTTTTGAATTGGCTCTATATGAATTAATTGGATTTTGAAAACTGAATTGAATTGAATCTCTCAGCTCCTGTGCAAGTATATCGGCGTTACTAACTGCGTTATTTTTCCAGTAACAGAGTAATCTAATTAATTATTTTTCCCATCGTTACAACGCCGTTATCGTTACTGAGAATATAAAGTGGCGCGTTACTACAATTTGGTTGTAGGCTTTAGGCTACACATCAGCTGTAGGTGAGCAGGATAGTGTTCTGTTTATTGTGCAGTAGGCCTAAAATACAGTTACAGAGAATTGCACTACTTAATGGCCAGATTTCCCTTTGGTTCTTTTTACCCAAGTTTACATTTGTGAGTCTTAATTTTGCACTTGAATTTTATATTCAATATTTATGTTTTTATTTCTATGCATCATATGGCCGGCTGCAATCTATTGAGTTCAAATAAATACCTAATGTTCTAAATTACTGTACATAGTGTTTTTATTCTTCAATCAGTTAATATAAACATATTTGATGTCATAGAACGTAACAGCGTTATAGAACATAAAAAATAACGCCACAGTTACTTTGCTGAGTAACTAATTACTTTTACAGTGTGGTAACTGAGTTACTAACTCAATTACTTTTTGGGAGCAGTAACTAGTAACTGTAACTAATTACTTTTTAAAAGTAACTTGACCAACACTGCTCCTGTGTCAGGTCTTTGCTGGATGTTTTCCTCTTTCTTAAGGACATCACTTTCAGATCCTGTTCATCTGCTGTAGATAGTTCTTTAGGCCTGACACTTCTTCTTCTGTCCTCCACTTGTCCAGTTTCCTCAAATGTTTTAAGGACACACTGCACACCATGCTGAGATATGCCAAGTTTTCAGCTAACCGCTCTTTGGGAATCAGCTTGTTGCTGCAGAAATCCTGTTTTCTGTCTGTCACACTGTGTTATCTTTGCTGTTTTTCACACATGCAGCTAAAGAAATGGGAACAAATGATGTGTTAAAATAGCTTCTTTGCTAAGTTGGACACAACACTGATTCATCCCTTGAGTTTTTCTGCTTGAATGATTCATTAGTCAGTGTTAAGCTGCTTTTCCTCTGAAAATGCTCAGGTACAAGGACTAGAAAGAAAATAAATGTGTCTACCTCCAGAAAGCCTGGAGAACTGGGGTTCTAGGCTGCTTGGAAGCCAAATATAATGCACAGAACTGTATTACAAAAATGATCTTTATCAGAACACGGGAATGGCAAGGCAAGGCAATTTTATTCATAGAGCACAATTCATACACAGGGCAATTCAAAGTGCTTTACAGCTACATAAAATCACAAGAAGGCAATAAAACCATTAAAAAGGAATAAAAAAAAAAAGAAAGAAATTAAAAAAAGAAAGAATATTTAAAACCCATTAAAATAATCATTAAGTAATTGAAAAGTGAAGAGTGCAGATAAAATACTTTCAGGTGTCATATGCACAGCTAAACAGAACTGTTTTCAGCCTGGGTTTAAACATTGTCAGAGCTGAGGCCTGTCTCACATCTTCTGGAAGACTGTTCCAGATTTTAGGAGCATAAAACTGAAACGCAGCCTCACCTTGTTTAGTCCTGACTCTGGGCCCCAGCAGGAGACCCCTCCCTGGGGCAGGAGACCCCTCCCTGAGGTTCTCAGAGAATGGAGAATCCTATTTGAAAGTTCTGGCTCAGGATACAGAAGACACACTAAGAACGTATTTCCCATTGGCAGAAAGTACATGATTGCCTCTGTTGGTGAAAACTAACATTTATGTTTCACTGGTATGTAACTTTGCTAAAATAACATTAACTCTTGATGTATTTTGTCCATCCAGCCTTTCTCTGAGTCACCAGCCTTTTTATCTGAATGCTGAGCACAGAAATCATCAAAGTGGGTGACGTTCACTTCATATTCATACGACAGCCTAAATGCTGCTTGCACTTCCATGTTAGCCTCAGCTGGCTTTTCTCACCTGTGTACATGCAACCACCTGCTCTTTTAAATCTTATTTTGTCATGTCATGTCTACTTTTTGAATGTTTCAGTTTAAATCATCGTACCTCCCAGCATTTGAGTGAAAGTCCTTGTACAATCGGAGTTCATCTGTTGTAGGGAACTGAGTGTAGAATAAACAGACCCAGCAAAAAGTGACACACTAAGAACTATGTTTTGGATTTATTGACTCACAGACCTGCACACAACTTTCTACATATAACCAGAGGCTTCGCTGGCCAGAAACCATAAAAACCCACCATTCTTTTTTTGGGGGGGGCTTTTTATGCCTTTATTAGAAAGGACAGTGTAGAGAGACAGGAAGCAGGGGGCAGAGAGAGGGGGAATAACACGCAGCAAAGGGCCGTCCGATGCAGGACTCGAACCGGGGCCGGCTGCACGAGGACTACAGCTTCTGTACATGGGGCATCTGCTGTACCCACCACGCCACGGACCACCCCAAACCCACCATTCTTAAAGATAAGTTCAGAGTCACCACTCTGCTCAACAACTCAATCCCAAATCTGCCACGGTAACCCTGACACCAGACCTAGATAAAAAGACAAATCATGTCTTATCACCCAGAATATACAAAACCTTGAAATGCAAAAGAGAACCTAAGTTTCAGGACTGTGACTGAATGCTCTGAGACACTGAGACACTGCCTGTGTCTATTTCCATTCAACAAGAAGCTCTTTCCCTCATGGTCTGTTATCATGTGTGTTATTGAAACTGTTAAATGTGCTAAATATCAGTGTGTGAGTGATATAAGGTTTTTGTTGCGATATGGAGCGATATATATACATATATATATGTGTGTGTGTGTGTGTGTGTGTGTGTGTGTAAGCCAGGCTCAAGAACGTGTGAGAGACCTTTAAAGCTGCAGTCGGCAACTTTTTTTTAGTCATATTAGCTTGAACTGTCATGGGATTCTGGAAGTAGAATATTAAATAGGCTGTTTAGGAAAAATAACGAAATCTGTAGCTCCCTCTGAAGCCTGTAATCATGCTTGCAAAAATCGAGCGCTCCCGGCTGTTTTTAACCAATCAAGTTAGGGTGGAGGAATCCTACCTGTCAATCACAGCTTGTGCACACGCTGCTGAGCGTGAGTCTGCCCCAGCTTGTGCGCGCTCACACTGGTGTGAACTCACGTGCACAACCTCGTCCACAGAGGGGGAGGGGTTTGGGGGGCGAATCGGAGCTTGTTAGAGGTTGGGGGAGGGACCTGAAAGTTGGATCAGTTCGAATTTTCCGACTTTAGACTCACAATTTTGAAAACTTGCCGACTGCAGCTTTAAAGAAACTGTATGCCGAGTATCAGAATCACAGGAAAGATGTGTTATTCTGTACGTACATCTGGGTATAAAAAGGAACTGGCTTCTTTGTTCTTTGTCTTACATCTTTAGTATGCAAACTGTATGCCACTACAGACATATTAATGAATACGCTCCACGAACGACGTTTGTATCCCTCATTGCTTCTGGGCTTCTTGGTTGCTTTTGCCTCTTGGTATTGAAGACATTAAAGCAACTGCACAAAGAAATCCTACTAATAATTGTTGCAGGATTTTTTTCCACTCGTCAACTTAAGCTGTCTTTGCATATGAATATTTCTGCTGGCAAGAATGACATCCTGTAGCAGTTCTCTTACAAAGCATCTGACTGAATACACTCTGTTGTTTGATCACTGTGCAGAGAATGTGCAGAATTATCCATGATGTTCATCATCTTCTTTGCACAATCAGAATCAGCTCCAGAGCAGCCCCCCACACACAGCCAGGCTTTTTTTGATCAGTTTGTTCAGTGTCTTTGAGTCTCTGGCGCTGCTGCCCCAACAGATGCTGCACAGCATATTTCACTCTCCACCAAAGACTTGGTGATAAGGTATGCAACATCTTGGTGCAGACATTGAAGAATTCAGATCCAGTGTTGTATTTCCAATTCAGTATGCTAGCTGAAACAAGCGGATGATGGTATCATCCACCCCAACCCCGGGGCAGTGGAGGTCTCATTGTGTCCTGATGTGGGGGGAGATGTTGGTGAGGTTGTGTTAAGATCCATAACTGAGGTGCAGGGTGAGATTATGGAGGTGTCACAGGTAGGCTGTGTTGTTGGAGGCAGAGAAGAGCTTGGTAAGTGTTGACCTGAGCTGAGCATATCTGTTGATGTTCAGTTCATTAGCTTCTGTTCCACTGGGGCTTGCTTTCTAGCTTTTTTTGTACCTGTACTTCTCTGCTCTTTATCATATTATTTTTCAGCTCTTTTTGAACAGTCCTCAATAACTCACTGTCTCCAATCTTAAGACTTCTTTTTTTATGTTCATTAGCTTTTTAAAGTCACAGGGGATCCAGGGTTTGTTTTTGGGGAATCAACTAACTGTCCTTGTGGGAATAAAACTCTCCACACAGAAATCTATAGTCTGTCACATACTCAGTCATAGGCCCCCATGTGCCTAACGAAGTGCATTCCAGTCTGTGGCCTCAAAGCATCCCTGCAGATCATCTTCAGCTGCCTGTCAACTGAGTCTGTGGGGTCAAAGGATGCCGCTGAACACTGGGTACATACTTTGACACGAGGACACTTGGCTTATGATATGATTTTACAAA
This sequence comes from Odontesthes bonariensis, assembly GCF_027942865.1. Taxonomy (NCBI): domain Eukaryota; kingdom Metazoa; phylum Chordata; class Actinopteri; order Atheriniformes; family Atherinopsidae; genus Odontesthes; species Odontesthes bonariensis. Next base: position 33,891,598 of record NC_134524.1, on the reverse strand, counting down.
TGATTTTTTCATTTTCCTCTTGTGGAGCACTTTACAAACTGTTGAAAAGTGCATTGGGATGTTGTGTTTGTAGCCTTGGAACAACTGAGCTGTTGATATTACAGTAAAATGTTCACTGCAAGCAGAATAACACAGGTTAACTCTCAGAGGATAATAAAGATTTCAACTCACAGGTTCAATGTCCCGGGTACAGATCCTCTTCTTCACAGTGTCCAGAATTACATCTGTTGTTAACAGCAACTGCAATACCTCCACCTTTGTTATTGCTGCACCTGATGTCTCTGTCTGCCTGTATCACCTGTCAACAGGGTAGAGTGGAATGGAAATATCAGTAGAATCTACTGAAGCAGCACAGCGTCCAAGCCAGCATGGAAAAAAATGCTCCTTATAAATCTCAAAAGTACAAAACAAACAGAATATGATCAGAGGTATTGTAACTTGTATCTAGTCCAACATCTAGGGCTTTAATGGATACGCCTCATATAATATATTATATATGATATATTATATCAGAATTGTGGCTTTTTTTATCTAAAAAGCCACAAAGTCCTCATGAGGAGGAGAGAGATCGTGGATGAACCATGAAACTTTGTGTGGCATGTGAGATCAGCATACAGTCCGTTAATAACACAACAGCACTTTACTAAAACATTCTTATCACTCCTAGTTGGGTTTAGGGAATAACAATACTTGGGTAGGGTTATAAAACAATCATGGTTAGGGCTAAAAAACACGACCATACCATCATAGACACCATTTTTATCTTTTACGTGTAGCTGCTCTCATGACCACTAGAGGTCATATATTCTTTGAGTTATTGGCTACATGCGCCTGCATGAACAAATGCCACATTAACACACTTTGGGAAGGACAGTCTCTTTCAGTTATAGTTATCTGAGAGATTACCTTATTTGTTTTATTAGTTTATTTGAATGTCCTGTCTCCAAGAGATGCAGAAAATCTGGTTCATACATTTATGAAATGAAAATGAAGATGAAAAAATACTTTATTAATCCCATAGGAAAATTATTTTGTTGCTTTTTTATTTGTTTGTTTTTGTGTGTGCTGCCGCCTGTCGCGCCTGTTACGGTGTTTGCTGCTCGCTCTGCACAGCAGGCAGTGATACGAAGGGAGAGAAAATAGGGCCAAGCGATTGTGAGGTCTGACTTTTTCCTGGAGAACCATTTTGTGATGCAAATGTATTACTCTGTTGAACGCATATTGTTTTGAGAAGCAAAACGCTTTATTTTTTAAACCCCAGCCAACTATCCCTTTAACTTGAAGGTCCGTGGATAAATATTTTTGATCTAATTTTCATTTATCTTTCATGAAATTGTCCCACAGGAGCAAACTCTCACCTCTTGTGTTGTGACTGCCAGCGTAACATAAGACGCGTCCCATGAGGTCCATGATGATTCAGTGATCATGTCCTTACTCAGCAGTAATGAACCCTAAAATTCATTTAGACTTTAGACCATTGTCATACTATGCAGTAAAACTGCAGGGACAACATATAAGGTTATATATGCTGAATAAGGTTAGGTCTTTAAAGAAGACCCAGTCAAACCCTGTGAGAACATGCTGCTTTCATCCAGCTGCAGAAGTCTCCCAACATGCTGGACTAATACTAAAATTGATTTATTTTATATATATATATATATACTGTATATACATACATTTTTAATCTATTTTAATGTATTGTTAATCTGGTAGTTGTATGTATTTGCATGCTGTAAAACAAATAGCTCTATGTATAACATAAAAGAAACATTATATGCAGAAGAGAACTAGGACATGCTGTGATCCACATGTGTCAGAAGCTGTCTGGGCTTTCTGAGCTGAGCTCTGCCTGCATCTATGTTCCTGCAGATCAGTTAGCTTTAAAGCTAAAAACTGAGACAGATTATTTGTAACAGAGCTACAACCTCAGGTATTACAGGCAGAAAAAAACATCTGTTTTTTTTTTCAATTGAAATTTAAAATATGCACAAAGAAAACTGAAAGAAATGATAGGTGATTTTTAGGAAGAACAGACCACAATGTGTTGTTCATTAATGGGGAGGAGGTACAGAGAGTGATGAGCTCCAGATTTCATGGCTTTGCACATAGCTGAGGACCTGAGCTTCACTGTCTTTCCCAAAGACACTTGGACTTGTGGAGGAGCTGAGGATCAAACCAGCCACCTTCCCAGTGGAGTAGGACGACTGCCCCCCCCCACTTCAACGATGGCCGTTCCTGGCTGTTAGATGTTAGCATCAGTCAGAGAATTGCCTTTTTTCATGAAAAAAATGGAGGTGTTTCTTTTGATCAGGAAGAGAAAGCGTCTGCTTTCCATCCCCCTCCCCCTTCTCCTCTGGCTGCTGGCTGAGATCTTTGCTCAATCTGTTTGACCTCCTGCCGCATGCTGCTGTTTGTTTGAAGGCTTGTTTGCCTTCCTGTGTACAAGGGTATGCTGCTGATTCAGTCCCTTCCCGCTCCATTAACTCAGTAATAAGTAACCATACTTCCCCAAAGCCTCTCCATGCATCCCTCTGTATGCTGCTCAGTGTTTCACTCACCTACTATAACTCGGTGAAATGACAATCCCATCATATAATGCCATTTATATCTGATCCTGAGCTCCAGCATCAACAAGGTCAATAACTTTGAGCTAAGCAGGATTCAGAGGCGGTCAGTGACAGGCTCCCATCATCTGCATATTAAGATCAGCACAGAGGCAGGTGCAACTGTGTGTTTGTGTGCTGCCGAGTGGGCCGTCCGCAGGCTATACAGGCGCTCCATGAAGCAGCTCCATACTGCAGTACATACTGTGCTGTTAAGGAAGTGATCGACATTATGGTAAATCTTAAAACTTCAGCAGCAGGTCACGACAAAATCAAGGCCAAGCTGCTGAAGGAAGTAGTTATCTACATTAGTAAACCTTTAAAGCGGCGCTATGCAACTTTCAGTAATACAGAGTTTGTTTACCATGCAATACACACCCCAAAGCTGTAGGGGGAGCTCCGTAGAAAATGAGGCGACAGTCTAGCCATATTATATATTACTACTCTAGAAGCTAACCGCATTCAATTTAGCCGTCGACAGCTAATGGAGAGATGTGTGTCTTATCAGGCTACCTGGCTCAGCTCTGAGCCCTTTAGACCTGCCATGAAGCAGTAGTTCTCGGCTCTCATGTGTCGCGAGACTTCCAGAGGTAAACAAAGCACGCGGCGCCACAGGCAAAGTTGCAAGCGCTGTTTCGGGCTAGGGCCACCAGATGGAGATGGAAATGTCACCGTTTTCATCAGAACGGGTCAGCCAAGCAAACTGATGATTGCCAAGCAATTTTATGACCATGAAAAAGTTGCATAGTGCCGCTTTAACACATGTCTCTGTGTCACTAAAGACTGGGGTAGTTCCTAATGGTCTGAAAGTGGCAAAGGTATTACCTCTCTTTAAAGAAGGTGAACCCAGTGTTTTTAACAATTATAGACCAATGTCTATTTTACCTCGTTTTTCCAAAGTTTTGGAAAAGTTAGTTTACTCCAGACAGGGGCGCCGAAAAGGGGGGTAAAATGGGAAGGATTCTAGGGGCCCATGATTAAGAGGGGCCCAGAGAGGCCCTAATAAAATTATAATACTGGAAAAAAATAATATGACACTAAGTTATTTACTAACTTATAATCACAAATATATTTTATTTACAATTTACTGGTAACAATAACTTTATTTGTTTTGGAAACATTACGTTTATGTTTTGTATTTTTCAGGTAGCCTAATTAAGAGTTTAGAATCAGAGTATCAGTGTTGCAGCAAATAAATGAATTCCATTGGATTCCTTGTGCTCAGTGTTACCTACCTCAACTGTCATGTTTCTCTTTTTTCACAAATATGGGAACGATAGTCAGAAATACCATTAAAATGCAAAGTTTTATGTAAAACAGCATCACAAATTTTCACCGACCTCCTGGCCGGCTGTTTGGGGGCCCAGTAAAAATGATTTTCATGGGGCCCAAAATCCCAAGCGGCGCCCCTGACTCCAGAGTTATTAAACACCTTAATGATATTAATATTCTGTTTAAACACCAATATGGGTTTCGCAAAAAGCATTCAACATATATGGCTGTTTTGCAACTAATAGATCAAATTTCTACTGCTCTGGATAAAAATATGTTTGCTATTGGTATTTTCTTGGATCTCTCAAAAGCATTTGACGCAGTTGACCATGATATTCTTTTGTCAAAACTTGGTCTTCAAGATGTTGTGTTCAAATGGTTTACTGATTACCTTAGTAACAGAGAACAGTATGTTTGCTTTAATGGTTATGAATCTATGAAAGCAAAACTATCCTATGGTGCCCCAAGGGTCAATTCTTGGCCCCCTTTTGTTTTTAATTTTCATTAATGATTTTGCTGTAATGTCTGACTCTTCTTTGTCCATTTTATTTGCGAATGATACCAACATTGTCACATGTCACTCTGACTGGATGTCTAATCAGAAATGCTAATACCACACTGGAATACGCCTCAGAATGGTTTCAGATGAACAAGCTTTCTTTGAATGTGAACAAATCCAATTATATACTTTTCAGAAACAAAAAGAAAACTTTTCCTAAGCAGGACTTAAAGCTGCAAATTAATAACCTGGAAATTAAACAAGTCTAATGTATGAAATTTCTTGGGATATTAGTCGATGAAAGATTGTCCTGGAGAAACCATATTGAGTATGTATGCAAAAAAATTATGAATGTATTATTATCAGAAGAGTCGCTCCCTTAGTTAATCAATTTTGTCTCATGACATTATATTACAGTTTAATTAATCCATATTTAACATATTGTAATATTGCTTGGGGTGCCTCATATTCTTCTTACCTTAACCAGATACTCCTAATTCAGAAAAGATTCTTAAGAATGATTTCAAACTCTACAAATCAGGCGCCATCTGCACCTTTATTCAGTAAATTCAGACTCTTGTAAATTTTTTCTATTAATATGCTTCAAACATCTCTGTTTATGTTTAAATTCATTCATTGTAAACAAGACATTCCAGGCACTTTTCATACGTTCTTCTTGTTATCATCAGATATTCACTCATATTCAGTAAGAGGTCAGAACAACTTTCTTTTACCTCTTTGTAGAACTTCCAGACATAAATGTTTTATCAAATTCCATGGTCCCCAGCTCTGGAACTCCCTAGACAGAAGTCTCAAGCTTTTATCCTCCTACAAAAAGGTATTAATTAAGGCTTAATGGTATTTCCTAAAGGGGGAACTGTTAAACCTGGCAACGCAGCCCGCTTAACCCACCATCACACTTGACTGGCTCCTTTAGCCAGCGCGAGATGCAGGCACAATGGATCATTTTTTGATTAAAAAAGCACAGAAACCATGCTCATCTTGAATATCTCACTATGATTACAACAACAAACTACAAATACAACATGAAGAAAGTTAAGGAGATGCATGCCAGCTTCCGCTCATCCCAGTATTAAGGTAAATATGGTCTGAATTTAAAATGTATTGGCTGTGTTGTTTCCTTTTTTGTGGGATGTTTTATATGTAGAAATGCATATTTGCAAAAGGGGACTTTAATATGTTGTCGTAAAAGTGGCTCTTCCCTTGATTTTGCTCTGCCAATGTGGCTCTTGTGAAATAAATAGTGAGAATCACTGGTGTAGAGAATGAAATGTGCTCGGTGTTCCCCTTCACCCCACACACCATGTTCACTTCACCACCAATGTGCTGAGCAGCAGCTCTACGTCCACACAAGCTGCAACATTTAGCCAGTGTGCTGCTGCTTGATGGAAGAACCTCTCGTTCATTTAGTGAGCTATTGATTTGCACTTGACTGTATAATCCTTTTATGTAACCACTTAGATTGGGAGCATTAGTTCAGCCGCTATGAATGCCAGCTACTCATTTTTATATGTTCGGGGGGGGTTTCCTGCCCTCTCAGGCTGCTTACTGGTTTCCCGTTGCTTAAGTTGTGCAACCATAAACATGAAGTCTGAATTCATTTTCGTCTGTTCTGTTGTTCACATCATAATGCTGTGGCAGCGACTGATAAGACTGCATGAATAGTTTCCTAACTGGAGGTCAAATGTTTGGCCTGGCCAGTAAACCCAGCGACTCTGCACTTCTCACGAGGGCTTCGCTGTTTGCAGACATTTTAACTCGCATTGTTTGCATCTATGCGGGGAAAAAAAAGTATTTGTGAACTCTTGAGTCAGTAAGATCTGATGTGTGAGCCCGCTTACATGTTTTCATGAATCTCTTTTTTATAGAAGTCATTGAGTTTTCTGGAGTTTGCTTAGGCCCACACCCAGATGAGTGAATCTCAGGACAGACACAGACTTTTTGGAATCTGACTGAATGAGGGACCAGTCAATTCCAATCCAAAGTAGTTTTCTAGTATCTTTACATCTTTCTTCTAAAACACATTTCTGAACTGATGTTGATAAATGAACTGTTTAACTGCTTTGGCAAATGTTCTGGGGAAATGACAACTGCTTCAATCCCATAAATACCTGCATCACTGCAATCTGCTGTTGGACAAAGAGCTTACCTGCCCGCGATGGCTCTTACTCCATATGACTTAGTCCATCTGTTGCCCATCAGAAAACTCCCAAGCAAAAATCAAATGAAAAAAAGAGAATCTGTAAAAGGCTTTCTTCAGAATGAGGGAGCAGCGTCGGACGTTACCTTCGCTGGTTCTTCGGACGCTCAGCAAACAGCAGCTGGGAGCCGTCTGGCTGATCAGTGACACTGACAGTCGGACCACTTCAGCTTTCACCCGCTTCCCATAACAGTCAGAGCAGTTTCTATGGCGATGCAGTCCCTGCCCTGTTCCTCACTGCATGTCATCCTATTTTTCCTCCACGCTTCACCTCTGAGTCTGTTTTCTGTTGAGCTAAGCAGGTAGTTTTACACACAGGGCTGATTCTCTTAAAAACACAAAACTAGAAATTCTCCCTCAGTGACTTCCATCTGTGTTACGCTTAGTGTCAGTAATATTAATAACAATAATGACTCATATATATATATATATATATAATATACTCTAAATTCTGTACTATAGAGCACCTGAATATAAGTCGCACCCTCTAATTTTAAAAGAAAATCCATTCTGTACTTGTATAGGCTGCACTGGATAATAAACTACGGCTGTCCACATTGTAATATGAGATATTTACACAGAAAGATATTACACGTGAGAAACTTTTTATTAATGCGTATGGTAACATAAACAAACACATACTGCAAATGCTTTTTTCCCCGAACAGAGCCTGTAACACCGATGGTAAAAAAAAAAAAAAAGACAGTAGCCTACCAGGAAAAGTCACTGATCGCCTTCTTCTTCCTCCTGCGCACTAAAACCATCAAAGTCACCTTCTTCAGTGTCCGAATTGACCAGCCTCAGAACCTGGTCACTGACTTCAGTCTGCTGAGTGTGAGCGGTCCTCTTCATCAAATGACCCGTTTACAATCATTTAGTAGTGTAAGTGTGTTTGATTTATCGTACAATTTCATTGGACCACTGAACCACTCGTTCATTTTATTTGTCTAATGTTACGAGGCAAAATGTTTTTGGCGGCATGAAAAAAAAAGAAAAAACATATATTAGCCGCACCGTATTATAAGCCGCGGTGCTCAAAGCCTGGGAAAAAGCAGCGGCTTATAGTTCGGAATGTACGCTATATATAAACTGCTGTCCATACTGGACCCTCTGCACAACACCTTCATCAATTAGTCTGGAAAGATAGTTTAACAATGTATAAGAAAGCCCTTCGTAAAGCTAGAACTGCTTATTATTCATCATTGATAGAAGAGAATAAGAATAATCCCAGGTTTCTTTTCAGCACTGTAGCCAGTCTGACTAAGAGTCCGAGCTCTGCTGAGCCAGTTATTCCTTTAACTCTCAGCAGTGATGATTTCATGAGCTTCTTTATTAATAAAATTGTTTCTATCAGAGAGAAGATTGATGGAGTCCTTCCCACTATTATCAGTGATGTATCATCAAGTACAGCAGCTTTAGAAGTATCTTTAGAACCTGATTTGTATTTAGACGGCTTCTGCCCAGTTGATCTCTCTGAACTAACAACAGCAATAGTCTCTTCTAAACCATCAACTTGTGTTTTAGACCCAATCCCAACCAGACTGTTCAAGGAGGTTTTCCCATTAATTGACACTTCCATATTGGATTTGATCAATCTGTCTTTGTTGACAGGATATGTACCTCAGACTTTTAAGGTTGCTGTAATTAAACCTTTACTTAAAAAACCTACTCTTGATTCAGAAGTGTTGGCTCATTATAGACCTATATCCAATCTCCCTTTTATGTCTAAAGTTCTTGAAAAAATAGTTGCAGCTCAGCTTTGTGATCACTTACACAGAAATAATCTGTTTGAAGAGTTTCAGTCAGGATTCAGAGTGCATCATAGCACAGAAACTGCACTGCTGAAAGTTACCAATGATCTCCTCTTAGCCTCTGATAGCGGACTTGTGTCTGTGCTTGTCCTGTTGGATCTCAGTGCTGCATTTGATACGGTCGATCACAGTATCTTATTACACAGACTTGAACATGTTATTGGGATTAAAGGAACTGCATTAGGCTCTACAGGAGTACATCTGGAGTCATGACTGTGACTTATTTGAAATGAATGCGTTGTTATCTTCTCAGCATCTGAAACGATTTAACACACCGTCCATTATAAATACTCTGAGCTTCAGATAAATAACAGGAAAACCATTCAAACCAGTAAGTGGGTTTATTGAACATGTCAGAGATCATTTACTGTCATTCCGCCTCTAAAATGTCCCAATAAAAGGCTTTCAGTTACATGATCTGATGCAGTTTGGGGAGTTTGATAAACTGGACCCTAAAATCTTTTTTGAAATCTTAAAATCCAACAGAAACCAAAGTTTCAGAGTTACCAGTGGCTGTTTTAGGTTGGGTATTCTGGTCTGCTGAGACCAACCCGTGAGCTGGTCTTTCACACACTAACTGGGACAGCCGCTCTCTGACTGATCAGGAGGAGGAGCTTTCAGATGTGCTGCTTCCTCAACCTGCTCTCCAGCACGGGTTGCTATGGTGATCCATCCTGGTAGGAAGTAAAGCAGCTGTGTGTTACTGAAGCACCTGTTGCACGGGCCGGATGCAGGGGGGGCTTTACTGACTTTTGTGATGGCAGCTTAACAAGAGAGTACATGGTGAGATACTTTATGGGATGCTGATGTCACAGAGAAACTTGGGAAGCATTCTGATAGGCAGAATAGAGTGTGTGCAACACTGTCCTGGAAAAGCAAAGAAAGAACTGGAGAATGTGCTGTAAGAGCATTCTGTCCTGTACTAAAAACACTTCCTGACCAGATGACAGAACAGAAGTACAGCCTCCCTGAGTGCCCGGTGAGTCTGCAGAATCAGAACGGGCATCAGGGAACAAAGTGGAGACCCTGCTGGGCCAGGTGGGGGTCCTTCAGGGTGGTCCTTCAGGGTGGCCCAGGACACATTTCTGTGTGCTCACATCTTTCACAGCAGCACTGCACATGCTGGACATGTGGCTGTGTGACAGAAACCCCCCCTGCTTCCCACTGAGGGTCCCGGTCCCGTCAGGAAGTCACAGTCTGCAAACCTCACAGTGATGTCAGGTCCTGCACCTCCAGCAGCATGGCGTCCTGCTCGGTCCTCAGCTGGTCTCTGACATGAAGAAGACTCACCAGCTCCGAGCTCAGGTCTGAGAAGGACACATGGACATTTACAACTTCTATTCAAAGAGTATCTGAGAAAGAAAAAGCTGATCATTGGGAGAGAAAATAAAGTAGCAGGCCACCTTGTATTGCCTGGCTGAGAGATGTGCAGAGCCCCCTCAGGTCCTCCGTACTGAAACTCTGCAGATCCCCGAGCTCCAGATGTCTCCTCCGGACTTCAGGTTCTCCACGAGCTGCCGGCTGAGGAGACCAAAACACAGGTTCCACTGATGGAGATCATTCAAAGCTACTCTGCTCTCAGGACACAACGTGAACTCCAATGAGCCTGGGACTGTATCTGTTAGAAAACTAGACTAAACTTAATCTGACCCCAGCTGGGAGACTGTTCCAAAGCTCAAACAATACAGAAGCATGGAAGAAATCGAATTAGAAAAGGAAGAAAATCATGATTCAACTACTGTAGGCTCCCAAGGAGAAATGGGGTCAAAGTTTAACGCGACTCAACAATGTGTGCTTTATCATTGGAAACAGCTCAGACAGTGAGATGAAGTTCACCAAGCGATCCAACATGGTTGTTACGGACAGATTTGAGTTTGGGACTGATTGACATGCTTGGGTGGTGACGTGAGTAGATTGGGTCACATGGTGATTAATTTTGTATTTCACCTGGGCGCTGGGGAGATGGAAGATTCAATCACTAGTATGAGAGTGGGTGACTGGGGAGGCCTACTTTTTGCTGACCGCTTGCTTGGGCTACGCTACACATCTTAAGCTTTAGTTTGCACAGCACTTTGGCACTTTACGCACGTTTTGCACACCTGGCTTTAATCGCTATATATGGATTTTAACGATATCATTGATGGAATACTGTGACGTTTTAACCTTTGAAGCAAGACAAGTGAATAAACAAGCAAACGGAAACGTGGATCTTCTGGAAGCTTATTTGCACAACCAGCGCGTCGGGCACTACTTCCCCAGTTCAGCTGCTCGGCGACTAAAACATTTGTTTGATTTGCCGCCACTTCATTGTCAGCAAAAACGGCATTTGCACCCGCAAATCAGAGCACAGCTTGAAACGCCGAAGTGAGCCTCACAACAGAACGCAACAACGTAAAGAAAGCGGTTTACCTGAAGGAACAGAGAAGACATCGGTGGTAATGTACCCATGTTTACTGTGTTTATCGCTGGGCTTAACGCAGATGGTTACTTCCACGAGAAGTTGACGTTGTTGTTCTCACGTTTCATTCATTGTTGGACTGTGGCTACCGCTAACGCTAGGCCTGTGGAATTCATTGGGAATTGGCTTAGTGTGTGTTTTCGTGGCTCTGGCGTCCGGGAACTGGAAAATTGCTGTTGCTCTGATATTGTGTTTGATGCGGTGATTTGCGTGCCTTGTTTGAAAAACTTAAAATGAGTGACAAAGAAGCTCCTGGTGTGGAAAATGCAAAAATGAGTGACAAGGAAACCCCTGTTGTGGAAAATGCACAAGATAAAAGGAAAAGTGTTCTCACCGAAAATGCTCTGACAAACAAAATTGAAAACATTCAAGCAGAACGGGAAAAGTAAGTAAGTAAGAAAGTAATTTATTTGTACAGCGCCTTTCGCAGACCAGGGTCACAAAGCGCTTTACAGGTACAGTAGAAACACAGAGTTAAGAAGTACATAAAAGTATAAGTTTAAAAAGGCCAAAGCAACTCAGTCACAATCATAGCAGCCCAAGACAATTAAGAAAATTAAGACAATTAAGAAAAAACCTGAACAAATAAAAAGGTCTTAAGTTGCCTTTTGAAGGCGTCAACAGACTCCATCGAGCGCAGAGAGAGCGGAAGATCGTTCCAAAGCCTGGGAGCAACAGCCTGGAAGGATCGGTCTCCTCTGGTCCGGAAACGCGTGCGCCATCAGAAGATGTGGCGCCATCAGAAGATTCTGATCCACAGACCTCAGAACCCTAGCTGGGGTGTAAGACTGGATCAGATCTCTGATGTAGGGTGGAGCCTGACCATGCAATGCTCGGAAAGTTAAAACCAAAATTTTAAAATTTATCCTAGAGGAAACTGGTAGCTAATGAAGAGCTTTAAGAATAGGAAAAAGCATGTAAACAAAATGAAAAGAGTGATTACTTCCCTTAAAGGGCTCATGAATGCTGATGAAAATGAATCTCAGGTCAGGTCTCTGCTTAAAGCGGCAGTCGGCAACTTTTTTTTAGTCATATTAGCTTGAACTGTCATGGGATTCTGGAAGTAGAATATTAAATAGGCTGTTTAGGAAAAATAACGAAATCTGTAGCTCCCTCTGAAGCCTGTAATCATGCTTGCAAAAATCGAGCGCTCCCGGCTGTTTTTAACCAATCAAGTTAGGGTGGAGGAATCCTACCTGTCAATCACAGCTTGTGCACACGCTGCTGAGCGTGAGTCTGCCCCAGCTTGTGTGCGCTCACACTGGTGTGAACTCACGTGCACAACCTCGTCCACAGAGGGGGAGGGGTTTGGGGGGCGAATCGGAGCTTGTTAGAGGTTGGGGGAGGGACCTGAAAGTTGGATCAGTTCGAATTTTCCGACTTTAGACTCGCAATTTTGAAAACTTGCCGACTGCAGCTTTAATGAATTATCACACCTGTTTAAAACTGCCAGTGAACTGCATAACTCCCTGTTACCACTAATGGCTACTGAGGAGCAAGATAAACAAAATGAATGGTTTTCAAGCATAACAGAATACAATGAACGGTTTATTGAGGATGTACAAGTATGGCTCGCAGGATTTGTTAAACTTACAGGTAGACCACCTGAAGTATCATCTCAAAATGCCCCACTGGAGGGAGATGTTAAAGTAAATGAGCAAACAGAACTTCCCCTGCCTCTTCATTCTCATGATGTTCAAGATGATGTGTCTCCAATGGACAGTGTGTCAAACCATGGCAGTAGGGCAAATACAAAGGTCTCGTCAACTGCATCTGACTTTCGCAGGGCCAAAGCTGAAATGGCCGCCTTGCTCACTCGGCAACAAGCGCTTAAAGCGATACAATGTAACTTCTCAAAAAGCCCACTCTGGAGCTCCCCCTACAGGCTTGGAGGTAATGTACGGTTACACTGTCGTAAATACAACACCCTTTCACTTTTCACGTTTGTTGACGAACCGGCGAGGAGTCAGATGGTGCAAGCTATGTCGACCGAGAAGGTAAGAGTAATCAAATGTACCTGGGAGCGTGAGAGGGGTCTATTTGTTTTTGCAGTAGGTGTGCCAGAAAGCAAGTCGCAGTACTTCCGCTCAGCTCCCGGGCCGCCACCGGGCCGCTCCAGCAAAGTTACATAGCGCAGTTTTTCCAACTCGACCCCCGAAGGGCATAGGAGACAGGCCAATCGTAATATTAAAACTCATTCTAGCCACACAAATTTTTTCAAGCTGTTATTTTAAGGTAGAAATGTTACATAGTATTGCTTTAAAGAGAAGCACAGCATTGAAGAACAGGAGGAGAAATTAAGGAGAAGGAAAGAGGAGCTTCAAATGGAGGCAGATATCGCAGCAGTTGCTGCAAAAGCGAATGTACTGGAAGCAGGATCAACTGTGCGGAGCAAGGCATCAAGGAAATCGAATGGAATGGAGTCATATTTTGAAGCGAATGAAAAGGTCTTTAAAAATCTTATGTGGATGCAGAAACGTTTGTCCCACACACACTTGGTTTAAAATCAAAAGGAAATCCAGCTGCTTTCAACACAAAGCCTACAGTGAAATCTATGCAGCAACAAATGGAAAAGTATAAATCAGCCCCTCCTCTCACTGGACCTCCTGCGCATGTGAAATACAATACAATACGAACTTGCCATCACAACAAAATGCATACTTGTCTTCATAACAAGATGCTGGCTCAGCAACCAATGCCAATCTGGTGTCAATCATGCACACACAAAATCAGTTGACTCAGATGTTGGTCCATCAACAAAGTTTGTCATCATTGCCTAAGAGAGAAATATCAGTCTTTGATGGTAACCCTCTTCACCTCCATGCCTTCATGCGATCGTTTGAACAAGTAATCGAGTCAAAAACTAATGACCTTGATGATTGCCTACACTACCTTGCACAGTACACTAGGGGGCAACCTCATGAACTTGTAAAGAGCTGTCAGCATATGGCAAATGGTGCTGGATATGCAAAGGCAAAAACTCTTCTGTACGAACACTTTGGAAATGAGCATGTGATCACTGCTTCCTATCGGAACAAAATTCACTCATGGCCATTCATTAGATCTGAAGATGCAGAGGCCCTTCGAGCTTACAGTCTTTTCTTGCGTGGCTGTTGCAATGCAATGGAGGAGGTTGACGGCCTCTCAGAGTTGAACACACCCAGCAATATGGTTTCTGTGATTAACAAATTGCCTTACAAGCTGAAGGACAGATGGCGATCAGCAGCATGTGGTATACAGGAGAAGCAACATCGTAGAGCTACATTCATGGACATTGTCTCTTACCTGGAACGCCAAGTCAAAATGGCCACCGACCCTGTGTTTGGGAACTTGTCTGACCACTTGTCCAACCAGCCAGCAGCCAGCAGCCAAGGCCAGCAATGGAGGGAAGCTCACAGCGCGATCAAGAATGAAAGGGAGTAGCTTTGGCACAACTGTCACAGGTGTTGAAACGGATCAAGCAGCAGTGCAAGAACGTCACAATCACAAGAAAAACTGTCTGTTTTGTAAAGGCGCACATTCATTGGAGTTGTGTTCTCATCTCAATAAGAAGCCTCACAATGAGAAGATTTCCTTTCTTAAAGGGAAGGGCATCTGTTTTGGCTGTTTGTGTACTGGGCACATTTGTAAGGATTGTAAGCGCCGGCTTTCTTGTGAAACCTGCAACTTCAAACATCCAAGTCTGCTCCACATCCATAAAGGAAATAATGAAGTCAGGTCTGACACCACGGTATCTGAAAATCCTGTTACAGTTCAGTCTGGTGGTCTTACTGGGGCCGGTGAGCAAGATTGCAAGCTGGCCATTATACCAGTTAAAGTAAAGTCAAAGAAAGGCCACAGAACAGTTGAAACATATGCCTTCTTAGACCCGGGGAGTTCAGCGTCCTTCTGTACAGTGGGTCTACTGGACAAGCTGAATCTGACCGGGAGGAAGACAAAGATTCTCCTGCGCACAATGGGGCAGGAGAAAGTGGTTAACAGTGGCATCATGCCAGATCTAGAGGTTGCTGGACTGCAGAGTGATGTCTTCTGTGAAATGCCTGATCTTTTTACTCAGCAGAGCATGCCTGTCAATTCGTGCAACATCCCGAGGCAACAGGACCTGGAAAACTAGCCGCACTTAAGCCATGTTCGTCTGCCATAAATACAGGCACGAGTGGAACTTTTGATTGGCATGAACATGCCGAGAGCACTGGAACCTCTAGAGGTTGTTCAGAGCGTGGACAATGGGCCCTTCGCCATTAAAGGGATAATCCGGAGTAAAATGCACTTTAGATCAATTTACGGGATGTTGGGAGTACATACGTTGAGTTGACATCAAAATCATGACATTCGGATGTGTTTTGAGAATTTCGATTTGACCGTTTTTAGCCAAAAGTCGTTAGCCTGGAAGTGATGAGGGCATCGAGTATCGCCGCTACAAAACGCTATTTTTATACCTCTTCTACAGCTCCAAACAACATAACACTTACGTGGTAGTGAGTAGAGGGTCCCTAAAGCCAAACCGAAGTGTCCCGAGGTCTTCATGTGGTCGGATATAGAGTCCAGAATTAATTTAATCAAGCCAGTACCTTTCCGGAAATGTTGCTGCTGCAGCTGCCGCTACAGACCGTGGTGAAGTTGGTTTGATATTGGTTTGAAAAAAAAGACACCTTATTTCCTTATTGTGTGTAGCAGTCACAGTGCCGTGTGGATTAAGAGTTTTTCAAACTTTGACAAAACCAACATTCCTGTGGGGGATGTTTACGTATGTGGATAAAAACCAGATCTTCATTTTCTTTCCACAAAGGAAAGAGAGACAGAAACTGCCTAATTTACAACAACCTTCGGCCTTTGAAAGCTTTTGGGGAGTCGAACTCGCAACAGACGCTTGCAATAAAAATTGGGATAAACTCGAATGAACAAAGGATCTCTCTGTTGGAGATGTGGGAGACTTACTATCTTATCTTCACCATGAATCGAATTGACATTTTAACACCCTCTCCCACCAGAGAACCGACCAGTTGGCTACACACGAACTGAGAAGACTTCACTAAGACTCACTTTTAGTCGAACCTTAAAACTATATTAAATGTGTTTGATAACCGAATACAATTTCTTTCAGGTTTCCAGCTTGATCACAAGACGCATATAGAGACAATTTGTACGATTCTGGCTTAAATATTGACAAAGAACTGATTTTGGTGGAAAATGCCCAACCTGCCTGATGGAACCACATTGCCCCCTAGTGGTCTGCAGTGTTGATTAGTTGAACATTTAAATCCCCGAGGACTCAGTAAAATGGACAAGATATATGCAACTTTTAACTTTTAACGATGTCCCTTCGGTATCTATTTGGTATTTGTTTGGTATCCCCATTGTTAACACAGAAAATTAACATTGTGTGGTTCACTATTCATATGTCACGATTTCATAGATATTCATCTAAATTTTGAAAGTCATAATCATCAATTACGTTGTGTGTTATTTGATGTCTTTATATTGCAAGTCTATATTATATCTTTAATCTGCATATCTTAACAAGATGTGGTGTTTTCAGAATCACCGAGACAAATGTTCTATGAGACGGAGTAATGGAGAAATAAGAGTTTCTTTGTCTCATCCAGAAATCCCCATATAAAAACAGATCATCTTACACAGACACCCAGGCAGACATTCACCACAGTTCAGGCATATCATTGGCTGAAAGAGTAGTGTAAGCTTACGTCATGCCCCGCCTCCGAGAGTCAAAACCCGGAGCCCGAGAAAAACACAGGCTCTCGTTCCAGAAGAGTTTCAACCCAGAGTTTCAGAACAGAACAGAGAACACAGTTGCTCAGAGAGATTTGGAGATGGTTTGAGAAGAACAGAAGAGCTCACCAGAGTTTGGGAGTTTTCCCATAATCTCAGGAGAGAGCGGAAGGACGTGAGGATGAGCGATGCAGAGGACGACCGGAGGAAGCCCTCCAGAACCCAGTGAGACCCCGGAGACGAGAAAGAAAGACCCGAACAAAGATAAGAACAGAATGAAGTTTTCCTACCCAGAAAGCCAACTCAAGCAACCTTTTATTAATCTTCTGTGAACTTAAGTTCACTTCATCAGAGAAGCAACGGACCCACTGACACTCAGAAGATTCGATCATCTAACCACAGCCCTCGGCACCATCGTTCCCGTTTCCCGGTGAAAGAAGCAACTGAGAAGTCCGCTAAAGTCAGCCACCACAACCAGGAAGGCCCAGAGAGCGGAAGAGAAATCCCCTCGGACCCCGCGTGGCCGCTGCCGTGTTCCGAGCTGACTAAGCAGAACTTCAGCACAGTAAGACCGACCCGTTTTCACCTTAAAGTGGGTTTGATGGATGTCTCGAGGCTTTCACAGAATGATAAATTAATCCGAAATGTCAGTATTTAGCGTCAAATAGTCAGCCAACCTGAACTATTTGAAAACATCCAGTATCTCCCCATTCCCCATATTTTATTTTCCATTCACTAAGTGTTTTATATAATCACCCATATTCAATGCATCTCCTGTTTGTTTAAAGGTTCATGTCTAAGATCATATCATTTTAATAAATAGTTCATATATCTATATATATATGTTATAATCACAGATTGTGTCGTATGCTTCCTTTACGTAATGTCTGTCCAACCAAACGAGAACTTTCACGAAAGCAGCGAGATATGAGACTGATTATTAACTGATTATTAATTGATTATTAATTTAACATACCAGGATCTTAAGATTTTAACAGTTTTCCTCCCTGACTGTAACTTAAAGCAAGTTAAAATAATGGTAGGTGGTGCCCTTAATTCGAGGTTTAAGGTTTATTTGAGACAGTGAGAACGTCTTATAAATCCATATATTTGATGCATATAGAAATGCCCAATAACGCTACATGTGAATATCTGTCAAATCCAATGCACGCAAATGCACGGGACAAAAACAACCTTGAGACAGAGAAGCAGGAGCTTCAGAACAAGCTCAGTCTTACGAAGAAAGACGTGGAGAGCTACGTCCGTGAATGTGCAGAGCTCAGAGCCTCCAAAATGAGCCTGACCCAGATGCTGGAGGAGTTCAAGACGAGCAGTCAAGTGACTGATTCTGAAAGGCTTCACCTTCTCCAGGAGAAAGAGGACCTGCTTTCAGTCCAAAGAAAAGTCTCCAACGACAAGGAGGAGCTGCTCAGAGAGCTGCAAGACATTCGAGAGAAGCTTCAGGTCTCAAAAGAACAACTGAATCAGTCTAATGAGAAATTGAATGAAGCACTGTCCTCTTCTGAGCAAGAGAAAAAAGCGCTGCGCCTTCAGAATTCTGAAACTGAGATGGCTCTACATGATCTGTTCTGGAAAAGATGGATCAAAAAAAAAAAAAAAGAAAAAAAAATTTCTTCATGGACTTTGAGTGTTGCCGTATTGGGAATGTATGATGTAATGTGCATGAATACTGTTTTGGGTTGTTAGAATATATAATTATTACTGTGTAATGTCGTAATAATTAGGGGCCGGAATGTTACGGACAGATTTGAGTTTGGGACTGATTGACATGCTTGGGTGGTGACGTGAGTAGATTGGGTCACGTGGTGATAATTTTGTATTTCACCTGGGCGCTGGGGAGATGGAAGATTCAATCACTAGTATGAGAGTGGGTGACTGGGGAGGCCTACTTTTTGCTGACCGCTTGCTTGGGCTACGCTACACATCTTAAGCTTTAGTTTGCACAGCACTTTGGCACTTTACGCACGTTTTGCACACCTGGCTTTAATCGCTATATATGGATTTTAACGATATCATTGATGGAATACTGTGACGTTTTAACCTTTGAAGCAAGACAAGTGAATAAACAAGCAAACGGAAACGTGGATCTTCTGGAAGCTTATTTGCACAACTAGCGCGTCGGGCACTACTTCCCCAGTTCAGCTGCTCGGCGACTAAAACATTTGTTTGATTCGCCGCCACTTCAATGGTCTCAGTGAAGCAACACGATGAACCCGGTTACTCAGTCAGAGGAGGTGTGGGTAGTGATCCATCATCTCGAGCCCACAATAAACACCATTTAATCATACAGGGTTCGTACGGTCATGAAAAACCTGGAAAAGTTTTTGAAATTTTAAAAATAAATTTCCAGGCCCTGGAAAAGTTATGGAAAAAAATATTTTGTTGAGAAGTTTTGGAAAAGTCATGAAATATATATAGTGTTTAATCGATTATCTTAATAAAATTGATGCGCCGTAATAAAATGTAAATTGTAACGAGTTGTCTTGGGTGGAAATGTTTTCAAGCGCAGTCTAGCGTGATGCTGGGCGATGTTACAGTATAAGGCCTATTTCAGACCAGGGCGGCAAAGCGTGGCGGAACGGAAGCGATTTTCACCGGCGGAGGTGAAAATACATGGAAACAGATCTGTCCTTGCACACCGACGCGGCGGTAGTCGGGCGGTAGCGGCGCGGAGACGCCTCCGTCCCGCGCTGCTTTTGGAAAATAGAACTCGAGCGGAATTTTGACGGCAGCGGCCGGCGGCGGCCGGCGGTGTCCCGTTGAAATGAATGGGGAATGCAGACAGGGCTGGAGCAGAACTACCGCGGCCGCGGACTGTCCGGTGTGAAAAGCCAAGTTGAACACACCGCCTGATAACCGGCATAAGACTGCCGTCGTTTCGCTGCCGCCACGCCACGCTCTGGTCTGAAATCGGCCTAATGGGGAAGTGTAGCTTTAATAATCTGTGGCTGTCAAAAGAAAGTTACCGGCAATGGCTTGCCAGGGACAACGACCAGACTCGTGCCCGATGCAAGTTGCGTCACAAAACTTTCGATGTTTCAAATATGGGCGAAGCGGCCCTTGTTAGCCACCTGAGTGGTAAGAAACACAAGGCTATCGCCTCAGCTACTACTAGCAGCCTAGCAATAACGGCTTTCGTGAGAACACCGGCAACAGACAAGCCACCATCCAGCAGTGCCGCGGGTTCTTCAATAAGGCAAACGACGATCTACGAGTCAAAAAACGAAATCGAAACGAAAAAAAATACAAATTGTCAGAAGACACAAGCAAGCTGTTCGCCGCTATGTTCCCCGACAGCGAGATTGCTAGGAGATTCAGCTGTGGAGAGAGGAAGTGTGCGTATGTGTGTACATTTGGGATCGCCCCTCATGTGAAGAGCCATAGTGCCAATGGAAAAAAAACCAGATGAAATAGTGTATGAACCCTGTTTATATCTATCTCCACAACATACGTATGTTGATATAAATACAAATTTGTCTTCATGATGATTTCACGACCTAATTTCCTATAGGCCTATTCAAAGCCTCCAGTTGATCCAAAATGCTGCAGCCAGAGTTCTGATGAGAACTAACAGGAGAGATCATATTTCTCCAGTTTTAGCTTCTCTTCATTGGCTCCCTGTTAAATTCAGAATAGAATTTAAGATTCTTCTCCTTACATATAAAGCTCTTAATGACCGAGCTCCATCATATCTTAAAGATCTCATTGTAAGATATTTTCCTGACAGAGCACTTCGTTCCCAAACTGCAGGTTTACTTGAGGTTCCCAGAGTTTCTAAAAGTAGAATGGGAGGCAGAGCCTTCAGTTATCAGGCCCCTCTATTGTGGAATAAGCTGCCAGTAAATGTCCGGGAAGCAGACACCCTTTCCACTTTTAAGACCAGGCTTAAAACTTTCCTTTTTGATAAAGCTTATAGTTAGGGATGGCTCAGGTGATCCTGAAACATCCCATAGTTAAGCTGCTATAGGCCTAGACTGCTGGGGGGCCTCATCTGACACACCTTTCCTCACTTTACTCTCTTTATGTATGTGTGATATTATTGTGGTCATTAACTCGTGTTTCCCTGTTCCAACAGATATCCTTTGAATGGTGTTACAGTGCCCCCGCCGCCGCGCCCCCCCCCCCCCCTTTCTGTCTTCTCAAACCCCAGCTGGTCGAGGCGGATGGCCACCCTTCCTGAGTCTGGTTCTGCCAGAGGTTTCTTCCTGTTAAAAGGGAGTCGTTTCTCTCCACAGTCGCCTCAGGCACGCTCAGGCCGGGAGATTGGACCGAAAAACAAAAAGTTTTCAGTGCAATCTGTTGGTTTTCTTAGCTAGGAAATTGTTTTTGAATTGGCTCTATATGAACGAATTGGATTATTTTATTAATTATGATTATTATTAATTAATTGAATTCCAATTGGCTTGAATTGGACTTACTATCTAAGTGCCTTGAGATGACATTTGTTGTATTTGGCGCTATATAAATAAAAATGAATTGAATTGAATTGAATTTTCATCTCTGACTCAAGGCCTACACCAGGCAAGTGAATAAAAATAAAAAAGTGAATATAATTAATGTAGTATAGCATAGTATAACGGCAGCGTATAGCCTATAGTAAAGCATAGCCTATAGTATACGTAAATATATATATATATCCTGCGTGCTGCTATCTCAGCAGAGTTAGGAGGGGTTATGTTTTTGGGGCATAAATGGGAAGACTGGACCCTTTATATTTGTATTCTTGTTGTTTGTAAGCTTTTTGTTTTTTACTGTGTACCACTAACTTCAATGGTGTTAGGTATGACTGACTTTTTATACGTCAAGGGATACAGGTCAATATTACTTACAATCTGTCTGTGTGGATATGGCTAACAATATTGCAAATTATGCTAGCTCAGCCGTGAGGTTTACTTGGAACGTTAAAAGCCTCAACGGCCCTGTAAAAAGAGGTAGAATATTCTCTCATATTAAAAATCTGAAAACAGATATCGCCTTTCTTCAGGAAACGCATTTAAGCAATTCAGACCAACTGCGCTTAAAGAAACAATGGGTGGGCCAAATATTCCATTCTAGTTTTAACAGCAAGTCAAGGGGTACAGCAATAATAATGCATAAAAAAATTCAGTTTACCACTTCCAGTTTCATCTCTGACCCACAAGGCCGGTATGTTATAGTATCAGGGACACTTAATCAGACCCCTGTATTAATGGTTAATATTTATGCTCCCAATTGGGATGATGTGGGATTTGTGCAAGGAGTTGTTGCTCAGCTGCCAGACCTTAACACCAACTTGTTGATTCTGGGGGGAGATTTTAATTGCGTAATGGATCCTAATTTAGACCGGTCTAACCCCAAAGCGCTAACCCTCTCTAAAATGGCTGGTAGGTTTTCAGAATTTTTCAACCATGCTGCATGTGTGGATCCATGGCGACACTTCAATCCACATATTAAGACTTTTTCTTTCTTTTCAAATGTACATCATACTTATTCTAGAATCGATTATTTTTTCATTGACCGAAGACTTTTGAATTCAGTAGAGACAGTTGAATATTCAGCCATTGTAGAATCAGACCCCATTGTAATGAATCTCATTTTTTGCCAAAACTACAGCTGTCGTCCTCAGTGGCATTTTAATACCACACTATTGTCAGACAACAAATTCTGTACTTCAATCGAAATAGCCATTAATAGATTTCTGGAAACTAATAGAATTGATGATGTGTCCCCATCACTGTTATGGGAAACCCTTAAGGCTTACCTTAGAGGAGAAATAATAGCATATTCTTCTTACATTAATAAAGAAAGAAAGAAACAAAAACAACAGTTGACTGAAGCCATATTTGAATTAGACAAGAAAAATTCCACATCCCCAAGCGCATCACTTCATATGGAAAGAATATCCTTACAAACACAGTACAATTTACATTATCTACATCTGAAACAGAACAACTCATTATGAGATCGCGAGGGTTTTATTATGAGCAGGGAGAAAAATCAGGACGTCTTTTGGCACATCAACTTAAGTCTAAGTCGGCGGCACAGATTATATCAGGAATAGAAGATGAAATGGGAACATCCACAACAGACCCCTTCAAAATTAATAACATTTTTAAAGATTTTTATTCTGATTTGTATAGTTCAGAATCTTTAAAGGACACAACATTGTTTCATAATTTTTTCAAAAACCTGGACGTCCCCACCTTGTCTTCTCATCGGAGAGAATGTCTGGATGAATCAATTGAATTGAGTGAAGTCAGTTCCGCCATCTCGGCCATGCAAAATGGCAAGCCTCCAGGCCCGGATGGCTTTCCGATTGATTTTTATAAAAAATTCTCTAAACAACTAGCCCCGTTGCTGTTAGATACTTTTGTTGACGCTCTGTCAGAGGGCAAATGACCTGATTCTCTTAATAAAGCAACCATAACTCTATTGTTAAAGCCAGGCAAGGATGCTTCTAAGTGTGGGTCATACCGACCAATATCCCTTTTAAACACAGATATTAAAATCCTTTCCAAATTACTAGCCATACGTTTGGAAAAATCACTGCCACATATCATTTCACTTGACCAAACAGGTTTTATTAAAAACAGACATTTATTCTCAAACATAAGACATCTCTTGAATGTGCTATACAGCCCCTCATCAACCGATGCTCCAGAAATTGTGGTGTCTTTAGATGCTTTTAAAGCATTTGACCGAGTTAAAATGGACTTCCTCTTTTATGTCCTAAAGAAATTTGGTTTTGGTAAGATGTTCATCAAGTGGATCCAACTACTTTACTCCTTCCCCCAAGCCTCAGTTATCACTAATCGCATCCGCTCCCAAAATTTTCCTCTGTCTAGGGGCACCAGACAGGGTTGCCCATTGAGCCCTTTACTATTCACACTTGCTATAGAACCACTAGCCTTGGCTCTAAAATCAACACCATTAATAAGAGGTATCATAAGATGGGGACTGGAATCAAAGTTGTCATTGTATGCAGATGATTTATTGCTTTACTTATCAGATCCATTGAATTCAATCAATACAATTATTTCATTGTTGCACAATTTTGGTCAGATCTCAGGGTATAAACTTAATCTAACTAAAAGTGAATGTTTACCCATAAACAAATTAGCTATGCAAATCCCAGACCATGCTCTACCATTTCATATTTCTAGGTCAGGGTTTAAGTATTTAGGTATCAACATAACACCTTCATTTAATAACCTCTTTGATGAAAATTTAGCACCACTCATGTCTAAATTGAACTCAGATTTGCAAAGATGGGATGTTCTACATTTAACCATGGCAGGCAGAGTGAACTGCATTAAAATGAATGTTTTGCCAAAATTTTTATTTTTATTTCAATGCCTTCCTATTTTCTTGACAAAATCTTTTTTCAGTAAACTTGACAAACTCATATCTAGATTCATATGGAAAGGTCATAACCCTAGGATTAAGAAGGAGTTCTTACAAGGATCAAGGCTAGAAGGAGGGTTGGCTCTGCCAAACTTCAGAGCTTACTATTGGGCAGCAAATTTCCACAAAATAGCGTATTGGATTCAGTCATCAGATACAGATTGGTGTGAAATGGAGTACAAGTCATGCATATCATCATCTCTTCTTGCTCTGGTTTCATCCAAACTTCCATTGAAGATTTCCTGGTTTACTTCTAACCCTGTGGTAGTATCTACACTAAGAATATGGGCTCAGTTCAGAAATCAGCACGGCTTGAGGGATACTTTTTTGACTTATACTCCATTATGTTACAATCACAATTTCCTACCAGCCAACCTTGACCATACATTTGTCACATGGCATAGGAAAGGAATTAAAAGGTTTAGTGATCTGTATATTAATGGATCATTTTCCTGTTTTGAGGATTTGTGTGCCAAATATGAGCTTCAACAAAAGGACATGTTTCGCTATTTCCAAGCTCGCCAATTTGTTAGAAACCACAGCCCACAATTTTCCATCCTTCCAAGTGAATCACTCTTAGACTTAATATTGGAGGCTCCCTTTTTTCTGAGGGGTTTCACTACACACTGTTATTCAATCATCATGAAAACTGATATTATCAACCGAGACAAGATCAAAAATCACTGGGTTAACGAACTCGGTACTGAAATCTCAGAAGACTCTTGGACTGACGCTTTAAAAAGAGTGAACAGTAGCACGTCATGTGCAAGACTAAGTCTCATTCAGTTTAAAGTTGTCCATCGCTTGCACTGGAGTAGAGCAAGGATCGCTTCCATTTACCCGAATATTGACAGCAAATGTGTCAGATGTCATATTAATGTAGCAGATTTGACTCATATGTTTTGGTCTTGCCACCTGTTAACAGGCTATTGGTCTGATATATTTGATGTACTGTCAAAGGTCTTTGGTGTGATTTTACAGCCGTGTGCAGTGATAGCATTATTTGGTGTATCGAACAAAGAAGCAGATTTAACTAAGTACCAACAGAACATTATAGCATTTGTTTCTCTGCTGGCACGAAGGCAAATTTTGCTTCATTGGAAGTCAAGTGCGCCACCGACTGTCGCTCAGTGGTTGAAAGATGTAATGCTATTTTTGCACTTGGAAAAGATCAAATTTGCTATAAGGTGCTCAGACAAATTCCAATCTGTTTGGGAACCATTTCTATCATACTTTAGTAGCCTTCAAGAGCTCCCACAGGCATTGCAATAAATTAAAAAGATTTTATGGGATTAGTTTTACAATTTGGGCACACAACAAGGCACACTTTGTTG
Source organism: Odontesthes bonariensis (assembly GCF_027942865.1). NCBI lineage: Eukaryota > Metazoa > Chordata > Actinopteri > Atheriniformes > Atherinopsidae > Odontesthes > Odontesthes bonariensis. The sequence goes on along the minus strand of NC_134524.1, from coordinate 33,866,266 downwards.
ACTGTAAAGTCCTCTGAAGGCATATTGAGCTACTTATTCACTGTTTTAATTTTTTAATTTTTTTAATTTTGTCATCTACCTACGTCTACCAAACACAAAACTAAGGTCTATTGATGGTACAGTTTCTGTATTCTTGTTATAATTATCAATATTTTTGGGTCCAGTTTGGGTGGGGGGAGGGCTGGGAGGGGGGTGGTTTTGAGTGTGTACAAAAATTGAAAAAAAAAAGAAAAATCTTTTGTAAACATTCTGAAGATTTACTGTTTGTATCTTCGATTTTTCAATAAAAAATATAAAAAAACTAGAAAGCTGCAAGCAGCTGTGAGCGGGACCGAGGTGTGCGTACGTTGGATGTGCGCACGTTGGGCATGCGCTGGACGCCGTAGTCGCGCAGCTCTGCCCACACGCACGATACCCTTTGCGTACGTAAGAGCACATAATAACTCCAATGCGGAGGGGATTTTGAAAATTTCTAGGGGGCGCCACTGAGCCATTTTGCTCCGCACACACACGATACCCTTTAGTAACCTGGCCAAGTTTGAAGTCTGTAGCATTAAATCTGTAGGACAAGTTCGATCCTATGCAAGGCGTGGAATCGGTCAAAAATGGCACGAAAACGCACTTTCCATCCAAAATGGCCGCCTTCCTGTGGACGTGGCACATTGGCGGCCTGAGACTTTTTTGTGCGTCTGGGCATGATGAATGAGTGTACCGAATTTCGTCGTCCCACGCGAAACTAATCCTATTAAGGGGACCATTTTTAAGCATTGTAGGGGGCGCTACAGAGTCAATGAGCGACTCCCAAAAATATAAAGTTTAGATTCTTTCATGTCGTCGACTAGCACGTGGCGCTTGCAAAATTTCATGAGTTTTCGAGCACCTTTTGCAAAGAATAAGAATAATAATAATAACTAGAAAGCTGCAAGCAGCTGTGAGCGGGACCGAGGTGTGCGTACGTTGGATGTGCGCACGTTGTGGCATGCGCTGGACTCCGTAGTCGCGCAGCTCTGCCCACACGCACGATACCCTCTGCGTACGTATGAGCACATAATAACCCCAATGCGGAGGGGTTTTTGGAAATTTTTAGGTGGCGCCACTGAGCCATTTTGCTCCGCCCACACACGAATCCCTTTACATACACACGAGGTGGTCAGGGTGGACGTGTGTGCCAAGTTTCATGATCTTGCAATGGTGATAAGGCTTTCAAATCACAAACGCCATCACACTATTTTCACCGCCTGGCCACGCCCACACCATTCAGAGTTTTAAAAAGTTTCTCCATGATTAATTTCCTCCATGTCTTAAGAGTAATCTGGCCAAGTTTGAAGCTTGTAGCATTAAATCTGTAGGACGAGTTCGATCAAATGCGAGGTGTGGAAAAAAAAAGACATTTCCAACCACCAGCAGGTGGCGCTATAGGTGGATGTCGTTATGATAATATGTACGCGTTCAGGCTGGGTCCAGCATTCACCGTATGAAGTTTGGGACAGATTGGATAATGTATGTGGGAGTTATAAGCGACTTCATTTTTTGTGGCGAGTGATGGCGAGTCATCGAACTTTGAGGAGTTGCCACGCCCACGCCCTTTAAGTTTTGAAAAAGTTTCTCCATTAATTTCCCCCCCCATGTCTTAAGAGTAACCTGGCCAAGTTTGAAGTCTGTAGCATTAAATCTGTAGGACAAGTTCGATCTTAAGCAAGGCGTGGAATCGGTCAAAAATGGCACGAAAACGCACTTTCCATCCAAAATGGCCGCCTTCCTGTGTACGTGGGACCATGGCGGCAAGAGACTTTTTTTTGCGTCTGGGCATGATGAATGAGTGTACCGAATTTCATTGTCCTACGCGAAACTAACCCCATTGCGGGCACCATTTTTAAGCATTGTAGGGGGCGCTACAGAGTCAATGAGCGACTCCCAAAAATATAAAGTTTAGATTCTTTCATGTCGTCGACTGGCAGGTGGTGCTCGCAAAATTTCCTGAGTTTTCGCATACCTTTTGCAAAGAATAATAATAATAACTAGAAAGCTGCAAGCAGCTGTGAGCGGGACCGAGGTGTGCGTACGTTGGGGAATGCGCTGGACGCCGTAGTCGCGCAGCTCTGCCCACACGAAGGATACCCTCTGCGTTAGTACGAGCACATAATAACCCCAATGCGGAGGGGTTGTTGAAAATTTCTAGGGGGCGACACTGAGCCATTTTGCTCCGCCCACACACGATACCCTTTAAATACGTACGAGGTCGACAGGGTGGACGTGTGTGCCAAGCTTCATGACTTTGCGATGATGATAAGGCTTTCAAATCAGAAACGTCATTACAAGATTTTCACCGCCTTGCTACGGCCACGCCCTTTGAGATTTGAAAAAGTTTCTCCATGAATTTTTGCCCCCATGTCTTAAGAGTAATCTGGCCAAGTTTCAAGTCTGTAGCATTAAATCTGTAGGACGAGTTCGATCAAATGCGAGGTGTGGAAAAAAAGAGATGTTTCCAACCCCCAGCAGGTGGCGCTATAGGTGGATGTCGCTATGATAATATGTACACATTCAGGCTGGTTCCAGCATTCACCGAATGAAGTTTGGGACAGATTAAATAATGTATGTGGGAGTTATAAGCGACTTCATTTTTTGTGGCGAGTGATGGCGAGTCATCGAACTTTGAGGCGTCGCCACGGCCACGCCCTTTGAGGTTTGAAAAAGTTTCTCCATGAATCTTTCCCCCCATGTCTTAAGAGTAACCTGGCCAAGTTTGAAGTCTGTAGCATGAAATCTGTAGGACAAGTTCGATCTTATGCAAGGCGTGGAATCGGCCAAAAATGGCACGAAAAAGCACTTTCCATCCAAAATGGCCGCCTTCCTGTGGACGTGGCACCGTGATGGCATGAGACTTTTTGGTGCGTCTGGGCATGATGAATGAGTGTACCGAATTTCGTCGTCCCACGCAAAACTAACCCCAATGTGTGGACCATTTTTAAGTACCCTAGGGGGCGCCACTGAGCCACTTTGCTCCGCCCACATACGATACCCTTCACATACGTACGAGGTTGTCAGGATGGACGTGTGTGCCAAGTTTCATGACGTTGTGATGATGATAAGGCTTTCAAATCACAAACACCATCACACGATTTTCACCGCCTGGCCACGCCCACATTGTTCAGAGTTTGGAAAAGTTTCTCCATGAATTTTTGCCCCCATGTCTTAAGAGTAACCTGGCTAAGTTTGAAGCTTGTAGCATTAAATCTGTAGGAGGAGTTTTATAAAATGTGAGGTGTGGCAAAAAAAGACGTTTCCGACCACCAGCAGGTGGCGCAATAGGAGGATGTCACTATGATAATATGTACGCATTCAGGCCGGGTCCAGCATTCACCGTTTGAAGTTTGGGACAGATTGGATAATGAGTGTGGAAGTTATAAGCGACTTAATTCTTCATGGCGAGTCATAACTTTGAGGCGTCGCCACGGCCACGCCCTTTGAGGTTTGAAAAAGTTTCTCCATGACTCTTTCCCCCCATGTCTTAAGAGTAATCTGGCCAAGATTGAAGCTTGTAGCATTAAATCTGTAGGACGAGTTCGATCAAATGCGAGATGTGGAAAAAAAGAGATGTTTCCAACCCCCAGCAGGTGGCGATATAGGTGGATGTCGTTATGATAATATGTACGCGTTCAGGCTGGGTCCAGCTATCACCGTATGAAGTTTGGGACAGATTGGATAATGTATGTGGGAGTTATAAGCGACTTAATTTTTTTTGGCGTGTGATGGCGAGTCATCAAACTTTGAGGCGTTGCCACGGCCACGCCCTTTAAGTTTTGAAAAAGTTTCTCCATGATTTTATCCCCCCATGTTTTAAGAGTAACCTGGCCAAGTTTGAAGTCTGTAGCATGAAATCTGTAGGACAAGTTCAATCTTATGCAAGACGTGGAATTGGCCAAAAATGGCACGAAAACGCACTTTCCATCCAAAATGGCCGCCTTCCTGTGGACGTGGGACCATGGCGGCAAAAGACTTTTTTGTGCGTCTGGGAATGATGAATGAGTGTACCGAATTTCATTGTCCTACGCGAAACTAACCCCATTGCGGGCACCATTTTTAAGCATTGTAGGGGGCGCTACAGAGTCAATGAGCGACTCCCAAAAATATAAAGTTTAGATTCTTTCATGTCGTCGACTGGCAGGTGGCGCTCGCAAAATTTCCTGAGTTTTCGCATACCTTTTGCAAAGAATAAGAAAGAATAACGGAGGAGAAAAATAATAATCCTTACAGATACAATAGGGTCCTTGCAGTTTCACTGCTCGGTCCCTAACTAGAAAGCTGCAAGCAGCTGTGAGCGGGACCGAGGTGTGCGTACGTTGGATGTGCGCACGTTGGGCATGCGCTGGACGCTGTAAACGTGCAGCTGTGCCATAACACACGATACCCTCTGCGTATGTACAAACACATAATGACCCCAATGCAGAGGGGTTTTTGAAAATTTCTAGGTGGCGCCACTGAGCCATTTTGCTCCACCCACACACGATACCCTTTACATACGTACGTGGTCGTCAGGGTGGACGTGTGTGCCAAGTTTCATGACTTTGCGATGATGGTAAGGCTTTCATATCACAAACGCCATCACAAGAATTTCACCGCCTGGCCACGCCCACACCGTTCAGAGTTTGGAAAAGTTTCTCCATGAATTTTTGCCCCCATGTCTTAAGAGTAACTTGGCCAAGTTTGAAGCTTGTAGCATTAAATCTGTAGGAGGAGTTTGAGGTGTGGAAAAAAAAAAGACGTTTCCGACCACCAGCAGGTGGCGCTGTAGGTTGATATCACTATTTTATATGTGCGCGTTCAGGCTGGGTCCAGCATTCACCGTATGAAGTTTGGGACAGATTGGATAATGTGTGTGGAAGTTATAAGCGACTTAATTCTTCATGGCGAGTCATAACTTTGAGGCGTCGCCATGGCCACGCCCTTTGAGGTTTGAAAAAGTTTCTCCATGATTCTTTCCCCCCATGTCTTAAGAGTAACCTGGCCAAGTTTGAAGTCTGTAGCATTAAATCTGTAGGACGAGTTCGATCAAATGCGAGGTGTGGAAAAAAAAAGACATTTCCAACCACCAGCAGGTGGCGCTATAGGTGGATGTCACTATGATAATATGTACGCGTTCAGGTTGGGTCCAGCTATCACCGTATGAAGTTTGGGACAGATTGGATAATGTATGTGGGAGTTATAAGCGACTTAATTTTTTGTGGCGAGTGATGGCGAGTCATCGAACTTTGAGAAGTCGCCACGGCCACGCCCTTTAAGTTTTGAAAAAGTTTCCCCATGAATCTCTCCCCCCATGTCTTAAGAGTAACCTGGCCAAGTTTGAAGCTTGTAGCATTAAATCTGTAGGACAAGTTCGATCTTATGCAAGGCGTGGAATCGGTCAAAAGTGGCACCAAAACGCACTTTCCATCCAAAATGGCCGCCTTCCTGTGGACGTGGGACCATGGCGACATGAGACTTTTTTGTGTGTCTGGGCATGATGAATGAGTGTACCGACTTTCGTCGTCCCACGCGAAACTAATCCTATTAAGGGGACCATTTTTAAGCATCCTAGGGGGCGCTACAGAGTCAATGAGCGACTCCCAAAAATATAAAGTTTAGATTCTTTCATGTCGTCGACTGGCAGGTGGTGCTCGCAAAATTTCCTGAGTTTTCGCATACCTTTTGCAAAGAATAATAATAACTAGAAAGCTGCAAGCAGCTGTGAGCGGGACCGAGGTGTGCGTACGTTGGGATGTGCGTACGTTGGGGAATGCGCTGAACGCCGTAGTCGCGCAGCTCTGCCCACACGCAGGATACCCTCTGCGTTAGTACGAGCACATAATAACCCCAATGCGGAGGGGTTGTTGAAAATTTCTAGGGGGCGACACTGAGCCATTTTGCTCCGCCCACACACGATACCCTTTAAATACGTACGAGGTCGACAGGGTGGACGTGTGTGCCAAGCTTCATGACTTTGCGATGATGATAAGGCTTTCAAATCAGAAACGCCATTACAAGATTTTCACCGCCTTGCTACGGCCACGCCCTTTGAGATTTGAAAAAGTTTCTCCAAGAATTTTTCCCCCCATGTCTTAAGAGTAACCTGGCCAAGTTTCAAGTCTGTAGCATTAAATCTGTAGGACGAATTCGATCAAATGCGAGGTGTGGAAAAAAAGAGATGTTTCCAACCCCCAGCAGGTGGCGCTATAGGTGGATGTCGCTATGATAATATGTACACATTCAGGCTGGTTCCAGCATTCACCGAATGAAGTTTGGGACAGATTAAATAATGTATGTGGGAGTTATAAGCGACTTCATTTTTTGTGGCGAGTGATGGCGAGTCATCGAACTTTGAGGCGTCGCCACGGCCACGCCCTTTGAGGTTTGAAAACGTTTCTCCATGAATCTTTCCCCCCATGTCTTAAGAGTAACCTGGCCAAGTTTGAAGTCTGTAGCATGAAATCTGTAGGACAAGTTCGATCTTATGCAAGGCGTGGAATCGGCCAAAAATGGCACGAAAACGCACTTTCCATCCAAAATGGCCGCCTTCCTGTGGACGTGGCACCGTGATGGCATGAGACTTTTTGGTGCGTCTGGGCATGATGAATGAGTGTACCAAATTTCGTCGTCTCACGCAAAACTAACCCCAATGTGTGGACCATTTTTAAGTACCCTAGGGGGCGCCACTGAGCCACTTTGCTCCGCCCACACACGATACCCTTCACATACGTACGAGGTTGTCAGGATGGACGTGTGTGCCAAGTTTCATGACGTTGTGATGATGATAAGGCTTTCAAATCACAAACACCATCACACGATTTTCACCGCCTGGCCACGCCCACATTGTTCAGAGTTTGGAAAAGTTTCTCCATGCATTTTTGCCCCCATGTCTTAAGAGTAACCTGGCTAAGTTTGAAGCTTGTAGCATTAAATCTGTAGGAGGAGTTTTATAAAATGTGAGGTGTGGCAAAAAAAGACGTTTCCGACCACCAGCAGGTGGCGCAATAGGAGGATGTCACTATGATAATATGTACGCGTTCAGGCTGGGTCCAGCATTCACCGTATGAAGTTTGGGACAGATTGGATAATGTGTGTGGAAGTTATAAGCGACTTAATTCTTCATGGCGAGTCATAACTTTGAGGCGTCGCCACGGCCACGCCCTTTGAGGTTTGAAAAAGTTTCTCCATGACTCTTTCCCCCCATGTCTTAAGAGTAATCTGGCCAAGATTGAAGCTTGTAGCATTAAATCTGTAGGACGAGTTTGATCAAATGCGAGATGTGGAAAAAAAGAGATGTTTCCAACCCCCAGCAGGTGGCGCTATAGGTGGATGTCGTTATGATAATATGTACGCGTTCAGGCTGGGTCCAGCATTCACCGTATGAAGTTTGGGACAGATTGGATAATGTATGTGGGAGTTATAAGCGACTTCATTTTTTTTGGCGTGTGATGGCGAGTCATCAAACTTTGAGGCGTTGCCACGGCCACGCCCTTTAAGTTTTGAAAAAGTTTCTCCATGATTTTATCCCCCCATGTCTTAAGAGTAACCTGGCCAAGTTTGAAGTCTGTAGCATGAAATCTGTAGGACAAGTTCGATCTTAAGCAAGGCGTGGAATCGGTCAAAAATGGCACGAAAACGCACTTTCCATCCAAAATGGCCGCCTTCCTGTGTACGTGGGACCATGGCGGCAAGAGACTTTTTTTTGCGTCTGGGCATGATGAATGAGTGTACCGAATTTCATTGTCCTACGCGAAACTAACCCCATTGCGGGCACCATTTTTAAGCATTGTAGGGGGCGCTACAGAGTCAATGAGCGACTCCCAAAAATATAAAGTTTAGATTCTTTCATGTCGTCGACTGGCAGGTGGTGCTCGCAAAATTTCCTGAGTTTTCGCATACCTTTTGCAAAGAATAATAATAATAACTAGAAAGCTGCAAGCAGCTGTGAGCGGGACCGAGGTGTGCGTACGTTGGGGAATGCGCTGGACGCCGTAGTCGCGCAGCTCTGCCCACACGAAGGATACCCTCTGCGTTAGTACGAGCACATAATAACCCCAATGCGGAGGGGTTGTTGAAAATTTCTAGGGGGCGACACTGAGCCATTTTGCTCCGCCCACACACGATACCCTTTAAATACGTACGAGGTCGACAGGGTGGACGTGTGTGCCAAGCTTCATGACTTTGCGATGATGATAAGGCTTTCAAATCAGAAACGCCATTACAAGATTTTCACCGCCTTGCTACGGCCACGCCCTTTGAGATTTGAAAAAGTTTCTCCATGAATTTTTGCCCCCATGTCTTAAGAGTAATCTGGCCAAGTTTCAAGTCTGTAGCATTAAATCTGTAGGACGAGTTCGATCAAATGCGAGGTGTGGAAAAAAAGAGATGTTTCCAACCCCCAGCAGGTGGCGCTATAGGTGGATGTCGCTATGATAATATGTACACATTCAGGCTGGTTCCAGCATTCACCGAATGAAGTTTGGGACAGATTAAATAATGTATGTGGGAGTTATAAGCGACTTCATTTTTTGTGGCGAGTGATGGCGAGTCATCGAACTTTGAGGCGTCGCCACGGCCACGCCCTTTGAGGTTTGAAAAAGTTTCTCCATGAATCTTTCCCCCCATGTCTTAAGAGTAACCTGGCCAAGTTTGAAGTCTGTAGCATGAAATCTGTAGGACAAGTTCGATCTTATGCAAGGCGTGGAATCGGCCAAAAATGGCACGAAAAAGCACTTTCCATCCAAAATGGCCGCCTTCCTGTGGACGTGGCACCGTGATGGCATGAGACTTTTTGGTGCGTCTGGGCATGATGAATGAGTGTACCGAATTTCGTCGTCCCACGCAAAACTAACCCCAATGTGTGGACCATTTTTAAGTACCCTAGGGGGCGCCACTGAGCCACTTTGCTCCGCCCACATACGATACCCTTCACATACGTACGAGGTTGTCAGGATGGACGTGTGTGCCAAGTTTCATGACGTTGTGATGATGATAAGGCTTTCAAATCACAAACACCATCACACGATTTTCACCGCCTGGCCACGCCCACATTGTTCAGAGTTTGGAAAAGTTTCTCCATGAATTTTTGCCCCCATGTCTTAAGAGTAACCTGGCTAAGTTTGAAGCTTGTAGCATTAAATCTGTAGGAGGAGTTTTATAAAATGTGAGGTGTGGCAAAAAAAGACGTTTCCGACCACCAGCAGGTGGCGCAATAGGAGGATGTCACTATGATAATATGTACGCATTCAGGCCGGGTCCAGCATTCACCGTTTGAAGTTTGGGACAGATTGGATAATGAGTGTGGAAGTTATAAGCGACTTAATTCTTCATGGCGAGTCATAACTTTGAGGCGTCGCCACGGCCACGCCCTTTGAGGTTTGAAAAAGTTTCTCCATGACTCTTTCCCCCCATGTCTTAAGAGTAATCTGGCCAAGATTGAAGCTTGTAGCATTAAATCTGTAGGACGAGTTCGATCAAATGCGAGATGTGGAAAAAAAGAGATGTTTCCAACCCCCAGCAGGTGGCGATATAGGTGGATGTCGTTATGATAATATGTACGCGTTCAGGCTGGGTCCAGCTATCACCGTATGAAGTTTGGGACAGATTGGATAATGTATGTGGGAGTTATAAGCGACTTAATTTTTTTTGGCGTGTGATGGCGAGTCATCAAACTTTGAGGCGTTGCCACGGCCACGCCCTTTAAGTTTTGAAAAAGTTTCTCCATGATTTTATCCCCCCATGTTTTAAGAGTAACCTGGCCAAGTTTGAAGTCTGTAGCATGAAATCTGTAGGACAAGTTCAATCTTATGCAAGACGTGGAATTGGCCAAAAATGGCACGAAAACGCACTTTCCATCCAAAATGGCCGCCTTCCTGTGGACGTGGGACCATGGCGGCAAAAGACTTTTTTGTGCGTCTGGGAATGATGAATGAGTGTACCGAATTTCATTGTCCTACGCGAAACTAACCCCATTGCGGGCACCATTTTTAAGCATTGTAGGGGGCGCTACAGAGTCAATGAGCGACTCCCAAAAATATAAAGTTTAGATTCTTTCATGTCGTCGACTGGCAGGTGGCGCTCGCAAAATTTCCTGAGTTTTCGCATACCTTTTGCAAAGAATAAGAAAGAATAACGGAGGAGAAAAATAATAATCCTTACAGATACAATAGGGTCCTTGCAGTTTCACTGCTCGGTCCCTAACTAGAAAGCTGCAAGCAGCTGTGAGCGGGACCGAGGTGTGCGTACGTTGGATGTGCGCACGTTGGGCATGCGCTGGACGCTGTAAACGTGCAGCTGTGCCATAACACACGATACCCTCTGCGTATGTACAAACACATAATGACCCCAATGCAGAGGGGTTTTTGAAAATTTCTAGGTGGCGCCACTGAGCCATTTTGCTCCACCCACACACGATACCCTTTACATACGTACGTGGTCGTCAGGGTGGACGTGTGTGCCAAGTTTCATGACTTTGCGATGATGGTAAGGCTTTCATATCACAAACGCCATCACAAGAATTTCACCGCCTGGCCACGCCCACACCGTTCAGAGTTTGGAAAAGTTTCTCCATGAATTTTTGCCCCCATGTCTTAAGAGTAACTTGGCCAAGTTTGAAGCTTGTAGCATTAAATCTGTAGGAGGAGTTTGAGGTGTGGAAAAAAAAAAGACGTTTCCGACCACCAGCAGGTGGCGCTGTAGGTTGATATCACTATTTTATATGTGCGCGTTCAGGCTGGGTCCAGCATTCACCGTATGAAGTTTGGGACAGATTGGATAATGTGTGTGGAAGTTATAAGCGACTTAATTCTTCATGGCGAGTCATAACTTTGAGGCGTCGCCATGGCCACGCCCTTTGAGGTTTGAAAAAGTTTCTCCATGATTCTTTCCCCCCATGTCTTAAGAGTAACCTGGCCAAGTTTGAAGTCTGTAGCATTAAATCTGTAGGACGAGTTCGATCAAATGCGAGGTGTGGAAAAAAAAAGACATTTCCAACCACCAGCAGGTGGCGCTATAGGTGGATGTCACTATGATAATATGTACGCGTTCAGGTTGGGTCCAGCTATCACCGTATGAAGTTTGGGACAGATTGGATAATGTATGTGGGAGTTATAAGCGACTTAATTTTTTGTGGCGAGTGATGGCGAGTCATCGAACTTTGAGAAGTCGCCACGGCCACGCCCTTTAAGTTTTGAAAAAGTTTCCCCATGAATCTCTCCCCCCATGTCTTAAGAGTAACCTGGCCAAGTTTGAAGCTTGTAGCATTAAATCTGTAGGACAAGTTCGATCTTATGCAAGGCGTGGAATCGGTCAAAAGTGGCACCAAAACGCACTTTCCATCCAAAATGGCCGCCTTCCTGTGGACGTGGGACCATGGCGACATGAGACTTTTTTGTGTGTCTGGGCATGATGAATGAGTGTACCGACTTTCGTCGTCCCACGCGAAACTAATCCTATTAAGGGGACCATTTTTAAGCATCCTAGGGGGCGCTACAGAGTCAATGAGCGACTCCCAAAAATATAAAGTTTAGATTCTTTCATGTCGTCGACTGGCAGGTGGTGCTCGCAAAATTTCCTGAGTTTTCGCATACCTTTTGCAAAGAATAATAATAACTAGAAAGCTGCAAGCAGCTGTGAGCGGGACCGAGGTGTGCGTACGTTGGGATGTGCGTACGTTGGGGAATGCGCTGAACGCCGTAGTCGCGCAGCTCTGCCCACACGCAGGATACCCTCTGCGTTAGTACGAGCACATAATAACCCCAATGCGGAGGGGTTGTTGAAAATTTCTAGGGGGCGACACTGAGCCATTTTGCTCCGCCCACACACGATACCCTTTAAATACGTACGAGGTCGACAGGGTGGACGTGTGTGCCAAGCTTCATGACTTTGCGATGATGATAAGGCTTTCAAATCAGAAACGCCATTACAAGATTTTCACCGCCTTGCTACGGCCACGCCCTTTGAGATTTGAAAAAGTTTCTCCAAGAATTTTTCCCCCCATGTCTTAAGAGTAACCTGGCCAAGTTTCAAGTCTGTAGCATTAAATCTGTAGGACGAATTCGATCAAATGCGAGGTGTGGAAAAAAAGAGATGTTTCCAACCCCCAGCAGGTGGCGCTATAGGTGGATGTCGCTATGATAATATGTACACATTCAGGCTGGTTCCAGCATTCACCGAATGAAGTTTGGGACAGATTAAATAATGTATGTGGGAGTTATAAGCGACTTCATTTTTTGTGGCGAGTGATGGCGAGTCATCGAACTTTGAGGCGTCGCCACGGCCACGCCCTTTGAGGTTTGAAAACGTTTCTCCATGAATCTTTCCCCCCATGTCTTAAGAGTAACCTGGCCAAGTTTGAAGTCTGTAGCATGAAATCTGTAGGACAAGTTCGATCTTATGCAAGGCGTGGAATCGGCCAAAAATGGCACGAAAACGCACTTTCCATCCAAAATGGCCGCCTTCCTGTGGACGTGGCACCGTGATGGCATGAGACTTTTTGGTGCGTCTGGGCATGATGAATGAGTGTACCAAATTTCGTCGTCTCACGCAAAACTAACCCCAATGTGTGGACCATTTTTAAGTACCCTAGGGGGCGCCACTGAGCCACTTTGCTCCGCCCACACACGATACCCTTCACATACGTACGAGGTTGTCAGGATGGACGTGTGTGCCAAGTTTCATGACGTTGTGATGATGATAAGGCTTTCAAATCACAAACACCATCACACGATTTTCACCGCCTGGCCACGCCCACATTGTTCAGAGTTTGGAAAAGTTTCTCCATGCATTTTTGCCCCCATGTCTTAAGAGTAACCTGGCTAAGTTTGAAGCTTGTAGCATTAAATCTGTAGGAGGAGTTTTATAAAATGTGAGGTGTGGCAAAAAAAGACGTTTCCGACCACCAGCAGGTGGCGCAATAGGAGGATGTCACTATGATAATATGTACGCGTTCAGGCTGGGTCCAGCATTCACCGTATGAAGTTTGGGACAGATTGGATAATGTGTGTGGAAGTTATAAGCGACTTAATTCTTCATGGCGAGTCATAACTTTGAGGCGTCGCCACGGCCACGCCCTTTGAGGTTTGAAAAAGTTTCTCCATGACTCTTTCCCCCCATGTCTTAAGAGTAATCTGGCCAAGATTGAAGCTTGTAGCATTAAATCTGTAGGACGAGTTTGATCAAATGCGAGATGTGGAAAAAAAGAGATGTTTCCAACCCCCAGCAGGTGGCGCTATAGGTGGATGTCGTTATGATAATATGTACGCGTTCAGGCTGGGTCCAGCATTCACCGTATGAAGTTTGGGACAGATTGGATAATGTATGTGGGAGTTATAAGCGACTTCATTTTTTTTGGCGTGTGATGGCGAGTCATCAAACTTTGAGGCGTTGCCACGGCCACGCCCTTTAAGTTTTGAAAAAGTTTCTCCATGATTTTATCCCCCCATGTCTTAAGAGTAACCTGGCCAAGTTTGAAGTCGGTAGCATGAAATCTGTAGGACAAGTTCAATCTTATGCAAGACGTGGAATTGGCCAAAAATGGCACGAAAACGCACTTTCCATCCAAAATGGCCGCCTTCCTGTGGACGTGGGACCATGGCGGCAAGAGACTTTTTTGTGTGACTGGGCATGATGAATGAGTGTACCGAATTTCATTGTCCTACGCGAAACTAACCCCATTGCGGGCACCATTTTTAAGCATTGTAGGGGGCGCTACAGAGTCAATGAGCAACTCCCAAAAATATAAAGTTTAGATTCTTTCATGTCGTCGACTGGCAGGTGGCGCTCGCAAAATTTCCTGAGTTTTCGCATACCTTTTGCAAAGAATAAGAAAGAATAACGGAGGAGAAAAATAATAATCCTTACAGATACAATAGGGTCCTTGCAGTTTCACTGCTCGGTCCCTAATAATAATAATAATCCTTACAGATACAATAGGGTCCTTGCAGTTTCACTGCTCGGTCCCTAATAATAATAACTAGAAAGCTGCAAGCAGATGTGAGCGGGACCGAGGTGTGCGTATGTTGGATGTGCGCACGTTGTGGCATGCGCTGGACTCCATAGTCGCGCAGCTCTGCCCACACGCACGATACCCTCTGCGTACGTATGAGCACATAATAACCCCAATGCGGAGGGGTTTTTGGAAATTTTTAGGGGGCGCCACTGAGCCATTTTGCTCCGCCCACACACGATACCCTTTACATACATACGAGGTCGTCAGGTTGGACGTGTGTGCCAAGTTTCATGATCTTGCAATGATGATAAGGCTTTCAAATCAGAAACGCCATCACACGATTTTCACCGCCTGGCCACGCCCACACAGTTCAGAGTTTTAAAACGTTTCTCCATGATTCATTTCCTCCATGTCTTAAGAGTAACCTGTCCAAGTTTGAAGCTTGTAGCATTCAATATGTAGGAGGACATTGATAAAATACGAGTTTTGGAAAAAAAGAGACGTTTCCAACGACCAGCAGGTGGCGCTATAGGTGGTTGTCACTATTTTATACGTGCGCGTTCAGGCTGGGTCCAGCAATCAACATATGAAGTTTGGGACAGATTGGATAATGTGTGTGGAAGTTATAAGCGACTTAATTCTTCATGGCGTGTCATAACTTTGAGGCGTCGCCACGGCCACTCCCTTTGAGGTTTGAAAAAGTTTCTCCATGACTCTTTCCCCCCATGTCTCAAGAGTAACCTGGCCAAGTTTGAAGGTTGTTGCATTAAATTTTTAGGACAAGTTCGATCAAATGCGAGATGTGGAAAAAAAGAGATGTTTCCAACCCCCAGCAGGTGGCGCTATAGGTGGATGTCGTTATGATAATATGTGCGCGTTCAGGCTGGGTCCAGCAATCAGCGTATGGAGTTTGGGACAGATTGGATAATGTATGTGGGAGTTATAAGCGACTTAATTTTTTGATGCGAGTGATGGCGAGTCATCAAACTTTGAAGCGTCGCCACAACCACACCCTTTGAGGTTTGAAAAAGTTTCCCCATGAATTTTCCCCCCCATGTCTTAAGAGTAACCTGGCCAAGTTTGAAGTGTGTAGCATGAAATCTGTAGGACAAGTTCGATCTTAAGCAAGGCGTGGAATCGGTCAAAAATGGCACGAAAACGCACTTTCCATCCAAAATGGCCGCCTTCCTGTGTACGTGGGACCATGGCGGCATGAGACCTTTTTGTGCGTCTGGGCATGATGAATGAGTGTACCAAATTTCGTCGTCCCACGCGAAACTAATCCTATTGCGGGGACCATTTTTAAGCATCATAGGGGGCGCTACAGAGTCAATGAGCGACTCCCAAAAATATAAAGTTTAGATTCTTTCATGTCGTCGACTGGCAGGTGGCGCTCGCAAAATTTCCTGAGTTTTCGCATACCTTTTGCAAAGAATAAGAAAGAAAGAATAATAACTAGAAAGCTGCAAGCAGCTGTGAGCGGGACCGAGGTGTGCGTACGTTGGGATGTGCGCACGTTGGGGCATGCGCTGGACGCTTGAGCTGCAGCTCTGCCCACACGCACGATACCCTCTGCATACTTACAAGCACATAAAAACCCAAATGCGGAGGGGTTTTTGAAAATTTCTAGGGGGCACCACTGAGCCATTTTGCTCCGCCCACACACGATACCCTTTACATACGTACGAGGTCATCAGGGTGGACGTGTGTGCCAAGTTTCATCACCTTGCGATCATGATAAGGCTTTCAAATAACAAACGCCATCACATGATTTTCACCGCCTGGCCACGCCCACACCGTTCAGAGTTTGGAAAAGTGTCTCCATGAATTTTTCCCCACATGACTTAAGAGTAACCTGGCCAAGTTTGAAGCTTGTGGCATTAAATCTGTAGGAGGAGTTTGAAAAAATGTGACGTGCGGAAAAAAAAGAGGTTTCCAACCACCAGCAGGTGGCGCTATAGGAGGATGTCACTATGATAATATGTACGCGTTCAGGCTGGGTCCAGCATTCACCGTATGAAGTTTGGGACAGATTGGATAATGAGTGTGGAAGTTATAAGCGACTTAATTCTTCATGGCGAGTCATAACTTTGAGGCGTCGCCACGGCCACGCCCTTTGAGGTTTGAAAAAGTTTCTCCATGACTCTTTCCCCCCATGTCTTAAGAGTAATCTGGCCAAGTTTGAAGCTTGTAGCATTAAATCTGTAGGACGAGTTCGATCAAATGCGAGATGTGGAAAAAAAGAGATGTTTCCAACCCCCAGCAGGTAGCGCTATAGGTGGATGTCGTTATGATAATATGTACGCGTTCAGGCTGGGTCCAGCATTCACCGTATGAAGTTTGGGACAGATTGGATAATGTATGTGGGAGTTATAAGCGACTTCATTTTTTGTGGCGAGTGATGGCGAGTCATCGAACTTTGAGGAGTTGCCACGCCCACGCCCTTTAAGTTTTGAAAAAGTTTCTCCATGAATTCCCCCCCCCCCATGTCTTAAGAGTAACCTGGCCAAGTTTGAAGTCTGTAGCATTAAATCTGTAGGACAAGTTCGATCTTAAGCAAGGCGTGGAATCGGTCAAAAATGGCACGAAAACG
Source organism: Odontesthes bonariensis (assembly GCF_027942865.1). Lineage (NCBI taxonomy): Eukaryota > Metazoa > Chordata > Actinopteri > Atheriniformes > Atherinopsidae > Odontesthes > Odontesthes bonariensis. The sequence goes on along the minus strand of NC_134524.1, from coordinate 33,849,722 downwards.
CACTTTCCATCCAAAATGGCCGCCTTCCTGTGTACGTGGGACCATGGTGGCAAGAGACTTTTTTATGCGTCTGGGCATGATGAATGAGTGCACCGAATTTCATTGTCCTACGCGAAACTAACCCCATTACGGGCACCATTTTTAAGCATTGTAGGGGGCGCTACAGAGTCAATGAGCGACTCCCAAAAATATAAAGTTTAGATTCTTTCATGTCGTCGACTGGCAGGTGGTGCTCGCAAAATTTCCTGAGTTTTCGCATACCTTTTGCAAAGAATAAGAAGAAGAAGAAGAAGAAGAAGAAGAAGAAGACGGAATAATAATAAACCTTACAGATACAATAGGGTCCTTGCAGTTTCACTGCTCGGTCCCTAATAATAATAAACCTTACAGATACAATAGGGTCCTTGCAGTTTCACTGCTCGGTCCCTAATAATCCTTACAGATACAATAGGGTCCTTGCAGTTTCACTGCTCGGTCCCTAAAAATATATATATATAATATATATTATGTATAATATAGGCTATGTATATAATATGCCCCCCGCACACACGCGATTAGTCATTGGTCTTTTGGTCATGGAAATTCAGTAAAAGGTTTTGGAAAAGTCATGGAAAAAAGTAGGTGAAAAAGTGTATTAACCCTGATCATAGAATTTAAAGCAACATAGAAATGAAAATGAAATCAAATACCATTTGACTGACAGGTGAAAACCAGGATGAAACTTATGACAAAGTAAATATTTGTATTTGTTTCGGGGGAGGGGGGTCATTGAGCTCTGAAAGGATGGCATGAGCACACTCTTTCACGGCTTCTTTTGAACGCATCGCCTCTACTCTGAGCTGAGCTCCCCTTGGATGACTGAGCTCTTCTCAGTTCTTAAGGATGAGCCCTGACTCCCTTCAGGGCAGCTCAGTTTGTATGTTTGCATCTACTTAAAGAAAGGGGGGGGGCGGACATGTGTCTACAAAACAAATGGTTTTGTAGACACATGTTCACACTGATCAAATTTTTTAAACTACTTCTGCAAAAATGATGTAAAGTACTTTGGTGTGTTGTGACGGACTAACTAAGCTCAGCTCCCAGTTTCTGCTGTCTCACCTTCATATCTTGAGTGGGACTTGGATGATATCAGCTCATGCTTACATTTCAGAATACACATGGCATCCCTCTCCTGTTATAGTACCAAACACAGCGGGCCGAGCCAGCTTAGCTCATTTCCTCATTTATTCATAAATACCATTTGCAAACGTACGTATACCGGTGGCGAAACAGCAACCCCAACGAAATATGTCGGTAAAAAAAGCCATTATTTTACCCGTAACCAAGATGGCTGACTCATCTCCACAAGACGCCATAACCATGATGACTAAACTGCAGGGTATCAAGAATATTGAGTTTCCATCTGCGGCAGATGCCAAAGCATTTCTCACCCGCCGCGGAGGTGAGGGGACGACGGGGGCAGCGGAGGAGGGGAGTGCGACACCGACAAGGCATGAAAACATGGAATAATGCCGAAAATACGCTGAGAATATTGAACTGATCGTGTGAGATCTTTACATGGATGTGGTCAGAGACTTTAGGGATAAGATTGATCCCATGGAAGCTCTGGATGGAGCAGGGAGGAATTATTAAAGGGATAGTTCGCCTCTTGACATGAAGCTGTATGACATCCCAGGCTCAACTTTCAGCCAATAATAACCCGTTTGCCTGGGTGTGTAATGTAGAAGTTTTAATTCTCGTGTTAAGAGTTTGATAAAACAAAGAAATGTTTGCATTCTTTTGTTTTAACACACATTTGTTTAGAGGATTCTACAGACCTTGGTTTGCAAATTAAACATTTTCTGCACAGTTCACAAAAATCCTGAAAGAGTCCAATCATAACTAATTCTAAGCTAATTCTAATGGGTGATCTCAACTTAGATTGGGACAACAAATCAAAAAGGTGAATCAAAAGTGAAGGGTGCAACAAGGATCTAAAAAAAATAAATCACCCAACTTGACTTTATATTCAGGAATATTACCAGAAAGAATAACTAAAAGTTACAGTTTGATCATAACTGCACCCTGGTGACAAGAAAGCTGACCAAGAATAGATTCTACTTCAAGGACATTCCTTCAGATGTTTCCTCCTGTATACCAAAAGGGAGTCCAGCTGCCAGGAAATGAGTGATTTGACATGAAGTGACATCATGAATGCTGAAAATCTTGAGAAGTGTTGTAAGATATTTGCTGATGAAATTGTCTAACTCTGTCAGGGATCATTTTGTTGTAAAGGTCCAGAGGAAAAGAAAGAGAAGATGCAATCTGCCTTGGCTAAATGAAAATGTATAGAAAACTCAGGAGGGATAGAGATAGTGCACCAAAAGAAGCAATTGAATCAAACAGTTACAGACATGCTTATTTTTCAGAGGTCTGAGGATAATGTTACTCAAGAAATGAGGCAAGCCAAATCTGGTTTTTCCATTCGCACATTAGATGTCACCAAAGGTGATGGTAAAGCAAATCTCATGGGACAGGAACCACATTTCAGGTGACGTTCACCTTAAAATTCAGGGGAAATTAATTGATGATAAGGCCAGTAATGCTACTACTTTTAATAATTATTTTCTGATTCAGTAAAAGAGTTGGGTTTGAACTTTAAAGAGAGGAAACTGGATATTGTCCCTCTAACCACCACAAATGGAATTCTTAATCTGATTTAACATTAGATGTCGTCTCTCTATGGATGCTGCCAAGATTTTCAGGATTCTTTCCCATCTGTCAGAGGACAAACTGGGGAAACGGTCACCAAACCACTGGAGTGGATTCTAACCCAACCCTACAACTGTAAGGTCTTATAAATCTTCAACGTTTTGTCACTTTTTTAACTTCTGCTCAGCGGAATCCATAAAATCCTCCAGAATATCTTGAACTGGAGACTGTTCCATACACTTCTGTGGCTCTGCTTAAGGGCAGTTATCTTACTCGGCAGAGCCCCAACTCACTGTAACATCCTGCTTGATCCCATTCAGAGCTGGAATTCTATCAGCAGCTTTAAGAACAAACTGAAAAATCTACTGAAAGACACTAAATAACCAGTGACTTTCTGTCGGTTTTCATTGGAATAGCCGGGGCGTGTGTGTATGAATACATGTGCATAAGTGTGTTGTTGTGATATATTATTGCTGGAACTTTTTGAATAAAACCTGCTAAGGGACTCCAGATGTAAATTAGCTTAAAGCTAATTCTGGTGCAATACATCAAATGACAACATATATGTTTAATATACTACATGGTACCTTTTAAAATAAATTCTATAAAGAAAATAACTAAAAAAAATGAGATGTAACCAACATCACAATTTGACCCATGCAGAGCAGGGAAAGCCATCTGAACTATATTTGCAAATCAGAGCAACGAAAAGGATGAATTATTGCAACATGACGATATGTTTGGCTTCTAAAGTGGGTCTTACCACTGATTTGTGGTCCGCTCTCAGTCGGTCTCGGAGGTTCCTCAGAGTGTCCCTGAAGCCTCTTGATTTTGGTACCTTGGGCTTAGCAGGATGCTGAGAGTTGTCACAAATCTGAACAGCTGTTCTCTACGAATGAGGAGGGGATAGGAAACTGTGAGCATTCACCAGAACAGAGAAGAAGACGAGCAGTGCTGCTGCCGTTTCTTTTCCCTCCTCTTTACATCCTTTCACCGACAGATAACAGAGTGATCAGTGCACTGCTAATCTTGACATTTGTATTGTAACATAACATGTTCCATCTTGTGTTGGATTGTGGAATGGTTACCCAGGAGTTGTTGCTTTCCTTTCCCTTTTTCTCCTCCTCTTCCTCCTCCTCACTTTCACTGTTGTTGATGAAGCAGAGCTGAAGATTCGTCTGTGTCTGCAGGCTGGAAGGTGCACAACAATCAACACACTTCTATTATATCCTGACTCACAGTACAAAGAGCTGGAAAATATTGACATGGCAGAAGAGGTCTACTTATTCCCATCAAATGAAGGGATTTGAACAAAGCTTCTAAAACTTGAATAAATATCTGGCTATCTGGCTCAGGGGTGGAAGAAATATTTCTAGCTTTGACTTAAGAAAAGGAAGTAATACCGCACTGTAAAATTCGTCATACTAATTGCATAAGCAGCTGCAGCAAGCCAGTCATTTCCCAGTTTCTTCCCAACCACACAACCATGGTGTTAAACTGCCACTCTGTCTTTGTGTATGGGGCATACCTATAAAATACTAACTGGAAACCCTGTTATGTTTATGCATCACATCAAATCTGCAGAGATCTACAGTTAAAAATATGTTTATGTATGTGCTGCCATGACAACAGAAGCAGTTCAGAAGCTGTTGTTGATGAGCCCCACCACAGTGGTGCCATCCTTGATGAAGAGGTTGCTGCTGTGTGACGCACGGACTGCAAACTACAGGGGCGAGGTGAGCCAACTGGCCCCGTGGTGCAGAGACAACCATCTCTCTCTTAATGTGGAGAGGACGAAGGAGAAGCCCCCACCCATCCCCCACCCATCCCCCTCCACTGACCATAAACATGATGCTGTGGAGAGAGCGAGCAGCACCAAGTTCCTGGGTGTGACTTCACTCACCCACCCACTGCTTCTTCAGCCTCCTGCCCCCCGGGGGAGACTGAGGAGCCTCCGGGCGAGAACCAGCAGACTGAGAGACAGCTTCACCCACCAGGCTGTCAGGATGCTGAAACCACCCCCCCCCCCCCCCCATTAGGGATGGGAATCGAAAATCGGTTCTTGTTGAGAACCGGTTCCCAGTGTTTCAATTCCTTGGAATCGTTTGGCGATTTTGCAAACGATTCTCCTATCGATTCCAGTGGGCGCGAATGATGTCACCACGCACCGTTGCGTGGCGAGTCCAGCGCAGCCAGCAGCCAACAGTAAACATGGCGCCCAAGCGGTACAAACGCTCGAAAGTTTGGTTACACATCCCTAAAAAAGACGACAACAGGGCAACTTGCAAAGTGAATATTTCACCAAAGGGAGGAAATACTACCAACATGCAATAACTATGAATGAATGTCGCGTTTTCGATCTGCTCCGGACTAACGTTGGTGAATCTGAACCCAGCAACGTTAGCAACGTTAGCATGTACTCGGCTAACACTGCAGGTAACTAACTAACTAACAAACACTGCCTATCATGTTTGCGCCATTTGCCTCATTGTAAAACCTGCTGTTAGTAGCGGTTAAGGTTAAATGAATGCCTTCTCAGGCATAACATTTAGATGAAATCATGAGAGACAGAGCCTGACTGGCTCAGAGCCAGAGGCTGGTGGTCTATCTTAGATAATTATCGACCCATTTCTAGGTTGTCAACCCTAGCTAAAGTGTTTGAATCTCTTGTCAGTGAGCAAATGAAACACTACTTAGCTGAAAACAATATTTTAAGTTCAACTCAATCAGGCTTCAGGCAAGGTCATAGCACTGGAACTGCCGTGACATCTGTTTTAAATGATTTTATTTCTGCCTTGGACACAAAAAAATCATGTTGTGCACTTTTTGTTGACCTCTCCAAGGCGTTTGATACTGTTGATTTTAAAATACTATTGCATAGACTTAAGGCTATAGGTTTTAGTAGCCCAGTGTTACAATGGTTTTCAAATTATTTAGTTGGCAGAACACAGTGTGTTGCCCTAGAGAACCTTCAATCACCCTTACTTACCATAAAAGCAGGTGTCCCGCAAGGGTCAGTTCTTGGCCCAATCTTGTTTTCTCTGTATATTAATGATATAGATAAGGGCCTAAATCCAGCCAAGGTACATCTATATGCAGATGATACCATTCTATACACTGTTAGTACCTCAGTGCAAGATGCCTTGGATTCTTTACAAACGTCCTTCATATCCATTCAAAATGCATTATTGCAGTTAAAATTAGCACTAAACACAAATACGAAGTATATGATTTTCACGCGATCAAGAGCATGTCCTGATGGTAACTTAACAACACTTGATGGTACCTTCCTGGAGCGGGTTATTTCTTACAAATATCTTGGTATTTGGTTAGACCAAAAGCTCACATTTGAAGTGCATATCAATAATCTTTTAAGAAAGCTAAGGCCTAAGGTTGGTTTTTATTTTCGTATGAAAAAATGTTTTTCATTTTTAGCAAGAAAAAGGCTGGTCCAGAGTACTTTTCTCTCAGTGTTGGATTATGGTGATACAATTTATATGCATGCGCCCTTATGCTTCCTCAAGAAGCTGGACGCAGTTTATCATTCTGCATTGCGATTTGTAACAGGTGCCCCCTCAAGAACTCACCATTGTGATCTATACTCTAAAGTCCAATGGCCATCTCTGTATTTAAGGCGTAAATTGCATATGTTACTTTTTATTGCTAAGGCATTGCTGGGTAAACTTCCTCATTATATCTGTAATTTATTGACTTTTTGCACTTCATCTTATGGTACACGTTCCTCACAGAAGTTGTTACTTCAGTCTAGCACTCCTCGTACTGAATTAGGGAAGACAGGCTTTTCTTTTTATGCTCCTCACCTATGGAATGAGTTGCAGAATATATTGTGTATGGATTCTCTGCCCTCTTTGGAGACTTTTAAGAGGGAAATTAATGCTGTTTACACAGAGGAATGTCATTGTTTTTAAACATACACCACATAACCTTGATCTGATGCTATGTTTTATGTAGGCCTAAGTTTATCATTATTATTTTTTTTCTCTTAAAGGTAGGGTAGGAGATCCTGGATTTTGAGTCCAGCGAAGCTGCATTTTGAAAATACACAGGTAAAAAGTCCCAACCCTTTTCTTCACTTTCCCCCCGAAGGCACGCCTCTAGAGTACATGAACGCGCACGAGCACTAAGGTGCACGAGCGCTGTTCTGACAGCAAGCATCGATCGTTGCCATATTTAGTATTTAGTATTTAGTTTATGCTAACTATACGTTTAATAATGCTAGGTGCTAGCCAAGCTGGCTCTAGTTTAGCTTCCTGCCAAGCTTCTGGACGTGTAATTCGTTCACGGAGCAGGGTACGCGCACAGGGGGAAGGAGGGGGAGGGAGGAGCAGATTGCAGTTTGATAGACGGCATCGTTTTTCCTAGATTGTACGTTCTAGAGGCCACTAAAACTTTTGCAATGGGGGTGTGAAGAGTATTTCAAGCAATATGTAAAAAAATGTTCCAGAAAAAGATCCCCTACCCCGCCTTTAATGTATTTTTTGAAAGTTTATTTTCCTTATTATATGTTTTGTGTCTGTCTGCGTCTGGAAGTGTATGTAAGCTGCCATTTTGACCAGGACTCCCTGGCAGAAGAGACTCTTAGTCTCAATGGGACAATCCTGGCTAAATAAAGGAAAAATAAATAAATAAAAATAAAAACTACCCCCAGTTCACCTCTACCTCCAGCTTCTCCTTTCACCAGAGCAGGGAAGAGTTAAATTACCCAGGCCATGATAGACCAATGTGGACCTCACCGTCGTTGGGTTTGTGAGGTCATGACTCGTGTAACTTCTAAACGAAACAAAGTTGATGCTAATCGACCGGTTTGTTGTCCTTTTTCTCCAAATGAGAATCGATAAGGGAACCGATAAAGAACCGAATCGTTAAGCAGAATCGAAAATGGAATCGTAAAAATCTTATCAATTCCCATCCCTACCCCCCATGCACAAACCAAATGGAAATGGTGAATGGACTGTGTCTAGCTGACCACTCACTTCCACTACATGCCACATTCACACATCCGTGTCTTACTCTAAAGCATGGCTGTCAAACATAGGAGCCCTGAAACCTGTGTGCTTGGTGTGTTTACAGCAACTCATCAGGGCAAAAAGTACAACAACTTGCAAGGACAGCTGTTCTCAGAGAAGGTAAATGAATTGTTAGTGGGTCTGAGTCTGTTTTTACCCGGAGCCGAGACATCAGTTTATCGTTTTATTTGGATCCCCATTAGCTGCAGCAGAAATAGAGTAGAATAGAATAGAAAAATACTTTATTTATCCCCCAATGGGGGAAATTCAAATTCGTCAAGTAGCTCAACATTTTTTTTTAAATATTTACAATGATTGAATTAACAACAATAATAATACTACTACTAACTTAATAATAATAAATGAATAAATGGCAAAATAAACAAATAAATAAAAATCAATCAATCAATTTGAGAAGAACTCAGCAGTCACTGTTAAAAAGCCTTCTGGCTGTGGGGACAAAGGACCTTCTGAACCTCTCAGTCCTGCAGCCTCTCACTGCAGCTGCTCCTCTGTCCTGCAGGATGCTGTGGAGAGGATGTTTATTATTCTCCATCACAGAATCTAACTTCCTCCTCATCCGTTTCCCCACCACATCACTGAGAGGGTCCAGCCTTCTGCCTTCATATCACTGCAGACATTGAAGGACCTGAGCAGTCTCAGGAAAAAGAGACGGCTCTGGCCCCTCCTGTACACTGCTTTTATGTTGGCAGACCACTCCAGTTTATTATCCAGCACCACCCCCAGGTATTTGCAGGTCTGAACGGTCTCTATCTCCCCTCCATCAATGCAGACTGACTGGTTTGGGGTTTTAGATCTCCTGAAGTCCACCACCAGCTCTTTGGTTTTGGTGGTGTTCAGGAGCAAACAGTTCTTTTTGCTCCAGTCAGTAAAGGCCTCCACAAGGTCCCTGTACTCCTTCTCCTGTCCACCGCGCACACATGCCACAACAGCCGTATCATCAGAATACTTCTGTATGTGGCAGGACTTTGAGTTGTACCTGAAGTCTGATGTGTACAGGGTGAAAAGAAAAGGAGCCAAAACAGTACCCTGCGGAGCCCCAGTACTGCATTCCAGTGTTCCAGAAACACATTTCCCCATCCTGACATACTGTGGTCTGGCAGACAAATAGTCTATAATCCATGATGTCAGGGAGGGGGCCACACCCATACCGAGCAGCTTGTCTTTCAGTATGGGAGGCCGTATGGTGTTGAAGGCACTGGAGAAGTCAAAGAACATGACTCTCACATATGAACCAGGCACATCCAGATAAGCATATGCCCGATGCAACATGTACAGAATCGCGTCTTCCACTCCTATGTGTTTCTGGTAGGCAAACTGGAGGGGGTCAAGAGCCTTAGCAACCTGCAATCTGATGCAACGAACAAGGAGTCTCTCCAAGGTCTTCATGATATGAGATGTCAGAGCCACCGGTCTGTAGTCATTCAGCTCCACCGGTTGCCCTAATTTGGGCACCGGTATGAGACAAGAAGTTTTCCACAGCACCGGGACTTTTTCCATCTGAATGCTCATATTAAAGCGCCTCTGAAGAGGGACTGCTAGTTGACCAGCACAGTCCCTCAGAAGCCTTGGACAGACTCCATCTGGGCCTGAAGCCCTCCCTGGCTTAAGTCTCCTGAGCTCAGCTCCAGCCTCCTCTATAGTTAGACACAGAGGTTGTAGCGGAGGGATGGCGACAGGAGTGATGTTGCTATCAACCATAGAGATGGGGGTGGGGGTGCAGCTAGACAGAGGAGGGCTAGTTGCTGCAGAGGTGGAGGAGCAGCTGGACCGAGGAAGCCAGGCGGTGGAAGCTGCCGCAGAGGTGGATGTGCAGCTGGGCTCTGGATGCCTGGTGGTGGAAGCTGCCGCAGAGGTGGATGTGCAGCTGGGCTCTGGATGCCTGGTGGTGGAAGCTGCCGCACAGATGGAGGTGTGGCTGGGTTCCGAAGGCCTGGCATTTGAAGCTGCCGTAGAGGTGGAGGTGCAGTTGGGCTCAGGATGCCTGGTGGTGGAAGCTGCCACACAGGTGGAGGTGTAGCTTGGCTCAGGAGACCAGGCGGTGGAAGTTGCTGCAGAGGTGGATGTGCAGCTGGGTTCAGAAGGCCTGGCAGTGGAAGCTGCCGCAGAGGTGGAGGTGCAGTTGGGCTCAGGATGCCTGGTGGTGGAAGCTGCCACACAGGTGGAGGTGTAGCTTGGCTCAGGAGACCAGGCAGTGGAAGTTGCTGCAGAGGTGGATGTGCAGCTGGGTTCAGAAGGCCTGGCAGTGGAAGTTGCTGCAGAGGTGGATGTGCAGCTGGGTTCAGAAGGCCTGGCAGTGGAAGCTGCCGCAGAGGTGGATGTGCAGCTGGGCTCTGGATGCCTGGTGGTGGGAGCTGCCGCAGAGGTGGAGGTGCAGCTGGGCTGATGAGGCCAGGCGGTGGGAGCTGCCGCAGAGGTGGAGGTGCAGCTGGGCTGATGAGGCCAGGCGGTGGGAGCTGCCGCAGAGGTGGAGGTGCAGCTGGGCTGATGAGGCCAGGCGGTGGGAGCTGCCGCACAGATGGAGGTGTGGCTTGGCTCAGGAGACCAGGCGGTGGAAGTTGCTGCAGAGGTGGAGGTACAACTGGACAGAAGAAGCTTGTTGGTGACAGCAGAGGTAGAGGTGCAGTCAGGCGGAGGAGGAGGCTTGGCGATGAAGGTTGACATTGAGGTGGAAGCACAGCAGGGCAGTGGAAGCAGTATAGAGGAAGCAGCTGTAGTGGTGGGGGTGGAGGGAGCAGCAGCAGAGGAGGGAAAAGCCACACTGTCAAACCTGTTGTAATATTGGTTGAAAGTATTGGCTCTGTCCACATCACCTTCCACAGACTGAGAGTTCTTCAGTCTGTATCCAGTGATGGTCCTCATGCCCCTCCACACCTCCTTGGTGTTATTGTTCTCCAGCTGTCTCTCCACCTTTTTCTTGTACTCCACCTTAGCTCGACGTAATGTCTTTTTAAGCTCCTGTTGTACACTCCTCCGCCTTTCTCTATCCCCATTCTGGAACGCCCTCTTTTTCTGGTTCAGGAGGTCTTTGATGTCACTGGTGATCCATGGTTTGTTATTTGGATAGCACCTTACAGTCCTGACTGGAATCACAGTGTCCCTACAGAAGTTAATGTAGTCTGTGATGGTGCTGACCCTCCTGTCCATGTCAATGTCCATTTCATCTTCCTCCAGCAGTACAGCCCAGTCTGTGACATCAAAGCAGTCTCTCAATGCTTCACTCGCCTCTGGTGACCACTTCCTGAAAGATCTGGTAGTAACAGGAAGTCTTTGTACACAAGGTCTATATGTGGGTTGTAGATAGACCATGCTGTGATCAGATCTACCCAGTGGTGGAAGAGACACTGTCCTGTAAGCCTCCTTCACGTTAGCATAGAACAGATCTAATGTCCTTTCTCCACGTGTTGGACAGTCCACATACTGTACAAAGCCAGTCAGGCAGGAGGATAGAGAGACCTGGTTGAAATCTCCTGTGATTGCAATGAATGCCTCAGAATGCTGGGTCTGTATCCTAGCAACGGCGTCATGGATGACGTCACACGCCGTTGTAGGTGCCGCCCTCGGTGGAATGTAAACAACAATGACGACTGTGTATGGGAACTCTCTGGGCGCATAAAATGCACGGAAACCAACTGACAGCAGTTCAATGTCTGGACAACAAACCCTCTCCTTAACGGTCACATTGCGGGGGTTTACCCATCTTTGATTAAAGAACAGTATAACACCCCCGCCTTTCCGCTTACCGCCGCCCGTACTCAGGTCTCGATCCGCTCGTACGGCTGTGAAGCCGGGTATGTCCACACATGAGTCTGGTGTGTTGTCGTTCAGCCAGGACTCAGACAGACAAATCAAACTGCTCTCCTTATACAGCCGTTGGTTCCGCACAAGCGCCTCTAACTCATCACACTTGTTAGGCAGTGAGTTAGCGTTTCCCATGATCACAGAGGGCAGAAAAGGTTTGTACCTCCACCTCCTGTTGTGCCTCTTTGCCTTTAGTTTCGATCCAGCTCTGCATCCACGGTACAGCTTTTTAAGCTCGGTCGGAATTGGATGTTTAATTCCGCGTCCAATCCTTGACAGTGCCAACAGTTCTTCTCTTGTGTACACTGCTTTAGTAGTAGTGCACATTGTCAAAAAAAAAATTATTAAAACAAAAAAGCAGATCAATAAAAATAACTAAAAATGTTTAGATAGAAACTTAAAAAATGAAAAATGACAAATAATCATATAAACGATGAGAAAAATTGAGAGCTACACAGACTGGCTGCCGATAAGGTCGGCGCATAGCAACCGTATGAAAATGCAGCTTTTCTTCCTGGGGTCCGACATATAATGTACAGACAAAACGAAATTCAAATGGATAAAGAAACAAAACAAACAAACAAACAAATATATATATATATATATATACTCCCCCTTGAGCTGTCACCTTACCGTGGTGGGGGGGTTTGCGTGCCCCAATGAGTCTGGGAGCTATGTTGTCTGGGGCTCTAAGCCCCTGGTAGGGTCACCCATGGCAAACAGATCCTAGATGAGGGACCAGACAAAGAACAGCTCACAAGACCCCTATGATGAGTGATACTTTTGGACGCCATGTTCCCTTGCCCGGACGCGGGTCACCGGGGCCCCCCCCTGGAGCCAGGCCCAGGGGTGGGGCCCGCCGGCGAGCGCCTGGTGGCCGGGTCTGTGCCCGTGGGGCTCGGTCGGGCACAGCCCGAAGAAACGACACGGGTCCCCCTTCCTATGGGCTCACCACCCGTGGGAGGGGCCATGGGGGTCGGGTGCAATGTGAGCTGGGCGGCAGCCGAAGGCGGGGACCTTGGCGGTCTGATCCTCGGCTACTGAAGCTGGCTCTTGGGACGTGGAACGTCACCTCTCTGCTGGGGAAGGAGCCTGAGCTGGTGCGCGAGGCTGAGCGGTTCCGGCTAGATATAGTCGGACTCACCTCGACGCATGGCTTGGGCTCCGGAACCAGCCTCCTCGAGAGGGGTTGGACTCTCTTCCACTCTGGAGTTGCCCGCGGTGAGAGGCGTAGAGCAGGTGTGGGCATACTTATCGCCCCCCGGCTGTGCGCCTGTACATTGGGGTTCACCCCGGTAGACGAGAGGGTAGCCTCCCTCCGCCTTAGGGTGGGGGGACGGGTCCTGACTGTTGTTTGTGCTTATGCACCGAACGGCAGTTCAGAGTACCCACCCTTTTTGGAGTCCCTGGAGGAGGCACTAGAGAGTGCTCCTCCGGGAGACTCCCTCGTCCTGCTGGGGGACTTCAATGCTCACGTGGGCAATGACAGTGAGACCTGGAGGGGCGTGATTGGGAGGAACGGCCCCCCCGATCTGAATCAGAGTGGTGTTTTGTTGTTGGACTTCTGTGCTCGTCACGGATTGTCCATAACGAACACCATGTTCAGGCATAAGGGTGTCCATATGTGCACTTGGCACCAGGACACCCTAGGCCGCAGCTCGATGATCGACTTTGTAGTCGTATCGTCGGACTTGCGGCCGTATGTCCTTGACACTCGGGTGAAGAGAGGGGCGGAGCTGTCAACTGATCACCACCTGGTGGTGAGTTGGCTCCGCTGGTGGGGGAGGAAGCCGGTCAGACCTGGCAGGCCCAAACGTATTGTGAGGGTCTGCTGGGAACGGCTGGCGGAATCCCCTGTAAGGAGGAGTTTCAACTCCCACCTCCGGCAGAGCTTCAACCATGTCCCGGGGGAGGTGGGGGACATTGAGCCTGAATGGGCCATGTTCCGTGCCTCCATTGTTGAGGCGGCCGACCGGAGCTGTGGCCGCAAGGTGGTCGGTGCCTGTCGTGGCGGCAATCCCCGAACCCGCTGGTGGACCCCAGTGGTGAGGGAAGCCGTCAAGCTGAAGAAGGAGTCCTATCGGGCCTTTTTGGCCAGTGGGACTCTGGAAGCAGCTGATGGGTACCGACAGGCCAAGCGGAACGCAGCCTCGGCGGTTGCTGAGGCAAAAACTCGGGCTTGGGAGGAGTTCGGGGAGGCCATGGAGAACGATTTCCGGACGGCCTCGAGGAGATTCTGGTCCACCATCCGGCGGCTCAGGGGGGGGAAGCGGTGCACCGTCAACACCGTGTATGGTGAGGGCGGGGCTCTGCTGACTTCAACTAGGGACGTCGTGAGTCGGTGGGGGGAATACTTCGAGGGCCTCCTCAATCCTACCGACACGCCTTCCGATGAGGAAGCAGAGTTGGGGAGCTCGGACGTGGGACCTCCCATTTCTGGGGCTGAGGTTGCCGAGGTGGTCAAAAAACTCCTCGGTGGCAAGGCCCCGGGGGTGGATGAGGTCCGTCCTGAGTTCCTCAAGGCTCTGGATGTTGTGGGGCTGTCTTGGTTGACACGCCTCTGCAGCATCGCGTGGACATCGGGGGCAGTGCCTCTGGACTGGCAGATCGGGGTGGTGGTCCCCCTCTTTAAAAAGGGGGACCGGAGGGTGTGTTCCAACTATAGGGGGATCACACTCCTCAGCCTCCCTGGTAAGGTCTTTTCGGGGGTACTTGAGAGGAGGATCCGCCGGATAGTCGAATCTCGGATTCAGGAGGTGCAGTGTGGTTTTCGTCCTGGCCGTGGAACAGTGGACCAGCTCTATACCCTCCGCAGGATCCTGGAGGGAGCATGGGAGTTCGCCCAACCGGTCTACATGTGTTTTGTGGACTTGGAGAAGGCGTTCGACCGTGTCCCTCGGGGACTCTTGTGGGGGGTGCTCCGGGAGTATGGAGTGCCGGACTCCTTGATATGGGCTGTTCGGTCCCTGTATGACCGGTGTCAGAGTTTGGTCCGCATTGCCGGCAGTAAGTCGGACATGTTTCCTGTGAGGGTTGGACTCCGTCAGGGCTGCCCTTTGTCACCGATTCTGTTCATAATTTTTATGGACAGAATTTCTAGGCGCAGCCAGGGCGTTGAGGGGGTCCGGTTTGGCGACCTCAGAATCGGGTCTCTACTTTTTGCAGACGATTTGGTTTTGTTGGCGTCGTCAGGCCGTGACCTTCAGCTCTCACTGGAGCGGTTCGCAGCCGAGTGTGAAGCGGCTGGGATGACCATCAGCACCTCCAAATCTGAGACCATGGTCTTCGGCCGGAAAAGGATGGAATGCTCTCTTCGGGTCGGGAATGAGATCCTTCCCCAAGTGGAGGAGTTCAAGTATCTCGGGGTCTTGTTCACGAGTGAGGGACGAATGGAGCAGGAGATTGACAGACGGATTGGTGCGGCGTCTGCAGTGATGCGGGCTCTGCACCAGCCCGTCGTGGTGAAGAAGGAGCTGAGCCAGAAGGCAAAGCTCTCGATTTACCGGTCAATCTATGTTCCTACCCTCACCTATGGTCACGAGCTGTGGGTAGTGACCGAAAGAACGAGATCGCGAATACAAGCGGCCGAAATGAGTTTCCTCCGCAGGGTGTCTGGGCTCTCCCTTAGAGATAGGGTGAGAATCTCGGTCATCCGGGAGGGGCTCGGAGTAGAACCGCTGCTCCTCCGCATCGAGAGGAGTCAGATGAGGTGGCTCGGGCATCTGGTGAGAATGCCTCCTGGACGCCTCCCCGGTGAGGTGTTCCGGGCCCGTCCCACTGGGAGGAGGCCCCGGGGAAGACCCAGGACACGCTGGAGAGACTATGTCTCTCGGCTGGCCTGGGAACGCCTCGGGGTCCCCCCAGAAGAGCTGGAGGAAGTGGCCGGGGACAGGGACGTCTGGGTCTCTTTGCTCAAGCTGCTGCCCCCGCGACCCGATCCCCGGACCAGCGGAAGATTATATATATATATATATATATATATCAGTGGCGGCTGCTGACTTTTAAAACAGGGGAAGCCCAAATTACGCATTCAGGGTTGTAGTGGCTCGTGCCATCCCAAAGCAGAAGATAACAAAGTTAAAAAGAATTAGTTATAACATAGCTGTGTGTAGTATGACAAGTATGCCCAGCAAATACACAGAAAGAAGGTATAGACTTTGAAAATTCACACAGCAAGGCCAACATCAAGTATGATCGAATCTAAGGCCTGTAAATGGCTGGATCTGTGGCTGGATCAGAATCTGTGGAGCATTTTTCCGTCATAATGAATACTTAAGCCTGATTCTTACTCAGCGCAACCGTTCTGGCTCGAGAACCATTAATGACGTCATCGAAAGCGCCAGCCCCTTCACAGTTCCTTCAGCTCATAAGCGCAGTTTGCGCCGAGTATGCGTCACATTTGCAGTTCTCTCCAGACCAGCGGGCGTCACTGTTGAGGAAACAAGCTGAAGAACCGGACGAAGAAAAGCATACGAAGAAAGCATACACAATGCCACCTGTGGTGTCACGTCAGCAGAGGCTGGCACATCTGATGCGGATGCGGAATGAATTTACTCTGGGTGTAGAACTGTATATGTATCTCAGAGCTAAGCGGCTGCGGCAAAAACAGAAGAGAAGGTGGAATGTTCGTCCTTTGCAACAAGACGAACTTTGTCAAACGTTGTCCTTTGGGACAACGTTGTCCCAGTGTAACTTCATAGACGTGTCGTACAGATGTTTGTAGAGGCGCACCCTCTCGGTCACCGCGGTCTCTGCAGTGTTCATGTTTCCTTTCTCTTGGTCAGCTGTTTCCGGTTGAGCTTGCGCGAAGTCAGAAAAAAAGTTATGTGCGCGACCTTGCGACGCGCGAGGATTTTTTTTGCTTGCGACGGGGGGCGTGGCGGAATTTTGGGTCACGTGACCGTTTGCGCCATTTGCGACCAGCTAGTAAGAATGGGTCAAAGCGAGGTTGCGCCGAGTAAGAATCAGGCTTTAGAGTTTGATGGAGCATAGCCGCCATTGTGACAAAACTACTAGCTAACACGACAAACAAATTCACAACAGGAATATGATTGACAAAACTTCTAAACAACAAGGATGTGTTTCTTATTTACAGTGTAATATTTACAAAAGTGTATGTGTGTGAGGATGGAAATGGAAACGATGGGAAATGAGTGAAACTCCGACAGCACTTTCACAGACAACCAGTCTCTTTCGTATCCGCTTTGGGACTGAAGTTCCAGCGTGCTTCTCCCCGCTTAAAAATTCGGCTGCCACAACATCTCTCATGATGGACAAACACTAACTCCAATCATCACGACACAGCCCCTCATATTGACACGCCCACGTCTAATCTACCCCCAGAGACGCCGGGCTGCCTCGGAAGTGATGAGTTTTTGTCGATTTAGCCAATGATGACCTAGAATTGTAGAAAAAAACTTGACTCTCTCTTCCCCCCCCCTCCCTCCTGAAGCCGGGCAGCCCTCGGCTCGGAAGCCTGGCTGTTAGTGGCGGCTTCATAACATGATTTCCTCAGTGAACGGCGGCGATTTCAGAACAAATCACTTCATTAAGCTACAGGACAATAGGGGTGGGCGATATGTATTGTTTGCGAAATTATCGTGAATGTTGTTTTGACGATGAGTAATTTTGCAATATTGAGATGTATTTTTTTTTTTTTTTTTTTTTCAATCGCCAAAAATCAATAAAGTGCGGCGCCAGTGGTCCTCTGCCCTTACCACGGCGTTACGCCCTGCTTTGAACACTAATTTTTTCAAAGTAAACGCTTCGGACCCGCGGGACACTCAGCTAAGAGCATCGAGGGGGCGCCGAGAGGCAGGGGCTGGGACAGACGGTAGCTCGCCTCGCGGCGGACCGTCAGCTCGATCCCGTGATTCAACTACGAGCTTTTTAACTGCAGCAACTTTAAGATACGCTATTGGAGCTGGAATTACCGAGTGAGAAGTAGCCTGAGAAACGGCTCGAGGTTATCTAGAGTCACCAAAGCGGCCGGGGCAGCCCGAGAGGCACCCCGCATGGGTTTTGGGTCTGATAAATGCACGCATCCCCGAAGGTCAGCGCTCGTTTGCATGTATTAGCTCTAGAATTGCCACAGTTATCCAAGTAACGGTAGAGCGATCAAAGGAACCATAACTGATTTAATGAGCCATTCGCAGTTTCACTGTACCGGCCGTGTGTGCTTAGACTTGCATGCTTGTGTTCATTTTATTGTGATCTTAACGCAAGTTTTAATTTTTTTTTTAAATATCGTCAAAATATCTTTATCGTGAAAATCCTAAAAAATATCGAGATATTTTTTTTGCCCATATCGCCCACCCCTACAGGACAACATGTTGTAGTTATGAAAGTAAATGCAGTATTGGGCCTATCTTGTGTTTTGTGAATAACTGTTTTATCGTCAATTTAACATTGAAGATTTCGCAATTTCGAATTTCAATCTCTCAATGGGAGAGGCTGTCCGGCTTCCCGTGTTGTCTCTGAATAGCCGCGGCTGATATATATATATAAAGTAAAATTTACAGAAACAAAATAAAAAATTAGGTAACATGTATTTACAACAAATGCTTCAAAATCTTAAGCAATTCATGCATTCCATAAGAGGATGAACAGCAGAGGTAAGGGTATGCAGGCTTGAGGGGAGCCAGTGGAGGTGTGGGAGAAGCGGGAGAAGATGTTGTCAACCAGCACTCTTTCCGTCCTATTGGTGAGAAAGTCGTTGATCCACCGAGTTAGCTTGCCCTCTAAGTTGGGGAGGGTGCAGAGTTTGTGTGTTAGCATAGTGTTGAATGAAGATCAGAAGTCCGTTGTGTTGGGGAGTTTCAGATGCTTGTGCATTGTGTCCATAATAGAAAGTTTTTCATCATCAACCTCCCTCCCTGCCCGGTACTGGGGAGGGTCCTTCAGTGGGCCGCTCATCTCTATGACCCTCTCCATGACCTTCGTAACTAATGAGGTGAGAGCCACAGGCCTGGGGTCCTTCAGAGCCTTAGCTGTTCTGACCTGTTGGGATGGCGACCACAGTGGAGTGCCTCCACAGCTGGGGAACTGTGCCGCTGTCCATCAATCCAGTTGATCATCAAGCCAGTTTGGATGCTGAGAATTGTCTTGAATAGCCTTAATATGTGAGGAAGAAAGTTTTTCAAACCTGTGTAACACAGAGCCAGGTGCACGGCAAACAGTTTCTGGAACAATAATCCCCTGCTGTCTGGGAGGAAAGCATTCACCAACAAAGCTTGGGAGGAAAAAGGTATCCCAACCCTGCAGGACGTGAACGGGGCTTACCTTTCATTTACCACTCCCTTTTCTTCTATTTCACACGGAAATCAGCCTGTAAAGCCAATACAGTCCTCCGGGGACCAGGTTTAAAAGAACATTCCAATTTAAGGTGGATACCAAGTTAAACGCTTTCTTTTATTTAGAATAAATTCAACTCCCATAGGTCCACATAGGCAATGAAAGATAGAAAGATAGAATACCCGACCAGAAATGTAACTGAGGCTTCAAAAATCACAATCATCAGTCTACAATTGGTTCACAAAGTTATCTCACACCAAGAATTAGGCCCCAAAAGGGACTGTGATGGGACCCGGTCAGCCAATCCTGTCCCCAGGAAAGAGTCGGCTTGTTTATACATGATGCATGGAATTATTATTATAGTTCTGATGCTCCTAACATCAGATTCAAAGGACTGTGGATGGTGAAAATGTGAGAGGCACAAGCATGTTTAATAATTACAATTCACTTTGCAGTGCTACTGATGTGGGAGCTGTTGCCAACGGACCTAATCATACGTGAAATGTTATGCCAGGTGTTTTGGTAAGGACCACACTTTTTTATTGACCATGGTGCGAGCATCAGATTTGAAATGAGTATGTAATGCACCATTTCTCAGTGTGAACCCTGAATGTAAGAAGGAAGGGTGTGTTTACCGAGAGGTGAGCGCCAGCACGTGGCTGTTGCAGGCGTCGCTGCCGTCCTCCCAGCTCCCCGTTCTCCTCCCTCTGTCCTCGGCCCGGCCCACGGGGTCTCTGCCTCTCTCCAGGGGGGCTCCACTCTGAAAGGCACAGCAGCCGTGCGTCAGCGCCTGCTGTGTGAGGGAAGCACAGCTACTTCAGATATAATCACATTAGAAATGTGAGAAAAACATTCTGCCACACCATGTTTGAATCCCATTTTAGTTGGGTGAGAAGAACACTTTGGGAACTTTTTATTTGATTATTCTCTCAAATGTACACTTGAATATTTTGATTCATTTGAGGAGTCAAGTTGAGTTTTCTCCTGAACTTAATATCTGCTTCCTCTAAGAGCCAGCCTGAGCATTCAGCCAGGAATGAACAGGAACCTGAAAAGAGCCTCTTTCACAGATTGGAATTCAAGTGTGACAGGCGGAGGAGGCTCAGCATCATGGACTCAGCTGGGTGGGCTTTGAGGGGTGAGCTCAGGCTCAACTGTGCTCACACACACAAGACGGGACAGTTTGGTCTACAAATGTTCTATCCCAGCCCCTGTAAAATCCCTGGAACCTCAGCTGGAGCAACGTATGAACATGTGGAGCATTTCCTGCTGGTGTTCCTGTGCATGTGTGTGTTCGCTGACCTGTTGCTGCTTTCCACTCACTCTATGCTATATGTACAATTATGTACAATTACAGGCGGGACTGATGTCCACTAAACAAGGAGCCTGATCTGCTGTTCTCAATCGGCCCAACTTGGTCCTACCTCCTGCACACCGGGGACAGGTTTGCCCACATTCCCTCCCAGGGGAGCACATCACCATCAGGAAGCCCCTCGCTGTGAAATACATGTGAAAAGCCGCCATCAGGGAAAAGTCTGCGCTTTCCCCAGGAAACCTCTGGCATTGATATAGGAAAATGACTAATGAGCATCTAAAACGATAGAATGGCACACACATAAAATCATACTATAGGACAACCCTGCTTACTTATCAATTCCAAGAAGCAATGGATCTGTCTTACAGGCAGAAAACAAGTGTTTTTTCTTATGAATTCAAATTCATACATTCAATAGAAAGCCCAGGGGCCTTCTCTGACATTGCAACTGTGGGGGCCAAATTGCCTAACAGCACTGCAAAACATTGAGTCCTGAAAAAAGAGCAAGAAGACATCTGTGGAAGCTCCAAAAGAACAGCCCATGCAACGCGTGTGGTCAGGGATGGAAAGGTGGAACGGGGAGGAGACTGCTGGAAGCTTGGACACAGCCAACCAGCTCAGTGAGTAGCAGGTTGCTCATCATCCTGGGTGGGGTTGAAGATGCCACCATCAACTCAGAGTCCTATCATCCACAGAAAAACTGATGACTCTGCAGTTGTTGAGTTTAATAGTGATGGACAGTAGCCCACTCTGAGCACCTTGTTGTCAGAGTAAAGACACTTCAACTGCTAAAATATTGCTGTCTTTGGTCTTTTGGTGCGCTCTGGAGGTGCACACTTGAAGTGGAACCGCAGAACCTTCAGAGTGCAGCAGCCCGGCTGACCACGACATGAGTGAGGAAGGAAATATGAAGGCGTCCTGCAGTGATTTGCAATACAACTTTGGCTGTAAACACATTAAAGCAATACTATGTAAGATTTCTACCTTAAAATAACAGCTTGAAAAAAATTGTGCGGCTAGAATGAGTTTTAATATTACGATGGGCCTGTCTCCTATGCCCTTCGGGGGTCTGAGTTGGAATAACTGCGCTATGTAACTTTGCTGGAGCGGCCCGGGAGCTGAGCGGAAGTACTTCGACTTGCTTTCTGGCACACCTACCGCAAAAACAAATAGACCCCTCTCACGCTCCCAGGTATAAGGCTAAGCTAGCGCAACATTGTCAGTACGATCATCATGGCAGAGGCACCGAAGAAACAGAAGAAGACGTTGACTGATGAAGCAAGGAAGAGAAAGAGAGAGGCCGACAAAGCAAGAGACCGGACTAGAGTTGCTCTCGGAACAGCTTTTACTCGTTGGCGAGTGTCGTAACCGTACATTACCTCCAAGCCTGTAGGGGGAGCTCCATAATGGGCTTTTTGAGAAGTTACATAGTATTGCTTTAACTAAAGCATCTATATAGAACTGACACTAGCCCCTTTCACACTGAGGAATAACCCGGGTTTAATCCGCGAATTTAGCGTGTCCGCTGTTGCGTTCACACTGCCGACCCGGGCTGCCGCGTCAACTCGACTCGCCTTTCGACCCGCGTCGGACCCTAGTCTTTTTGCCGAGCCGAGTTTGGTGTGAACGCAATCGACGCGGGTCGGACGTGGGCGTGGCGTGACGTGAGGAGTTTAAAAGACAGAATGGACAGCTGATTCAGAACAACAGCGACAGGTGAGGACAAGTTTTACTCTGTTTTAGCCTATATCAAGTTCGAGACATTTTTGAAGATGGCCAACTGGGGAGACAAGGAGGTCCGCGAGCTCCTCAGCCTCCGAGCAGAGGACGTTATTTACCGCCACATTTCGGGGACTATAGTGCTCTTGTATTCTCCGCATATGTTCTTCGGCGGCATCCCACGTTGTAACCATCCACACCCCGTAAAATAACATCTCCATGAACTGCATATACAATTGCAAAAACGAGTCCTCAAGGTGTATTTAAAGCTGCAGTCTGCAGGATTTGTTGTTGTCATACGTAAAGTCCTAATTTTTGGCATTTTAAGAGTTTACATGATCTATCAGAACGCTTGAAGTTGAAAACGGTGACCTCCGTAGTCGCAAAATGCAAGAAATGCTAATTTTTTAACCGAAAAATAAAAAGTTATTCAACTTCCTGTCCCGCCCCATCAAAACACATGAGAACTCGTGCACGTAGACGTGCACGCCAGATGCGCTTACACGACTCCTCATTCATCAACTCACCTGTCATTTGCGATCATGGAAGACACAGTAAGTAGACTAGCCCGTAATGAAGTTCAATAGTCCAGATAAATAAGCGTGGGGACGAGCCTACCTTGTATCGTGCGTGCACAATCGGTGATTGACAGGCAGCAGAGCCCAGCTCGTAACCTGATTGGTTACCTTTTACCGGTCCGGTCTGCAATTTTGTAAACAAACCTGCTGGCTTTGGAGGGACCTAGCGGGACATATAGGGGACCTAGAGAACTCTTTTTTTTTGTATCGGGGTATTTAATGTACTACTTTCAGAATCCCCGGACAGTTCCAGGCATTATGCTTGAAAAAGAGTTGCAGACTGCCGCTTTAACCCTACCTCCGACGCATGGCTTGTGCCTATGTCATTGTACACGCCCAGCATTTTGTGTGTTTCGTGTGACGCTCTGCCACTAGGCAACGCCCCCTGAACTCGGCTTCAGGCGACACGGGTCACCAACACGCCAAGCGTTCACATTGCTCGACGCGGGTCGAAGGTGCAATTTGGACCCGCTAAGGTAGCGGGTCGCAATGTGAAAGGGGCTTATGACTGCAGACTGAAATTTCAAATCACAACTAAAAACCCATCTGTTCAAAATTGCTTATTCTGTTTAATATCAACTTAACAATCCATATTCTGTCTATTTGTGATATTGTTATGTTTTAGTTTTTTACTATTTGTGATATTAATGTGTTTTTATCCATTTTATGTACGGTGGCCTTGAGTGTCCAGAAAGGCGCCTTCTAAAATTAAATTTATTATTATTATTATTAAATGAATATGGTGTCATATCGCCCCACCGCACGTGTAGAAGTTAGACCCAAATATGAGAGAGAGCTCATATCATCAGTAGGGCTGTCGCGATAACCGCAAAATGCAATCACCGCGGTGCTGAGAGGACCTCCGCGGTGCGTGTCCAGGCCACCGCCACCACCGCCCACCGCACGCACGCTTGCACGCGCAGAACAACTCGAGAAACTAAACGAGTTTTTAAGACTGCACAGTAGATACAAAGCGACTGACAGAACTGATACTTTTTAAAGCCAGCACAGTAATAATGATACATTGTATATTCCCCTCAAGGCAAGAGAAACACATTAACACAGCGAGGTGCCGCGTTTCTGTCGTCATCTTTGCATATAGGCACCGCACACGCACACACGTCTGCATGCTACTCGTTGTGGTCTCATTCTCCCTCGGCAGCTGATATTACAAGAATATGCCTACTCAGTGTCGTAGCAATAGAAGTTAAAATAAAATGCAGTGGCCTACCTTTATCTCGGCTTTACTCCTCTGCCTAGTCCGGACACTTTATGGCTTTGAATCTTCCCTTATTATCCATTTTAACATTGTAAATGCGACCGTCTAATATCAACAAACAACTAGCTTCCACAGAACCACAGCTTGGTGTGCACATTTGCTGTTGGGAAATACCTGATCATTTCAACAAAACTGTGTGAAACTATTTAAAAAAAAAAAAAAGTTTAAAAAATGTGCCGGGGTTGGTTGGTCGGCGGCAGTCTGTTAAAAAAAACTGTATCCCGGACACGTGAGCTCAACTGCTGCACTGATCTGCTTCGTTTTTCTCCGTCATTACTAAACGAAACGTGCCCAGGTCTGCAACAATGTTGATATTTGCCATGTGGCACTGGCAACAATGTTGCAGACCTGGGCTATGCTGCTTGATCTCCGCTATGTTGGTCTGTGAGCGAGTAAATGACAGGCAAAGCAAAGTGAAATGTCAGAATCGCTGGGAAAAAAAGACGGATTATGCGCTCGATTTTCATCTAACATTGCATGTCGTGGAAAGTAGCCTAATGAAAAAAAATGCGATATCACCGCATACCGCGCTGTTGAGCGGCTATGAGTCACCGCGGTGGGAATTCCCTCACCGCGACAGCCCTAATCATCAGTGTTACTGAGCCCATCTGCTGGGAACAGAAAGCTTTCCTGAGGAGAAACAGAGTGCGCTCATTGACAGCCTCCATCAGAAGCCCCCCAGGTCCATCCAGGGCTCCATGGCTGGGAGAAGAAAGAAGCAGACATGACACAGCATCACATTCCACTCTGACCTGTGCTTTCTTCTTCTCCTCCTGCTTCTCCAGCTCAGCGATGCGCAGACTCAGTGCCTCCCAGTGCATGATGGGAAGGCCCAGGTTGTCCTTGTCACTGTTCTCTTGCCAGATCAGCACTGCCCCGTCAGAATGTTCGTTGTCAGCTTCATCATCACTCCTCCTGTCATCCTCTGCCTCATTGCTCTCCTTCTCCTCCCACTGCTGCATCTGTCTCTCCTTCTCTCCTTCCATCTGTGCAACAAAGACAGCAGCATGATTCACGTTCACACAGAAAACACTGTATGCATTAAAGCATGCCGTCCAATGCCTGAAGAACTGAAAACCTGAATGTTTTCCCAGAAATCCTCTCTGAACCGAGTATTCAGATGCATGAAAGGTGGAGGGGAAAAAAGAAAAGTTGATCTGAACTTTTGGAACTCTTCAAGGAGTCAGAATTTGCCTGTATGGCCACACCTCCATGAATAATAAATTCCTTCCATGGATAAAAAAGGAAGGTCACTTAGGGCTGTTATATAGATTTCTGTACTTAGAATTCTGGACTATAAGCCGCTGCTCTTCTCCCAGGCTTTGACCACCTCATAATACATATATATATTATATATATATATATATCTTTTTTTTCAAGCCGCCAAAAACATTTTGCCTCGTAACATTAGACCAATAAAATGAACGAATGGTTCAGTGGTCCAATGAAATTGTACGATAAATCAAACACACTTACACTACTAAATGATTGTAAATGGGTCATTTGTACTCACCCTTAACATGGAAAACAAATGAAGAAATGCACATGATGCAACTTTTAGATTGAAGGCGATCAATGACTTTTCCTGGTGGGCTACTGTCTTTTTTTTATTTATTTTTTTTTTACAGGCACTGTTCGGAAAAAAGGTTCAGGTTCTACATTTGGTTCAGTTTACAATAAAGCTGGTCAGGGAAAACTGAGAATCATCGCTTATTCTGTCTGTTAAATCAAAGAGAAAATAGAATAGGTGAGGATGAGGCATCTGAAACAGCACATACAGCACTGACTCGCTGCTTGATGAGTTTATCAGACGGGTTTCATTTCCATAGAAATCTCAGTGAGACTAAATAAAATGACTTTTTAGTTTATATGTGAAAACAACAACAGAAAGGTAGCCTATCCCTCAGGATCAACTAAAGCAGGCGTTAGCTGATAGATCATTGTAGGATCTAAGGGGGTGTTCCACATGAGGGGGCGACAGTCTACATGCAGTATATGAGACCCTTGTTGGCCAACGTGAATGAGGCAAGAACACAGCCATCTGACAGCTCTCGCTGCCTTTTCCCTGCTCCTGGCTCTGAATTCGGCTTGGACTCAGGAGCAAACACACTTGTGGCTAAAGGACTTGATGGGTGACTTTTTGGGAGAAATGCTAATGATCTGCCTCCTATTGAGCCCTGACTGAATGCCCCCTGGTATGCAGTCACACAGTGTGTACGGAGGGCAGAAAGTGGAAGAAAGGATCTTTAATGCTCGGCCTCGACTATGTGGGCAGTAATAAAACGCTCAGGTCCACAGAAAAAAGGCAGGAATGCAGATTTATAAGAACACGCCTTTACAAACATTAATCAGGCTTGCTGTGTTTACTGAGAAATCTCAGGTTTGATTTAAACATGCTGACGTGTGGTCATCAGAATAAGATTATTTTTTGTTGTTCAGTATTTCCTTCAGACATGCATTATTACTCAGATGGAAGACTGCTGAGCAGCTCCTCTCCATCCAGACAGCAACAGAGATGAGGTCATGCCTGAATCTGACAGATCCCAAGACACTTTCTGACATACTTAAAAACCTTGAAGTTGGAGAAGTACTCAATATCTAACCGTCATCCGCTTCATCTGAAGCTGTCCAACCCCTAAGTTACACAACACGTGGGGAGCCCTCCATCTTTTCCCTGCTCATTTATTCCTTTCCTCTGTCTCTCTTGGATGTGTGAACCATGAGGATTGTTGTTCTCTGTTGGCTTCCTCCTCTGTGTGACATGACTTCCAAGCTAACAGAAGAAGCAGGGCTTGTAGCTGCAGTACAGTAAGGGCATCCCAGCTTTTTAAGTTTTTACAGGCAAAGCCAAGTTGAGAACATGCCATGGGGGTGCAACCAAGTTATGGTTGGACATTTTTCCATTTGCTTTGGTCTCATCCCACACACAGTTACAGATTCTGGAAATTCAACCAACTCTGAGGTTGCAAATGCGGGCTGGTGTGGGGCCTCTGAAAAGGCTCAATCACACCTCAGCCATGGGGCTGCGTGCTGGATAAAGGATGATGGTTAAGACTACTGACATTACACAACTTTTGGGTGAACGCTTTGATACATTTCCCCCGCCAGGTTCAAAACCATTGACACTGGAAGCAGTTCCTAAAATGAGCCTCTACAAAGTAAAAACAACAGAAACTATAGCAAAGCCCAGGCTTAACCCCACAGTCAGGTTTAATGTGGCAGTTCCACAGAAAGGGTTTAGAAAAGGCTAAAACCACCAAACATCTGATGGATCTGAGGGAAGCAAGCCCGATCCACAAGGATCCCACCCCACAATTCCCAGGGCCGGTCCCAGTGCAGTCATTTCCTGACTGCTCAGAGCTGCTTTGGCTTGAAATCAGGGAGTAGGCCTCAGCACAAAAATGGTGCTGTGTGTGTCATGGCTTAACCTACTGACCATCCAGCTAAAGCACAGAGAGGCCTTCCTGCAGATAACTTCTGCAGTGATGCACTTTATGAGGGAATTTAACATGACCAAAAGACGAGTGGCCAAGCCTCTGCACCAGAGACTGCAGACAGAGACTGCAGACAGAGGCTGCAGACAGAGACTGCAGACAGAGGCTGCAGACAGAGACTGCACCAGAGACTGCAGACAGAGACTGCAGACAGAGACTGCAGACAGAGGCTGCAGACAGAGACTGCACCAGAGACTGCAGACAGAGACTGCAGACAGAGGCTGCAGACAGAGACTGCAGACAGAGACTGCAGACAGAGACTGCAGCAGAGACTGCAGACAGAGAGTGCAGACAGAGGCTGCAGACAGAGACTGCACCAGAGACTGCAGACAGAGACTGCAGACAGAGACTGCAGACAGAGGCTGCAGACAGAGACTGCAGACAGAGACTGCAGACAGAGGCTGCAGACTGAGACTGCAGACAGAGGCTGCAGACTGAGACTGCACCAGAGACTGCAGACAGAGAGTGCAGACAGAGGCTGCAGACAGAGACTGCACCAGAGACTGCAGACAGAGACTGCAGACAGAGACTGCAGACAGAGGCTGCAGACAGAGACTGCAGACAGAGGCTGCAGACAGAGACTGCAGACAGAGACTGCAGACAGAGACTGCAGCAGAGACTGCAGACAGAGACTGCAGACAGAGGCTGCAGACAGAGACTGCACCAGAGACTGCAGACAGAGACTGCAGACAGAGACTGCAGACAGAGGCTGCAGACAGAGACTGCAGACAGAGACTGCAGACAGAGACTGCAGCAGAGACTGCAGACAGAGAGTGCAGACAGAGGCTGCAGACAGAGACTGCACCAGAGACTGCAGACAGAGACTGCAGACAGAGGCTGCAGACAGAGACTGCAGACAGAGACTGCAGACAGAGACTGCAGACAGAGGCTGCAGACTGAGACTGCAGACAGAGGCTGCAGACAGAGGCTGCAGATAGAGGCTGCAGACAGAGGCTGCAGACAGAGACTGCAGACAGAGACTGCAGACAGAGGCTGCAGACAGAGACTGCAGACAGAGACTGCAGACAGAGGCTGCAGACAGAGGCTGCAGACAGAGACTGCACCAGAGACTGCAGACAGAGGCTGCACCAGAGACTGCAGACAGAGAGTGCAGACAGAGGCTGCAGACAGAGGCTGCAGACAGAGACTGCACCAGAGACTGCAGACAGAGGCTGCACCAGAGACTGCAGACAGAGAGTGCAGACAGAGGCTGCAGACAGAGGCTGCAGACAGAGACTGCAGACAGAGCAATAACAGGAAAGGAGGGGGCTCACAGAGCTGGTTAACAACAGATGCTATAATCCTGGACCTGGAGTCTCTGCCCCCCAGATGTTGACCAGCTGGCTGGGAGCTTCTGTCCATGTTGTCTGCTGAGAGAGTTCACCTGAGTTACCTGCTGACGCTGTGTGTGATATCATCAGTTACCTGCTGACGCTGTGTGTGACATCATCAGCTGGGCTGTTGCTAAGCTACAAAAACAACAGCCCAACCCACTGATGGAGGTCTGAAGGTTTCTACAACAACTTCCTCTCTGCTGCACCATCTTCTCTGCTGCACCTTCCTCTCTGCTACACCTTCCTCTCTGCTACACCTTCCTCTACCTCTCTGCTGCACCTTCCTCTCTGCTGGACCTTCCTCTCTGCTACACCTTCCTCTGCTGCACCTTCCTCTCTACTCCACCTTCCTATGCTGCACCTTCTGCTACACCTTCCTCTCTGCTGCACCTTCTGCTACACCTTCCTCTGCTGCACATTCCTCTCTGCTACACCTTCCTCTGCTGCACCTTCCTCTCTGCTACACCTTCCTCTGCTGCACCTTCCTCTCTACTCCACCTTCCTCTGCTGCACCTTCCTCTCTGCTACACCTTCTGCTAAACCTTCCTCTCTGCTACACCTTCCTCTGCTAAACCTTCCTCTCTGCTGCACCTTCCTCTCTGTTCCACCTTCCTCTGATACACCTTCCTCTCTGCTACACCTTCCTCTGCTGCACCTTCCTCTCTGCTACACCTTCTGCTACACCTTCCTCTCTGCTACACCTTCCTCTCTGCTGCACCTTCCTCTGCTACACCTTCCTCTGCTGCACCTTCCTCTCTGCTACACCTTCCTCTCTGCTGCAACTTCCTCTCTGCTCCACCTTCCTCTCTGCTGCACCTTCCTCTCTGCTGCACCTTCCTCTCTGCTACACCTTCCTCTCTGCTACACCTTCTGCTGCACCTTCCTCTCTGCTCCACCTTCCTTTGCTGCACCTTCCTCTCTGCTCCACCTTCCTCTCTGCTCCACCTTCCTCTCTGCTACACCTTCCTCTCTGCTGCACCTTCCTCTCTGCTCCACCTTCCTCTCTGCTCCACCTTCCTTTGCTGCACCTTCCTCTCTGCTCCACCTTCCTCTCTGCTACACCTTCCTCTCTGCTACACCTTCTGCTGCACCTTCCTCTCTGCTGCACCTTCCTCTCTGCTACACCTTCCTCTCTGCTGCACCTTCCTCTCTGCTGCACCTTCCTCTCTGCTACACCTTCTTCTCTGCTGCACCTTCCTCTCTGCTACACCTTCCTCTCTGCTACACCTTCCTCTCTGCTGCACCTTCCTCTCGGCTGCACCTTCCTCTCGGCTGCACCTTCCTCTCGGCTGCACCTTCCTCTCTGCTGCACCTTCCTCTCTGCTACACCTTCCTCTCTGCTACACCTTCCTCTCTGCTGCACCTTCCTCTCTGCTACACCTTCCTCGGCTGCACCTTCCACTCTGCTGCACCTTCCTCTCTGCTACACCTTCCTCTCTGCTACACCTTCCTCTCTGCTACACCTTCCTCTCTGCTACACCTTCCTCTCTGCTGCACCTTCCTCTCGGCTGCACCTTCCTCTCGGCTGCACCTTCCTCTCTGCTGCACCTTCCTCTCTGCTGCACCTTCCTCTCTGCTACACCTTCCTCTGCTGCACCTTCCTCTCTGCTACACCTTCCTCTCTGCTACACCTTCCTCTCTGCTGCACCTTCCTCTGCTGCACCTTCCTCTCTGCTGCACCTTCCTCTCTGCTACACCTTCCTCTCTGCTGCACCTTCCTCTCTGCTGCACCTTCCTCTGCTGCACCTTCCTCTCTGCTACACCTTCCTCTCTGCTACACCTTCCTCTCTGCTGCACCTTCCTCTGCTGCACCTTCCTCTCTGCTGCACCTTCCTCTGCTGCACCTTCCTCTCTGCTACACCTTCCTCTCTGCTGCACCTTCCTCTGCTGCACCTTCCTCTCTGCTGCACCTTCCTTTCTGCTGCACCTTCCTCTCTGCTACACCTTCCTCTGCTGCACCTTCCTCTCTGCTACACCTTCCTCTCTGCTGCACCTTCCTCTGCTGCACCTTCCTCTCTGCTGCACCTTCCTCTGCTGCACCTTCCTCTCTGCTACACCTTCCTCTCTGCTGCACCTTCCTCTCTGCTACACCTTCCTCTCTGCTGCACCTTCCTCTCTGCTACACCTTCCTCTGCTGCACCTTCCTCTCTGCTGCACCTTCCTCTGATGCACCTTCCTCTCTGCTACACCTTCCTCTCTGCTGCACCTTCCTCTCTGCTGCACCTTCCTCTCTGTTACACCTTCCTCTCTGCTGCACCTTCCTCTCTGTTACACCTTCCTCTCTGCTACACCTTCCTCTCTGCTGCACCTTCCTCTCTGCTGCACCTTCCTCTCTGCTGCACCTTCCTCTCTGCTACACTTTCCTCTCTTCTACACCTTCCTCTGCTACACCTTCCTCTCTGCTACACCTTCCTCTGCTACACCTTCCTCTCTGCTGCACCTTCCTCTCTGCTACACCTTCCTCTCGGCTGCACCTTCCTCTCTGCTGCACCTTCCTCTCTGCTGCACCTTCCTCTCTGCTACACCTTCCTCTCTTCTACACCTTCCTCTCTGCTACACCTTCCTCTCTTCTACACCTTCCTCTGCTACACCTTCCTCTCTGCTGCACCTTCCTCTCTGCTACACCTTCCTCTCGGCTGCACCTTCCTCTCTGCTGCACCTTCCTCTCTGCTGCACCTTCCTCTCTGCTGCACCTTCCTCGGCTGCACCTTCCTCTCTGCTACACCTTCCTCTCTGCTACACCTTCCTCTCTGCTACACCTTCCTCTCTGCTACACCTTCCTCTCTTCTACACCTTCCTCTCTGCTACACCTTCCTCTCTTCTACACCTTCCTCTGCTACACCTTCCTCTCTGCTGCACCTTCCTCTCTGCTACACCTTCCTCTCGGCTGCACCTTCCTCTCTGCTGCACCTTCCTCTCTGCTGCACCTTCCTCTCTGCTGCACCTTCCTCGGCTGCACCTTCCTCTCTGCTACACCTTCCTCTCTGCTACACCTTCCTCTCTGCTACACCTTCCTCTCTGCTGCACCTTCCTCTCTGCTGCACCTTCCTCTCTGCTGCACCTTCCTCTTTGCTTCACCTTCCTCTCTGCTTCACCTTCCTCTCTGCTACACCTTCCTCTCTGCTACACTTTCCTCTCTGCTGCACCTTCCTCTCTGCTACACCTTCCTCTGCTGCACCTTCCTCTCTGCTGCACCTTCCTCTGATGCACCTTCCTCTCTGCTACACCTTCCTCTCTGCTGCACCTTCCTCTCTGCTGCACCTTCCTCTCTGTTACACCTTCCTCTCTGCTACACCTTCCTCTCTGCTGCACCTTCCTCTCTGCTGCACCTTCCTCTCTGCTGCACCTTCCTCTCTGCTGCACCTTCCTCTGCTGCACCTTCCTCTCTGCTACACCTTCCTCTCTGCTACACCTTCCACTCTGCTGCACCTTCCTCTCTGCTGCACCTTCCTCTCTGCTACACCTTCCTCTCTGCTACACCTTCCACTCTGCTGCACCTTCCTCTCTGCTGCACCTTCCTCTCTGCTTCACCTTCCTCTCTGCTACACCTTCCTCTCTGCTGCACCTTCCTCTCTGCTGCACCTTCCTCTCTGCTACACCTTCCTCTCTGCTACACCTTCCTCTCTGGCCCCTGTGCTGGCCTGGTGTTGGGGCTCTCAGCTTCTTTCAGCTGCTTTCTGTGAAACAGCTACTCTGGTTTTAACCTGTTTAAACTCAATTTGAAATCTAAGAACTACTGTTTTAAAAATGGAGACTGGCTTACTAAAGACATCGTTTAATAGATTAATGCCAAGAGACAGCCTGTAAATATGGGATTGAGTTCAAATGATAGGGTTTTAACACACTCCAACTTTAATCAGTAAGAAAGTAAATGAGAAAAAGAAGCAGCTCTTGATGGTAGCAGTAGCTAAACACTGAGACCAGCTACGGCCTGTTCTGATCCTTACACTGGGTTCATGTTCGGTTTGTAAGCTTCCAACTGGCTGAAGGAAAAGGTGGAAGCAGCTTCCGAAGGTGACTCACCACATCATCCCGAGTTGGTCAAAGTTAGCTCAGCCTCGCCCGCAGCGCCTCCTTTCCTTTCTCCTTTCCTCTCTCCTTTCCTCTCTCCTTTCCTTTCTCCTTTCCTTTCTCCTTCCCTTCTAACTTTCTGCCATCTGATTTGCCCGCTTTGTGTGGACCAAAGTGGCAGTTATATCCGCGCGAGCCCTCCAACTCTCATGTCCCGCGGTCACAGCTCGTGTGCGTCTTCTTTTCCGTTTTGTTTTCTTGGTTCTTGTTGAGCCAGATATTCATTCCCTCTCGGTCCAAACACAGGAGAAAGAAAAAGAAAAAAAAGTCACACTTGAGGAATGTCTTCGAGAGAATCTTACAGGATTTCCAAAGGAACTTCCTGTTGTAATCTTCAAAATAAAGGCGCAGATGTCCGGTGAGGGAATGTCGTCTGCAGAACGGAAGACCCTAAGTTTTATTCTGTGGGATGACTTCACGGTGGGACACAGCAAAAGAGAAGACACTTTTCTTTTAACAATATATTTATTAAAGTTTTTCACAGATATACAAAGTACACAAACATACATACATGAACAATATACAAACACTAGGTATATTCAATAAAAGCACTTGAGTCCATGAGAGTACATACAGGTGTTCTAAAACAATCTTCAGATTACAGCATATGATTGTGGTCCTGTACAGGGAGTAATTATGCTGTCCCTGTTTCACACAGTAGGTCAGATAAATCTTTGTTCTTAATATACTGGATGTAGCACCCCCATATCTTCTGAAACATGTCTTGTTTATCTTTTAGAGTATGTGTAATTTTTTCCAACGGTAAACAGAAAGATACTTCTTTAAACCAATACACAATACTTGGTTTGCCAATACTTTTCCAAGTTAAGCCTATCACTCTCTGCTTGTAGTATTCCCATATTTATGAAGATTTTTTCAAATTGATTTAAGTTATGTCCTATAGGATATAAGCCCAGTAGGAAAAGTTTGGGTTCCATAAATAAAATCTCCTGTATTACTTCTCTAACCTCTTCCCATGAGAAGACACTTTTCTGTCTTTGTACAACCATATTGATTTGTATTTTTGGTGGTTATTAAGGCAAACTTGCACAAATTCTGAATAGTTGCACACACACAGAGAAGCGTGTTCAGCGAGGGGCTGCTTCTCCCCAAGTGCAGGACCACCAGACTGAGGACCCCCGTGCCATCAAACTGTTTAACTCCCCCCTGGGGGGAGGAGGGGTAACAGAAGGTCAGGTGGCAGTCAGTCGGTCTGTCTAACAGATGTGCAATAATCTTCCTTTAATCATTTAAATCTTTCTTTATACTTCAATTTATATACATATTATTATTTTTTATTATCATCATTATTACTATTTTCATTACTAGTATACTAATATTATAACATTGTTATTATCATTATTATCATCATCATCTTTATACGGGTGCTGGTGTTTTCCTCTGTTGTGTCCTATCCATCCATCCATCCATCTATCTACTCACAATTTTACGGAAGCCAAGAGCAGCCTTGCCTGTAATGATTTAGTTTACAGTTATTTTAAGACAGTGAGTTGATTTTTGTGTTATTTCTAGTTAACACAGGTTGTTGTTAGGAGATAACATGATGATTTATCTAGTTCTCCCTGTTATTTTCTCTCGATCGTTACATGTTACCAGTAGAAAGCAAAGTCTAGATGGCGGGGGAGAGGAACATTTTATCAGGTGTTGTAGGTGATTTTGAACAGGTGGGTTTTGAGCTGGCTTTTGAATGAGGGGAGTGTATCGGAGTTCCGGGTGGCGGGGGGCAGGGAGTTCCAAAGGGTAGGGGCAGCGATGGAGAGCGCTCTGTCCCCAAGGGTGCGGTACTGGGTCTTGGTGATGGGAGTGAGGAGGTTTGCATCAGAGGAGCGGAGATGTTGAGTGGGGGAGTAGGGGTGGAGGAGGTTTGTAAGGTATGGAGGTGCAAGGTTATTGAGGGCTTTGTAGGTGATGAGAAGGAGGTCAAGCTTATTTTCTTCCTTCTTCTCCTTCAAATTTCTTAAGAGGGTTCGGGTCAACAAACTGTTGATAATAAACCAAAGCTGCTGAAAGTGTAAGTCAGCTTGTTTGCAAACTGTTCTACAGTCAGATGTTGTGTTGTCTGTATTTCTAAGTAAGTGGGGTGGCTGTGAGACATGAGAGGCATCTTACTGTTGAAAGAATTACATGTGAATAATACAGCCTGTCATCTGTAAAATTTGCTGGTCAATGTTATATCAGCAATATTTGCATTATTTCTACAATAGCATTCTTGTGTCAGTTGTATCTGAGCCTGTGTTATGGAATTTATGATTTATAAAGTCTCAGTTGGCCTAATAGCCGGGTGAACACCGGCAGTGAACATAGCCTAGCTTAACGTTTGCTGACTACGATTTCGCTGGCGGACATAAATACAGTAGGAATAATATTCTATTCACAAAGTACAACCAATAATAATGTGGAATCTTACGTGTGAAAAGTAATCCCCTGACCCTGTTCGCAATCGTCCGCCGTTTTGCACAGGAATACGCTGCACAGTGCTCTGGCATCTTGAGTACTCTATGACCGGTCCAAGATGGCGGCTGCATTTCTCACGCCCCAGCGGGCGATGCGGCCTCTACTCCTTGGCCGTTTCTCAATAACAAGTACGCTAAGTACGTAGTTACAAGTATGGACTTGTCGGAAGTACGGACTTCTGAGTACAGAAGTACGCAAGTACGCTCATTGTGCATTTAGAATGGAAGCGTACTTGGAAGCGTACTTGCCAAAAATATAAAAAAAGAAAAACGATTGTTTTAGATTTTTCTGTTCATCGCTGCCCGTGTGTGATTCCAACAGCAGAGAAAAATCGAAACTTCTAGAAAAGATTGAAAATGGACCGAGCTGTGCTTGCAGCTGCTGCTGGAGTTCTTTATTTTAAAGCTGCAGAGGAAGTGGTGAGACTGAGGAGGGAGAAACGGGAGCGACGAGCCAGGAGGCGGAGGAGGAGCAGGTTAATGGCATACCTTTTGTCCCGCACTGCTTTCTGGGATAGCAAGCTGTGTGAAGTCCACACAAGTCACCACAGAAGTATACTCGATAAAATGGGCAGAGCAAGTACACATCCAGGAAAGTGGAGCGTACTTGTCTGGATGTGTACTCTGAATTGGAACAGTACTTGGTCCTTTTGTGATGTTGTTTCAGAAGTACACAAGAACACAAGTTCAGACAAGGACGCATATTGAGAAACAGCCGTTATGTCTATGTTTACAGGTGTTTGTGATGTTTCACGGGCCATGAGTTTGACAAATTGCATCACTTCCTGTTACCTTGAGTGTGTTCTGTGGAATTTCTTACTCTTCTTGGATTATTAAAAATCACTCAATTTCTTCTTATACATTTTTGCAAAGTTAACTCTATCATATACTTGTTCAACCCTAACACACACTCCTACAGATCTTTGGTGTTTATTCTCACTTTTTAACGGTGTGTCTGGTTCTCTAGCGTAGCATGGCTACCAGTTCTCTCCCTCCTTCTCCTGCTTTCACCTGCTCCGTGTGTCAGATGTTTAGTTACTCCTCTGCCTCCTTTAGCGATAATGGTACATGTAACAAATGTAGTCTTTTTGTAGTTTTGGAGGCGAGGTTATCTGAATTGGAAGCTCGTTGGAAACCATAGACACATAAAGAGTAATGCCGGGCGCAATATCCTTTTATTATACAAGTTAGGGGTAGCCTGGGAATTCCCATGCTGCTTTGCGCGCGATTTCATTCACACTGCAAAGGCAACCACCGCCCTTATTTTTGTCTGAGTTAGGGAACCAATCACAGAACGGGGGGGGGGGGGCAGCAAGACGATGACGACGTCTATGCGCGACACCGAAGCTTGTAGAGTGTTAATCCAACATGGCAGCGGACACAACATTACCGTTCAATGCAGCCTTAGAAAGTGTTTTAAGTAGCTTAGAACGCAAGTTTACTTTTAAAAAAGAGCAACGTTTGGCGTTGAAAGATTTCATTGCCTTCTTCCTCGTCGAATTTCTGTCGCTCTACACATGTCATCTGGTATAAGTGATACAATTGGCTATGAATCGCGCGCAAAGCAGCATGGGAAGAACCTGACGCCATTTGATAGACATTCGTAGCGCCCAATAAACGGCTCTAGGCATTCGTAAACCACGCCTCAAATACGAGAAAATGCACACCTAGTTCCCAGACCACCATCTCTGTCACACTTCGAGAATGGAGGACGCAGATGAAGGAGATGTAATTCCAATACTTTTATTCGGAGGGCAGCAGATCAACAAGTTCCTCGTTAGAGAAGCAAAACGGGCTATGAAATATTAATCTGATAATATACTTTTCCAAAATGGAAAAGTATATCTATAAAAATTATCAAACTCAAAATCACTCCTCTAACGGAGGAAAAAACAAAGACCATGAAACTTTAACTTTAACTAAATATCACTCCTACTGTGGAGGAAAAAACAAAGAACCTCTCCTAAAAATCGGAGGAAATACACTATGAAAGATTTACAAACAAAAACCACTCCACCTAGGAGGGAAAACAAAAAGGCTATAAACAAAACCAACACTGTAACTCTTACAGGTTCTACTTTATCAAAACTTACTATGGGAAACAAAAAACACTCTTACGAGGATAAATACCACTTGGTAACTTGGTAACTTGGAAACAGGCTTGGTAAACGGGCTTGGCAATAACGCGAGGATGATGCACTTCACAGATACAACACACTGGCACAAGACAGGGGGAGACGCAGACTCTTAAGCACACCGGGGTAATGGGAAACAGGTGGAATCATTCATACCACAATCAGACTGGAGCACGAGAGGAAGGGCAAGTGACCTGGAACGAGAGGGAAGTTAGTCTTTCAAAATAAAACAGGAAATGACGAAACAATACGTGAAACGAGACAAAAACCCAACTTAACCTCACCGCGGTGTGACAATCTCATCGAGATGTGGACGCGTCAGCCAGACTAAGTTAGGGGAGGGTTTTACAGAATATTGATGGTCTATGTCTAGAATCTGGTGTGTGATTTCAGAGAGGCTTTTGATCCGTGCTCGGTTAGATGATGCATTATAGGATATAATTTGGCCACGAATATACGCCTTTAAAGCCTCCCAAAGGGTTTGTTGAAATAAACAACTGTGTCTGTGCTGATATGAAATTAATAAATGATTTATCAGACAGTAAAAGATTGTTCAGATGCCATGTTGTAGACATATTTTTGTTATGGAAGGCTAGTTGCAGCAAGTTTGGAGCGTGGTCCGAGAGGACAATCGCCTCGTAATCCCAATATTTAATTACAGGGAGGAATTTACTATCAATAAAAAAATAATCTATGCGCGAATACGAGTGATGCACTGGGGAAAAAAATGAACATCAACAGGTAACTGGATCTTTGAATCACCAGGGGTCCACCAGGGGTAAGTAAGTCTTAAGAAAAGATTCTATCAGTCTAGCTGACTTAGATAGTGGTGGAACTGTCTTAGACGATCTATCCAATTTTGGATTTAGAACGCAATTAAAATCACCTCCCATAATCTAACTGTGTGAATATAAATTAGGAATAGAGGAAAAGAATTTTGAAAAAAAACGTTCATTGTCATAATTTGGAGCGTAAATACTAGCCAAAATCAGTGGAACATTGTAGAGATGCCCTGTTACTAGAACAAATCTGCCATCTCTTCTCATGCCTACAGAGACATGAGAAGAGATAAAAGAAATGTTCTTGCTAATCAAGATGGCAGCACCCCTAGATTTCAATTGAAAGTGAGAATGAAACACTTCCCCTACCCAACCCTTGCGTAGGCGGAAATTATGATGAAATTCTGATTTTGTAGGTGGGTCTCTTGCAGAAACACGATATCTGTGTTATGATTCTGGCTCGTCTGCCTGCTCTGCGGAGCAATCAGACGGCAGATTTTTGAAAGCCTTGTGTTAGTAGATGTCCAGCGTTCTCTCTCTGCCTGACCTTGTTCTTGATCACGTTCTGCCCCACGGATTTCCCTGTTCTGCCTTGCCCTCGTTGGATATCTCTGTTCTGGACATCGACCCCGTTTCTGCCTCTCGACCATCGTCTCCTGCCAAGCCCAATGAAAAGGTTTGCTTCTGCCTCCCTGGTTCTGACCTTGTTTTCGCCTTCCGGATTCCGAGCTCTGTTCTGCCCCTAAACCGGACCCCACAGGTTTTCTAGACCTCGCCTCTGGTTCACGCCTAACCATCCCACAAAGGAACGGAACCTCTGCCCACAGTCACAAACGGATTCCGAAAAGGTTAGTGGCAACCTTTCAGAACTCTCGATCATTGTTCTGGATCTTTGCAAGCCACTAACCTGTGTCTCCGTCCCCAGGGGTTCCAGTCCAGAACTCTTTTGTTACAATAAACCTGTTAACCCTTTGTTTGCTGTCTGGCTGAAATTCTGGGTCCTCTGTCCCAGGACCTTTCCCCTCTTAATAGCATTGTTTAAGCCTTTTGTTTTCCAGCTGGCATATTGTACCAAACTCTCTCCTGGGACATTTGAATTAGTCATCATTCCTTAAATCAAAAAATCTCCATTTTTTTGTAATCATATCGAAAAGGGGTTGAAATAGCAACTTTCTAAAACGTAGGGTAACACATTAAAAAGTGGGCAAACAAACAGTAAACCTATAACACCTGCCCACCCCCCTTGCCTTTCCCCAATTGAAAGGCAGAAAGAAAACCATGATTGCATAAAACTCCACATAGTGCAATCACACTACAACCGCTTAACTGTGTGAACCTACAGTTAAGCTTAAACTCCCTTTCAGCAACAACAAAAAGTATATTACACACATTGCCACCGTCCTGTGATATTAGAATATAACTGTGACTATAACACATAAACATACCATTAATAATAAGCTAAAACAAATGTTCTTTAAAGCCAGTATTATGCTCTATTAAGAGACTAGTCCACATTATGTGGAGTAAACTCTGTGTAGTACAGAGTAGTACTCTGTGCTTTTTGACTGGTGAGGCCACCGTAGTCCGCGGGAGGTTTAAGTACTAGATCAAGAAAAGCTGGCTTGCAAAACAAAACTGACATACTCAACTTTCTCTCAACTTGTTGTGACAGTAGAAGCACACGAAATAATGAAATAAAATAGAGTCTGATCTACCGTCTCGTGGCAATATGACGGAGAGGCGTATTCCTCATCAATCTCACATGCGAGCCTCGCGTTAACATATAACTCGCCAGTTAAAACAATAATAGTGACTGCAGTGCTAGCTTTAGTACCACATTTTACGTAAATGGTTGGAATAGTAATAGATTACCGTTTTAACGTTACCTGTTGTGGCTAACCAATAAAAATCTAAACATAACAGAAATAAGGTTGTCACCAAATATGGTCAATTTGCAGTCATACACTGCTCATCCGCGATGGCCTTTATCAAAACACACAAACAAAAGTCAAAGGGCTAGTCGTAGCATTGTTCATATCCGTACCATATGCCCAGCTAGCAAAATGTTCTGCAGAATAGATGAACATCAGTGGACGGTCACTCGTTTGTCCGGGGGCCTCCTCCAGCCAAAGCAAAGTGGACTCAGGCTTGCTCGTCTCGCCGCGGGGAAACCTTGGCACGGTAGAACTCCTCAGCTGCGCTTGGAGAGACGAAAGTGTGGCGGACGCCGTTCGGATTGACAGCCAGGACTGCAGGGTAGTAGAGGCTGTAGCCGATTTTTGCCTCATGTAGTTTGGCTTTCACCGGCTTAAACGTGGCACGAAGCTTGCTAACTTCCACCGGGAGGTCGGGGTAAATGTGGACCGGTGAACCTCCATACAGAAGGCGCTCCATGCCTTTGGCGAGACCCAAGATTTTTTTCTCTCTGTGCATAATAATGCACAGAGGGCCTCCTTTCTTGGGTTTGGGGGCCAGTGTTCGGTGAACCACGATCAATAAGCACAGGAGAGGTAAAGTTATCAGCACCCTCGTGAATAAAACTGGGTCATGAACTTGGTGGGGTCGATGCCTTCAGCTCCTTCAGAGATCCCGATAAATCTCAAATTCTGCCGCCGACTCCTGCTCTCGAGGTCAGTGCATTTATCCGTTTTACCTCTTTGGACTTCACCTCATTCTGGTGTTCAAGCTTTTGAATTCGATCTATGGCCTCATTGAGATGAAGCGCCATGTCTGCTTTCTCGCTGGTTGTTTCAGCGTGGCCTCGGTGAAGTGTGTTTATGTCCCGCTCCAAATCAAGGCGCAGTCTTTGTAGGCCGGATGACGTCTCGGAACGAATAGCCTCCATCTCGTTTCAGCTCTTGTCGGAGGATTGACGTTTCAGTTCTGAAGTCAGCGAGAGTAGCGTTGCGGGAGCGGGTTAGTTCGTTTCTTAAAGTTTCGATAAAGTGATTTGCTCGTGTTCCGCCATTTTGTCTTAGCTTTATGCTAGCTTCCCGGGCTCGGGGTGCGACTCAAGTTGAACTATGATCTAATATCAACAGTCTTGTAAATCTGTTTTTCAAATAAGAAGTAGCAGTGTGTGAAAGTAAAATTGAAACATGGGAGCGGTCGGGACCTTCGTCTAGCTCAGGTCAAGCGGAAACGGAAGTCCTTCGGTGGATCATGTTTTTTACAAAATAAGCCATGTAGAGGTGTGATGCTGCGATGGTTTCTGAGTGATGTCACTTCATAGTGTGGGAGATGTTTCATGCTGGAACTCAATAAAAGCCCCAGGTGGACAGATTCAGCAGGGAGTTTTTATTTCTGTTTCTATAGCTTTGTCAAGTCAGCATTCATGATACACAGCCACATACTAGGAAGCTACAGAAGCTTTCAGCACTTACACGATCAGTAACTAGGACACAGAACAGTGAGGCAGAGGACTGGAACACGCCAAACCCAAAAAAAAGCTCATGGCACTCATGTTCAGTTTATACTCAGAATAATATTGCTTTTAAAACAACTCTTTCAAACCTCATGGCTGTTTTGTCACGTTATGGTTGCACTGCATTTAAATATCAAATATATTCCTTTACTGATGTGTTTCCCTTATTGCTAACATCAAACAAAGCTAACATTATATATACATATACATATGACTTATTTTGATAATAGTTGGGTTGAACAGTACAAACTT
The DNA here is from genome assembly GCF_027942865.1 of Odontesthes bonariensis. Taxonomy (NCBI): domain Eukaryota; kingdom Metazoa; phylum Chordata; class Actinopteri; order Atheriniformes; family Atherinopsidae; genus Odontesthes; species Odontesthes bonariensis. Next base: position 33,808,035 of record NC_134524.1, on the reverse strand, counting down.
TACAGAAAATAACAGTCCAAGACTGGTAGGATATACTGAGGGCGGTGGAGTTCAGTATGGACGGCCGTACAACTTCGAACATTACCCAAACAAGACACCACCTGTTCAGCTGGGCAGCTTATTTTTGAAAAAAATCATCTTTTACAAAGAAATCTTTCATATATACCAACAGATGCAAACATGATTTAACAATATGCAGAAAAAAGAAGGAATTCAAATGAATGAATATTTGACAGTTTCATTACTTACTTTTTAAAGTTTATCTCTGAATCTTACTGTATTTTTTTATATTTACATAGTAATCAGGATCAGTTTTCTGATATTTTACTGTGAATCTAAAAAGAAAGGATGTTTGGATACAGAGATAAAAATATAGGCTAACCTATATGTTATTTATTTACTGGGAAAATCTTTTTTAAAAATAGTCCGTTGTACTATTCTGGGTTTTACTGTTTAGTAATTATCACAATGACAGCGTAGTGCTTGATATGCTTTTAAACAATAAAAATCACCTGCTTACCACAGTAGCCTTTTGTGTGCTGATGTTTGAGCTCACCAGTAGATGGCAGTAGCAGTTTTGGGATGTTAATAATCTGGAAGCCTTTCTGGTGCTCCACCCTCCAGAACACACGACACAGTTTTAAGGAGAGTCAGAGAAATGATCAAAAACAACCCTAAAGAAGACTGTTTTAATGTCAACAGAAACATGGTTATCACCATGGTCTAACCATCACTGTTCACAGCAACTCTTCTGGATGATTAGGACGTCCTGGTGGGAGCCTTCAGAACAACAAACGGCTCATTGTTGGAACACTTGTGAGGCTGACTGGGCAGCTGTGGTGTCCTGTGGGTTATGCAGAGCATCCAGCAGGACACGTGGTATCTTTTTGGCTCATCTTTTTCAAAGTTCTGGCCTACCATAGCTCAGGACATGCAGTGGTGATAGAAGGAAGACGGAGGGAGCGACATGGGGCATAAGCAGGGTTTCCATTGGAAGAAAGGAGCTGCAGGAGCTGTCACTCACAGCCTGTGACACATGCAGTCCTCACTTTGAATAGACACATAGTACAATCCTTTTTTCATATATAGTTCTTTTGAAAGCTAGGCTACACAGCTCTGAGCCATAAATAGGAGCTTCACATGCCAACAGAGACACTTTGCAGGGTAAGCCATCAGCAAATTAGGGCGCTGACAGTAATAGTACACACACACTAACATGTTTGTTTCACTGTCCCTGTGAGGACAGTCACTCACTTCCCCTGACCCTAATCTTAACCTTTGCATAATTCTAACCCTTACGCCCAGTCCTAACCCTAAAATAGCTACACGCACACACACACACACACACACACACGGGTTCAGTGGTAGACACAGAAATACTGACCAGTGGAGTACACACAGGTGAAGTGAGAACATAAAAGATGGTAAGAGTATGAAGGGTGAGGATCTCTTTCCCTCAAGAGATAAAAAAAGAAAAGTTTCCTCCAAACTCTAGCTTATGGTACTGCATACAGACACGTTATTACTGAGTGTGCACTAATGGATCCTGTAAATGTTGATTCATATACGATACATAATCTTAATACAGTGGAAGGAACACCAGGATCAAGATTAAATGAGATAACAACCGACACAAAAACCCAAAAACCTTTGTTAAATATATTGTACCAACAAGATTCAGAAGGAAATAAATGCATCATCTGCAAACAAGACTACAACTCAAGGCATTCAAACACACAGAAGGCAGTAACAACAAACCATGAGAGACGCATGTATGAGCTCATCTCTGAGGAGCCCAACACCAGAACAGGAGCAGAGTGCTCCGGCCACCAGGGGGCTCCAACACCAGAACAGGAGCAGAGTGCTCCGGCCACCAGGGGGCTCCAACACCAGAACAGGAGCAGAGTGCTCCGGCCACCAGGGGGCTCCAACACCAGAACAGGAGCAGAGTGCTCCGGCCACCAGGGGGCTCCAACACCAGAACAGGAGCAGAGTGCTCCGGCCACCAGGGGGCTCCAACACCAGAACAGGAGCAGAGTGCTCCGGCCACCAGGGGGCTCCAACACCAGAACAGGAGCAGAGTGCTCCGGCCACCAGGGGGCTCCAACACCAGAACAGGAGCAGAGTGCTCCGGCCACCAGGGGGCTCCAACACCAGAACAGGAGCAGAGTGCTCCGGCCACCAGGGGGCTCCAACACCAGAACAGGAGCAGAGTGCTCCGGCCACCAGGGGGCTCCAACACCAGAACAGTATCAGATCCAGTGTTTGTCCGGGACTGGGACAGTTCTTCCAAATGGGTCCTAATGCTGCTGAATAAAGGCCTTTCCTGTCCCAATAAGGATGCTAAGACCATGAATGGAATAAAGTCCACATCTAAGGAGAAAATGTTTCCACTTTGAATACTTGTGTCATATCATCAAGGCCACGGGCCAAAACTGCAAAGCACGTTCACACAGATATTCTGCAGTTATGTAACGCTGGGTATCTGACTGTCTTTTCATCTTTCAATCACATCTCCTCCTCTCTCGCTGTGTCCATCTCCTCTACCTACCCCCCCCCCCCACCCCCAGTTCTCTCCTGGCCTTCTCTCTCTACCCTTTCTCTTCCATTTTCCATCAATCCATGGTGTCGTGCTGGCTGGAGAGCCAGAGGCTGAGCCAGCGCTCTGTCACATTATCTTGCTGCTGAGTGAATTACTGTGCCTCCATTAGTCTAACAAGAAAGCAGCAGGACAGAGGGAAGATGGAAGTGGGGGTGGGGACCTAACTGCACGAGGAAGGAACAAGAGATAAGAAACATGAAGGACGAGTGAAATTAGATAAGTGAAAAAGAAGAAGGGATGGAGAACAGGATGCAAATTAGGGATGGGAGGGTTGGCAAAAGGAGAGTGAGAGGAGGGAGGGAAGACAGGAAGGATGGGTGGGGTTAGAGATGAAAAAGAAGAAAAGGCAGTGATGGAGGGAGAGGAGCAAAGACTCCAGATGGGTATGAATATAAAAGAGAAGAAGACGTTGGTGTTAGAGATGAGATGGGAAGGGAGAGGAAGAACAACAGAGGAGAGAAAAAGGGAGACGGAGGAATAAAAGAGGAAGATGATGGGAGGAGAGGAAGAAGAGGCAGGGACAGAAAAACCACAGAGCAGACAAAGTGCTGTCTCACATGAGATACACACACACACGCGCGCGCGCGCGGACGCACACACACACACACACACACACGAGGTAATGACTGATGTTTGACATTTCTAAAATCCAACTCATGACTAGTTCCCTCCATAGCTCATCATTTCCACAGACACACACATCAATTCAAAACAAAATATGAATAAATAGAATAAATAATACAGATAAAGATGGAACAGTGCTTGAGTTTGTGTGTGTTGTAAAACAAGTCAGACATCACTGAGGACTATGGAGGAAAATGGCCATACAGTGTCCGTGGTGCCCTCCCCACCCCATCCTCCCCCTCTCTGCCCGGGCCCTCAGAGGTCGGTGCAGCGCTCCTGCTTGCTGTAGTGGTCAAACTGGCTCTTCCAGTGCATCATGTAGGAGGACCAGCGGTGAAACTCCACCTTCCACTGACGCTCGGCCTCATCTATGTTGTCTGAGAGAGGGAGACAAAGAAAGAAAAAGAAGAGTTATCAGCAGAACTTCACTCTGTTAGAGCTCAGGAGATACCCCGGAGATACCACCGGAGATACCACCGGAGATACCACCGGAGATACCACCGGAAATACCACCGGAGATACCACCGGAAATACCACCGGAGATACCACCGGAAATACCACCGGAGATACCACCGGAGATACCCCGGAGATACCACCGGAGATACCACCGGAGATACCACCGGAGATACCCCGGAGATACCACCGGAAATACCACCGGAGATACCACCGGAGATACCACCGGAAATACCACCGGAGATACCACCGGAGATACCACCGGAAATACCACCGGAGATACCACTGGAAATACCACCGGAGATACCACCGGAAATACCACCGTAGATACCACCGGAGATACCACCGGGGTCCATGAGAGGCTGTGGCTTCCCATGGAAAACCCCACCAACAGGTCTAACCTCTGCAGGTCTAACCTCTGCAGATTTAACCTTGGAAATTGGATTGGATTTTTGATCAAATGAAAGCAAAATAACAGAAAGAAAGAAATGAAAAAGGTTGTGGACATAACTCAAAGTAGTCTTGCTGTTCTGCGCTGCAGTGAAATGATTGACTTGGTTTCTTTTTATTCACTATTTTCTGAAATATCTAAAAGCAAAACACCTTCCTATTCACCTACAGATGAGACAATGTGACCATATGACTGCTCTCATACCATCGGCCCGTCTTCTCAAAGAGACCTTTGGCCCGTCTTCTCAAAGAGACCATTGGCCCGTCTTCTCAAAGAGGCCATTGGCCCGTCTTCTCAGAGACCATTGGCCCGTCTTCTCAAAGATGCCATTGGCCCGTCTTCTCAAAGAGACCTTTGGCACGTCTTCTCAAAGAGACCATTGGCCCGTCTTCTCAAAGATGCCATTGGCCCGTCTCCTCAAAGAGGCCATTGGCCCGTCTTCTCAAAGAGGCCATTGGCCCGTCTTCTCAAAGATGCCATTGGCCCGTCTTCTCAAAGAAGCCTTTGGCACGTCTTCTCAAAGAGACCATTGGCCCGTCTCCTCAAAGAGGCCTTTGGCACGTCTTCTCAAAGAGACCATTGGCCCGTCTCCTCAAAGAGGCCTTTGGCACGTCTTCTCAAAGAGGCCATTGGCCCGTCTTCTCAAAGAGACCATTGGCCCGTCTTCTCAAAGAGGCCATTGGCCCGTCTTCTCAAAGAGGCCTTTGGCCCGTCTTCTCAAAGAGGCCTTTGGCCCGTCTTCTCAAAGAGGCCTTTGGCCCGTCTTCTCAAAGAGGCCATTGGCCCGTCTTCTCAGAGACCATCGGCCCGTCTTCTCAAAGAGGCCTTTGGCCCGTCTTCTCAAAGAGGCCATTGGCCCGTCTTCTCAAAGAGGCCTTTGGCCCGTCTTCTCAAAGAGGCCTTTGGCCCGTCTTCTCAAAGAGGCCATTGGCCCGTCTTCTCAAAGAGGCCTTTGGCCCGTCTTCTCAAAGAGGCCATTGGCCCGTCTTCTCAAAGAGGCCATTGGCCCGTCTTCTCAAAGAGGCCTTTGGCCCGTCTTCTCAAAGAGGCCTTTGGCCCGTCTTCTCAAAGAGGCCATTGGCCCGTCTTCTCAAAGAGGCCTTTGGCCCGTCTTCTCAAAGAGGCCTTTGGCCCGTCTTCTCAAAGAGGCCATTGGCCCGTCTTCTCAAAGAGGCCTTTGGCCCGTCTTCTCAAAGAGGCCATTGGCCCGTCTTCTCAAAGAGACCTTTGGCCCGTCTTCTCAAAGAGGCCATTGGCCCGTCTTCTCAAAGAGGCCATTGGCCCGTCTTCTCAAAGAGACCATTGGCCTGTCTTCTCAAAGAGGCCTTTGGCCCGTCTTCTCAAAGAGACCATTGGCCTGTCTTCTCAGAGACCATCGGCCCGTCTTCTCAAAGAGGCCATTAGGCCCGTCTTCTCAAAGAGACCATTGGCCCGTCTTCTCAGAGACCATCGGCCCGTCTTCTCAAAGATGCCATTGGCCCGTCTTCTCAAAGAGGCCTTTGGTCCGTCTTCTCAAAGAGACCATTGGCCCGTCAGGTTTTAGTCTTTGAAGCAAAACCTTGGTCAGAAGATAGAAATTTATTGTGTGTGGGACTGACTAATGGTTATACATGTCTACTATTCGGTGGATCTGCTATATCTCTTTCTGTCAGAGGAGTCCTTTATAAATCTGATGCATACTGAATATAGTTCTCCAGGAGAGACGCTGCAGCCTGATGTGTCCCAGTTATCAGCAGTGGCACAGCTTTCTTTATTTCAGCTTGCCTCTGTGAGATCCAGTGGTTCTTTCTCAAACTGGATGTATACAGCCTCTTGCACTTTTGTTCCTTTGAAATTCATCCCAACCTTTAATGGCGGATATTATATTTGGGTCCCTCTCTTCTCTCTGGCTAATTATTTCCCTCCTAGATCACCACATTCATAAACATTAGTTTCTAATCTGCTCAGACCACATTCTACTATGTTTTTACAATGAATCTCATGGTACTGCAATGTGGGACTGAGGATTTTAACTTTGAGATGTGCAGTGTCTCTAATCCCAGTATACTCCTCTGTCACCGATAAGATGACCAATGTGACAGAAAACAGTAGTCCTCCAGCAGACAGTAAGAGATGTTCAAAGTGCACTGTTATCATGCCTTTGCTAGCAAACATAGGCAGTCACTATTTCTGACAGTGTGAGTAATTTAAGATGATCAACACTGCTGGGACTGCTGTTACCGCGTACAGTCATATCCTAAGCAGCTTGTAGGAATGTGGCACGGAGTGACATGTTGATCAATGTGACGCACCATCATGTAAAAACCTAACGCTGCAGACAGAAGCCAAACAAGTCAAACATCTTTTGTGAAAGTCAGAATCTAATCAGGCTGGGTTGCAGCTGGATGATGGCTCTCCCAGCTCAGGCAAATAAATAGAATTTGAGCTTTTAAGTAAGTAGCTGACATGAATACACAGTGTATACAGTGTATGAATACTTCAGAAACATAGTGTCGTCATTTTTAAGTCTGTCAGACTGGAACATGAGGATATGGCTGAATCTGACAGTCTGCACACATCAAACATGTTAATGTATACACACATATACATAATATATATATATATATATATATATATATATATATATATAGTTGAATTATTAATATATTTATATTTCAGAATGGCACCGCCCTGAAGGGTCGTTTTTTTAAAATTTTTTTTTTTTACATCTGTTCATATGTAACCATGGCAATGTGAAAGTTGTTCACCTGTAGGAGCAGCTAACTGAGCTTTCCAAAACCCAACTAATGTCTGGAATAAGACCCCAACTCAAGCTGAGTTGAAGAAGACACAAGGATGCAGAGCAGGAACAAAATGGTGAATCGAGATGAGGATGTCATCTGTTCAAATCATCTCTTCCCTTGATCATCAGGGGAAATGTGAGATCACTGGTGGACAAATTGGACGAGCTTGGAGTCCTAATGAGGACACAGCAGGAATATCAGGCAAAGACCTGGCTGCAGGAACAGGCTTGCTGCTGGTTTAGTTTCACTGTGTGATAACAGCCCCCATTGAAACTAGTTTCAGCCAAGAGTGGCCAATTTGCCTGTTAATCTGTGGGAGGGGCCTGCACTCCTGCAGACAATCAGCAATTAGTGAATCAGTACAAAGTAACTCCTGTTGTTGGAAGCGTCAGTCTTCAAACGAAGGCTGTTGTACAAAGGCACTCAACTTTTTGAAGTCCGACTTTCTCAAGGACCATCTTCATCTGGACGGCACCTGTAAGTGTAAAGTGCCATCTTTGGACTAACCATGTGCTTCATTCCCGTACTTTCCTCTCGGTCTCGGCGACCACGCAGATTCAGGGTCAGACCCAGAGGCCGGGACCCCACTAACCTTATCCATCCTTCTCTCTCCACTTGTGTTGAGCAAGTGGTGGCAGGGGGGCTGTGGAACTGCCAGTCTGCTGTGCAGAAGGCTGAGTTAATCTCAGGCTATGCATCCATGCTCTCCCTGAACTTTCTGTCTCTAACAGAGACCTGGATCACCCCAGAAAACACTGCCACACCCGCAGCTCTGTCTGATGTGTACTCTTTCTCACACACTCCCAGAGCTGCGAGGCGGGGCAGTGGTACTGGCCTGCTCATTTCCAAGGACTGGAAATACTCTCTTTGTTCCCTCTTGAAATTCTCTCCTTCCTTTGAATTTCATGTTGTCACTGTCTCTCACCAGGTCAAGCTCACCATCGCTGTACTTTATCGCCCACCAGGCCCTATTGCGGACTCTGGTCACTCCTCTTCATCTCTCTGACCACTACTTCAGACGGAAGGATGCTGTCCAGGATCAAATCCATGCTGGACAATCCTGCACATCCTCTTCATAATGTGTTGGTCAGCCACAGAAGCACCTTCAGCCAGAGACTGATTGCACCACGCTGCACCACAGAGCACCACAGGAAGTCATTCCTGCCTGTGGCCATCAAACTGTATAATTCCAGTCTCTGACATCACTTCACCATGTGCAATAACCCGGTCATAACAATAATAATTAGCTACTGAGTAGCATTGTAAATACTGTTTATTGTTTATTCTATTTTTGTACATATCGATATTTTTATTCTTATTTTATTTTTATTTTATTTTTTTCCCTATCTTATTCTTATTAATCTTTATTTTCCTGTAAATAAGAGCACTGCAACAAAAGAATTTCCCGCAAGGGATTAATAAAGTTATTCTGATTCTGATTCTGATTCTGATGTCCTACACCCTCTCCCTCTCCTCTCCTTTCCTCCCTCCCGACCTCCCCCCACCCATATGGTATCTTCTCGTCTCTACGCTCTCTCTCCCCCACTGACTTCTCCTCTTCTGCCCCTCGGCCTGCAGGCTCAACTCCACCTGCCCCTTGGCCTGCAGGCTCAGCTCCACCTGCCCCTCGGCCTGCAGGCTCAACTCCACCTGCCCCTTGGCTGTGGGACTCAGTGCGTACTGAGAGGCGGAGCTTGAGGGCGGCTAAGCGCAAATGGAGGAAAAGTAAACTTCCTGAAGACCTTCTTGCCTTCCAGTCTTTGCTTTCCACTTTCTCCTCCTCTCTCTCTGCTGCTAAAACTGCCTTCTTCTGTAACAAAATTCAAACGTCTGCTTCCAACCCCAAAAAACTCTTCCAAACTTTCTCATCCCTCCTCCAACCCCCACCCCCTCTTCCCTCCTCTTCCCTCCTCACTGACGATTTCGCCGACTTCTTTGACAAGAAGGTTAACGATATCCGATCTTCCTTCCCTCACCTCCCAGCTGTCCACACCACCCACACCTGTCGCTCTCCCACCCCTCCCTCCCTACCACCTTCTCCCTCACCTCCCTCTCTGTCCCACTTCTCTCCCCTCTCTGCAAATGAGGTCCTTCACCTTGTAACATCCAGCCGCCCCACCACATGTTCCCTTGACCCAGTCCCTTCCCCTCTCCTTCATTCTGCTGCACCTGATCTTCTTCCTTACCTGACCCACCTCATTAACACGTCTTTGACATCAGGCTCTTTTCCTTCTGCTTTCAGGACTGCCAGAGTCACTCCTCTTCTAAAGAAACCAGCTCTTGACCCTTCAGAGATCAAGAATTACAGACCGGTATCCCTTCTAACCTTTCTGTCCAAAACTCTTGAACGTGCTGTCTTTAAACAACTGTCATCTTACCTCCACCAGAACAACCTCTTGGATCCCTACCAGTCCGGGTTCAAGGTGGGCCACCCAACTGAGACGGCCCTCCTAGCAGTAACTGAGTCCCTCCAAACTGCTCGAGCTAACTCTCTCTCCTCTGTCTTGATTCTCCTGGACCTGTCTGCAGCATTTGACACAGTGAACTACCACATCCTTCTCTCTACCCTGGAGGGAATGGGGGTTTCTGGCTCTGCACTCTCCATGTTCTCATCCTACCTGACAGATCGCTCCTACCAGGTCACACTGAGAGGGTCTGTGTCGAAGCCACGTAGGCTCACTGGGGTTCCCCAAGGTTCGGTCCTGGGTCCTCTTCTGTTCTCCCTCTACACATCATCTCTTGGTTCTGTCATCCACTCCCATAACTTTTCCTACCACTGCTATGCAGACGACACCCAGCTGATTCTGTCTTTTCCCCCTTCTGACACCCAAGTGGAAGCACGCATTGCTGCGTGTCTGGCAGACATCTCGGGGTGGATGTCGATGCAAGACCTTAAGCTCAACCTGGACAAGACTGAGCTGGTGTTTCTCCCGGGGAAGGGCTGCCCGTTCAGAGATCTGGCCATCACCATGGATGACTCCGTGGTAACGTCACCGCGAGGAATCTGGGTGTGACCCTGGACGACCAATTGTCGTTCTTGGCAAACATCGCATCAGTGACCCGTTCCTGCCGATTCCTCCTCTACAACATCCGGAGGATTCGCCCCTTCCTCACCGACAAGGCAGCGCAGGTGCTCATCCAGGCTCTGGTCATCTCCCGCCTGGACTACTGCTACTCCCTCCTTGCTGGCGCCCCGGCTTCTGCCATCAGACCTCTGGAGCTGGTTCAGAAAGCTGCTGCTCGTCTGGTGTTCAATCTCCCCAAGTTCTCCCACACCACTCCCCTTCTCCGCTCTCTACACCGGCTCCCTGTAGCTGCTCGCATCCAGTTTAAGACTCTGGTGCTGGCCTACAGGGCAGTGGAAGGAACAGCTCCTTCATACCTCCAGGCTATGGTCCAGCCCTACACCCCCGCCCGACCACTTCGCTCTGCGGCCTCCAGGCAGTCGGCTGCCCCGTCACTCAGCGGTCCCTGCACACCATCCACACGGTCACAGCTTTTCTCTGTTCTGGCACCCCGATGGTGGAACGATCTCCGACTGATGTCAGGACAGCCGAGTCGCTGCCCATCTTTCGCCGGAGGCTGAAAACCCACCTCTGCAGGAAACAATACCCTGATCCGCCCTCTGAGGACATCACCTGTTTCGTCCTAGCTTCTTACGCACTAATTTGTTTCCTAAATTGTCTTCCCATTTGTCTAGGTACCTAACTTACCGCACTTACTCTAGCACTAGTTATTTTGGTTTGGTTTTGGAAGGAAATGCACTTAGGATTTCTTGTGACCTGAAGTTCTTTTACCTACCGATGTGGAACACACTGATTGTAAGTCGCTTTGGATAAAAGCGTGTGCAAAATGACCGTAATTTAATGTAATGTAATGTAACAGCTCTAACAGCTCTCTGCTCAGCTTTAAGACTATCCGGGCAGACAGAGACTGCAGACAGAGCGGTAACAGGAAAGGAGGAGGATCACAGAGCTGGTTAACAACAGATGGTGTAAAATGGTGTTGTTTCAATGCGTACAGCACTGGACAATGTTGCCACTCTGAAAAGGAAGGTAATCAGTCAGAAGAGGTTGGCTCCTTGGTATAATTCACAGCTTTAAAACAGACTGCAAGAAAGCTGGAGAGACAGTGGCGTTCCTCTAATTTAGAAGAGTCTCAATTAGTCTGGAAAGATAGTTTAATAACGTATAAGAAAGCCCTTCGTAAAGCTAGAACTGCTTATTATTCATCATTGATAGAAGAGAATAAGAACAATCCCAGGTTTCTCTTCAGCACTGTACCTAGCAGGGCCTGTAGCAGGGCTCTAGACTAATTTTTTGCACTGGTTGCACTGGTGCGCCTAACTTTTTTTCTTAGGTGCAACAGCACAAAAGTTAGGTGCACCCAAATTTTCAAACACATTGCATTTAACACCGCAGTTTTACAGGTTCACTTTATTTATTTAATTTAAAATCGCTGTCCATATATGTCTATTAACTAGCAATCTGGTCAAAATAAAGTTCTTTATTTGAAGCACAATTCTACAAACTTACTGAACTTAACTTACTGAAAAAGTGTTGGTGCTTAAAGTGCTTCACTGGCCTGAAATTTAAACTTAAAACATCTCAAGATAAATTAAATAAAAAGAAAATCTAAATTTAAATTGCAAGTGTTTTAAGGGCTTCAAACTGAACATCTCAATGTCTTATGGACTATCCTCCATTGCAGTCACATGCCCCTCGGATGGCCAACTCCTGTAGTTGGGTTAAATATATATATCAGTGTATTCACCGGTCTTCCTCTCCTCAAGATACGGCCGTACACACTGACGCATTCCTGAACGATCAGGAATGCCATGTACTCACTGTTCGCAATTAGCACAGACGTCTTTTTTTTCAATGTATCTGCGATGACTCCTATAGATTGCGCGCTCGCGACATCATTGCTGTACGTTGGGTTTATGTTCAAGCCATTTTTCTTCTGGAGAATTATTTCGGACTTGAACTTGGTGAAGGGAACTTTTGCAATATGGTAGGCAACGTTAAACTTGATTATCATCTGGGCCTCGTCCAATGATGTGTTTGCTGCTGCCTGCCGCTGAAAGGCAGCGGGGAGAGGGGACACTGCGCAGGTAATGTGTTTCATAGATGTGTTGTGCTTTTTCAGCGTTTCAATTCGAAATGTATTAGAACCAGTCACAAATGCACTATTGCCACACTTTACAGTAAATGCAGTGCATTATATTATCGGCTTTACTGTATTTTAGCCAGGTAAACTGGTCAAGCCACTCTCTTAGAAATGTATACACTTTAGCCCTTTTAATTTCAGTTGGTTCTGGCTCGGAGTCGATCGTATGTGGCTCATTATCTGATGCTAGCTCCGGATGCTAGCTCTGGACCTGGGCTTGACATAATGTGGGAGGTTGATGGCTCCGTGTCAGAGCATTGGTTGTGGTTATTTTCGGACGAATCAGGCCTTAACTTAACCAAAAAGTTGTCAATCGTTCTTTTCATCTTATCACCCGCGGCTACATCCACTGTTTATCTGGCGGGCCGAGGTTCATCAACTTTGTCTGACTAGCAAGCACGTGTTCAAACGTACACACACGTACACGGGCCAATCAGAAGGGGGTCCCGCCCTTCACTATCTCTGATTGGTTTAGACCACGATATGGGTCTAATGTGTGTCTGTTGTTGAACCACGGAGACTTTCAGAGTCGCGTAGACTTTTTTTTTTTTCCTTGAACGGGTGGTTGCACCGGTGCAACCTGAGATTTTTTTTTAGGCGCACCATTGAGAAAATAGGTCGCACTCTAGAGCCTGTGTAGCCAGGCTGACTAAGAGTCCGAGCTCTGCTGAGCCAGTTATTCCTTTAACTCTCAGCAGTGATGATTTCATGAGCTTCTTTATCAATAAAATTGTTTCTATCAAAGAGAAGATTGATGGAGTCCTTCCCACTATTATCAGTGATGTATCATCAAGTACAGCAGCTTTAGAAGTATCTTTAGAACCTGATTTGTATTTAGACGGCTTCTGTCCAGTTGATCTCTCTGAACTAACAACAGCAATAGTCTCTTCTAAACCATCAACTTGTGTTTTAGACCCAATCCCAACCAGACTGTTCAAGGAGGTTTTCCCATTAATTGACACTTCCATATTGGATTTGATCAATCTGTCTTTGTTGACAGGATATGTACCTCAGCCTTTTAAGGTTGCTGTAATTAAACCTTTACTTAAAAAACCTACTCTTGATTCAGAAGTGTTAGCTCATTATAGACCTATATCCAATCTCCCTTTTATGTCTAAAGTTCTTGAAAAAATAGTTGCAGCTCAGCTTTGTGATCATTTCCACAGAAATAATCTGTTTGAAGAGTTTCAGTCAGGATTCAGAGTGCATCATAGCACAGAAACTGCACTGCTGAAAGTTACCAATGATCTCCTCTTAGCCTCTGATAGCGGACTTGTGTCTGTGCTTGTCCTGTTGGATCTCAGTGCTGCATTTGATACGGTCGATCACAGTAACTTATTACAGAGACTTGAACATGTTATTGGGATTAAAGGAACTGCATTAGGCTGGTTTAAGTCATATTTATCTGATAGATTTCAGTTTGTTCTTGTAAATGAAGAATCTCCCTCACACACCAGAGTAAGTCATGGAGTTCCTCAGGGTTCTGTGCTTGGACCGATTCTTTTCACTTTATACATGCTTCCATTAGGTAACATTATTAGACAGCATGGCATAAATTTCCATTGCTATGCTGATGATACTCAGCTGTACTTATCTATAAAACCAGATGAACCCAATAGGTTGGTCAGACTACAAGCATGTCTTAAAGACATAAAGACCTGGATGACTCAGAACTGTCTGCTTCTAAATTCAGACAAAACTGAAGTCGTTATCTTTGGACCTTAGCGTTTCAGGGAGAAATTGTCTAGCTATAAAGTTACTCTAGATGGTATTTCCTTGGCTTCTAGTTCTACAGTGAGGAACCTTGGAGTTATTTTTGACCAGAACTTATCATTTGACTCGCATATAAAACAGGTTTCTAGGACTGCCTTCTTTCATCTTCGTAATATTGTTAAAATCAGGAACATCTTGTCTCAGAGTGATGCAGAAAAACTAATTCATGCATTTGTTACTTCAAGATTGGACTGCTGTAATTCTTTATTATTGGGCTGTCCCACATATTCTCTGAAAAGCCTCCAGCTGATCCAAAATGCTGCAGCCAGAGTTCTGATGAGAACTAACAGCAGAGATCATATTTCTCCAGTTTTAGCTTCTCTTCATTGGCTCCCTGTTAAATTCAGAATAGAATTTAAGATTCTTCTCCTCACATATAAAGCTCTTAATGACCGAGCTGCATCATATCTTAAAGATCTCATTGTAAGATATTTTCCTAACAGAGCACTTCGTTCCCAAACTGCAGGTTTACTTGAGGTTCCCAGAGTTTCTAAAAGTAGAATGGGAGGCAGAGCCTTCAGTTATCAGGCCCCTCTCTGTGGAACCAGCTGCCAGTTTGGGAGGCAGAGCCTTCAGTTATCAGGCCCCTCTCTGTGGAACCAGCTGCCAGTTTGGGAGGGAGAGCCTTCAGTTATCAAGCCCTTCTCTGTGGAACCAGCTGCCAGTTTGGGAGGCAGAGCCTTCAGTTTTCAGGCCCCTCTCTGTGGAACCAGCTGCCAGTTTGGCTTCAGGAAGCAGGCACCCTCTCTACCTTTAAGACCAGGCTTAAAACTTTCCTTTTTGATAAAGCTTATAGTTAGGGATGGCTCAGGTGATCCTGAAACATCCCATAGTTAAGCTGCTATAGGCCTAGACTGCTGGGGGGCCTCATCTGTCACACCTTTCCTCACTTTACTCTCTTTATGTATATGTGACATTATTGTGGTCATTAACTCGTGTTTCCCTGTTCCAACAGGTATCCTTTGAATGGTGTTACAGTGTTTGTTGTCCCCTCCTTTCTGTCCTCTCAAACCCCAGCTGGTGGAGGCGGATGGCCACCCTTCCTGAGTCTGGTTCTGCCAGAGGTTTCTTCCTGTTCAAAGGGAGTCGTTTCTCTCCACAGTCGCCTCAGGCACGCTCAGGACGGGAGATTGGACTGAAGACAAGTTTCAGTGCAATCTGTTGGTTTTCTTAGCTAGGAAATTGTTTTTGAATTGGCTCTATATGAATGAATTGGATTATTTTGTAATTAATTATGATTACAATGAATTGAACTCCAATTGGCTTGAATTGGACTTTATTATCTAAGTGCCTTGAGATGACATTTGTTGTATTTTGGCGCTATATAAATAAAACTGAATTGAATTGAAATCCTGGACATGTCACTGAGAAGGAGCATCTCTGCACACATGCTGTGTGTGACATCATCAGCGAAGTTGTTGCCAAGCTACAAAAAATATTATTTTGTTATCTATCTTTACTAATTATTAATACTGTAGCAATCAAAATTTTCTATGGGGATTAATAAAACATTACTGAATTGAATTGAATTATAAGACCAAAACTTGTCTGGTCAGTTTGTCACTGCTCACTTATGACAACACATCTGGTCCACCTTTACTTCATCAGGCCTCCTTTCAATCTGTGGCTCTGAATTTACACACAAATCTGTCTTACTTTTCAAAGCTGTGCAAACCTTTGACATACTAATGTGGTGATAAAACTCATTCAACTATGTACTCTGACTGCTCACACTGATTCATTTTGCATCATGTCAACTTCCTTGGTTGGTCTTGCATTGTTGTCTATGTCACAGATGCAATCAAATTCATAAATCTTAGTTGTTCTCGGATGCAGCTGTGTTATGGCATCATAGGATCCAATGAGGACTTACACTCTCTTAGACTTTAGTGTGTTGAGAGGTGCAGTGTTTAGAAGCAGTGTTTACCAGTGATGTTGAGGAGGCGTGGCAGGAAGCGGTTCCAGAACGCACACATTTGATTGCGCAGACCCTTGTGGATCTTCAGCGGTTCAGTGTTGAGTCCGACATGTTTCTGCTCGCTGACAGTGAACAGAGGCCAGCGTCTTCCTCGGTCAGGCAGCCCTTCATTGGGATTTCTGAGCAGCAGGACGAGGCAGAAGAAGAAGAAGAGACACGAATAGAACAGGAAAGGAGCACACAATTAAGGATAGATCAAAATGAACAAAACTGCTTTAGCTCTTCTTTCAGTCAACTATAGCTGTGTAGCCAAGTAATATCAGTTCTGATTAACACTGATCATACTGTTGAACAGGAGCTGTGGGTATGTTTGTCACTGGGACACAGCTTTATAAGTCAAGCCAAGCTTGGCAGTTTTAAACTTCTTCCAACTACTCTTAACTTTTTCTGAGTGTGTTGACTGTAAGAAGTGTTCTTTATGAAAATTAACTGTATCACACAATTAGTTTATGCGATGGTCATTGAAAACACAAATATTATATGTTAATGTCATACTGTATATATAAAACAGATTTTTGCTACATTTTCAATGCTGGTTTGGATGCTGTGCAGCTGGAGTGATTTCTGTTCGTAACTGCCACTTTTTCACTTCTGTTATGATGCTTAACCATGACAATGAGAACGTTGTTACCCTGTTGGAGCTGTTCAAAGCCCAAGTAATGCCTGGAATAAGACCCCAAAGCCACACAAGTTGAAGCAGAAATGAAGAGGAGGATGTTCAAATCATCTTTTTCCTTGATCATCATGGATGGCAGATAAAATGGCAGCGCTTGGAGCCCTGATGAGGACACAGCAGGAATATCAGGCAGAAACCTGGCTGCAGGAACAGCTGTAACAGCTCTCTGCTCAGCTTTAAGACTATCCGGGCAGACAGAGACTGCAGACAGAGCGGTAACAGGAAAGGAGGAGGATCACAGAGCTGGTTAACAACAGATGCTGTAATCCTGGACCTGGCTGCAGGAACAGCTGTAACAGCTCTCTGCTCAGCTTTAAGACTATCCGGGCAGACAGAGACTGCAGACAGAGCGGTAACAGGAAAGGAGGAGGATCACAGAGCTGGTTAACAACAGATGCTGTAATCCTGGACCTGGCTGCAGGAACAGCTCAAACAGCTCTCTGCTCAGCTTTAAGACTATCCGGGCAGACAGAGACTGCAGACAGAGACCGCAGACAGAGCGGTAACAGGAGAGGAGGAGGAGGATCACAGAGCTGGTTAACAACAGATGCTGTAATCCTGGACCTGGAGTCTCTGCCCCCCAGATGTTGAACAGCTGGCTGGGAGCTTCTGTCCATGTTGTCTGCTGAGAGAGTTCACCTGAGTTACCTGCTGACGCTGTGTGTGACATCATCAGCTAGGTGGTTGCTAAGCTACAGAAACAACACCCAAATACATTTATTGTGACCACCTTTCTGCTACAATTCAACTTTCTAAATCTTTGTTAGGTGAATTTGATTTTATATTCATTTTATTATACGTATATCACAATAGTATATCTTTAATAAAATGAACACTGCAGCATTGTTACTTCTGGGATTATGAAAGTATCATTTAGTTTCTCCAGGAATTTGCAATATTGCACTTGCAACAATTAACACAAATCCAGCCAATTCTCATGATTTTTGCACATCGCAATGTCACCTCAACTTTAATGCAACTTTGACCAATCACAGCACTCACTCGCATCAACCTATATAAATATGTCATCAGCTTCACTTCCATGTTTGTTTAGGAACAATGCAGACATGCGCGACAGAAATGTGTCACATTTACCATAACAAATGACTGCCAAGGCCCATGCACATCAGTTTCCTAGTGCTCTGCATGAAAGTGAAAAATAATTTTCTACCACAAAACACTGTTAATGAGTTGCGCTAACAGACAAAACAAATAACCATGACAGAGTCTATGATCCAGATCTGTAGCAAGTGCTGAAATAATCAAGGTGAGTTTGATTTGTTAAAGATTTATTAAACATGGTTTGCAATAATAAGAAAATAGTAAAAGGATTTGTCTGCATCTATGACAATCTCTGTTTTGTCATAAAGAATTTCCATCCATTCATTTTCTATACCCGCTTAATCCGTCGGTCGGGCTGGAGCCTAACCCAGCAGTCATTGGGCGAGAGGCGGGGTACACCCTGGACAGGCCGCCAGTCCATCATAGCCCATTCAAAGTCCTAACTATATATCCATTCAAAACATATAACATTCTTGTCTCCACATGTGTATTGCCCCTAAATTAGTCAGTGCTTTGTAGAGCCACCTTTTGCAGCAATTACAGCTGCAGGTCTCTTAAGAGTAAAAATTTTTTTTTTTTTTTTATAATTCTTCAAAGCAAAGCTACTCCAGCTCCTTCAAGCTGGATTCTGCTGATCATTTTACTGAACTACTTTCAGTTGTGTGCACTGCTTTTGGCTGTTTGGTCATAACAATGGACTTGAATGTGCATGTGGATGTAGCCCATAACAAGCAAGCTAAAGAGCTCACTGCTGTCCTTGAAATGTTTGGTCTAACTCAGCATGTGACTGAGCCCACCCACAGCAGGGGGCACACTCTAGATGTGCTCATTTCAAGGGGTGTTGTTATCTCAAATGTGGATGTCGTCGATGTTGCTTTATCTGATCATTTCTGTGTTTTCTTCGACCTGTCTGTTATACCCAAACCAGCAGCTGGGTCTGCAGTTGTTCGGGGAAGACTCATAAATGACAGAACAGGGACACAGTTTATGGAAATGATTAGGTTTGAGAACACCCCGTGTTCTAATGCTGATAATCTGTTGAACTCTTACACATCAAGTCTCTTAAATGTTTTGGATTCCATTGCTCCTGTCAAGGTTAGAATGGTCAAAAGTAGGCAAAGGGCGCCATGGAGGAAAGAAGAGTCGGTCAGGGCACAGAAAAGGGAGTGCCGGAGAGCCGAACGGAAATGGCGCAAGTCAAAGCTCTAGGTTCATTATGAGACTTACAAAGAAAAGCTATGTGTGTTCAACCAGACTTTGCGTAGAACAAGGGAGAGTTATTTTTCTGAAATCATCAAAAACTGCAGCAACAACTCTCGTGTCCTGTTTGCTACAGTAAACAGATTAACAAACCCTCCAGTTTCACTGCCTTTAGAACTCATTTCTACATCCAAGTGTAATGAGTTTGCAATATTTTACCGGCCCATATCAAACCTGCCATTCTTAGGCAAAGTCCTAGAAAAAGTTGTATACCAACAGCTTAGTGACTTTCTCCTGTCTAACAATGCTTTTGATACTTTCCAATCAGGCTTTAGGCCCCACCACAGCACTGAGACAGCTCTGATCAAGGTGACAAATGGCATCCGCCTGAACACAGATGCAAGTAAAGTCTCAGTCTTAGTTCTGCTGGACCTGAGTGCTGCCTTTGACACAGTTGACCATGCGATCTTATTACAGAGGTTAGAAGACTGGGTGGGAATCTCTGGTAGTGCTTTAAACTGGTTCAAGTCCTATCTCGAGGACAGGAAGTATTTTGTTGAAATCGGTAACTGTGTCTCAGACCAAATGGCTATGACCTGTGGGGTTCCCCAGGGGTCAATCCTGGGACCCCTATTATTCAATCTGTACATGCTTCCATTAGGCCAGCTAACACGCAGCTATAATGTGTCCTACCACAACTATGTAGATGACACTCAGATCAACACAAAGCCTGCATGGACCATTTTCCTGCTGACCAAGCCAAGACGAATGTATGGCTAAGAGGGCTACTTATCCACCATTGTTGTAGCACATGGTCCTGGCCGCCACCTTGTGACTTACTGAGCACATGATTACGGCCACCATTTTGTCTCATAGTTTCTCCCTCTTCCTCCATACACACACACCCACACACATTCATACGTATTCATGTGGCAGCTTCGTGGACAAAAGTGTTTATTGATAAAAGTACCATTGCTTTAATCATTGTGCCATCCATCCATTTTCCATACCCACTTAATCCAACTGTAGGGTTGTGGGGAGGCTGGAGCCTATCCCAGCCGTGTGAGAGGCAGGGTACACCCTGGACAGGTCGCCAGTCCATCACAGGGCCATACATTGACCCCACACACGCTCACACTCACTCCTAGGGACAATTTAGACACCAATTAACCCAACATGCATGTTTTTTGGACAGTGGGAGGAAGCCGGAGTACCCAGAGAGAACCCACGCATACACGGGGAGAACATGCAAACTCCACACAAAAAGGGCCCAGCTGGAAATCGAACCTGGAACCCTCTCGCTGTGAGGCGACAGTGCTGACCACCACACAACTGCTGATTGCGAAGGTCAGTGCATCATATGTGTCCCAGATTGACAAGTATAGAACAACAAATTTTGAGACAGGTTTAGCTATTAACTTCAGACCTTTCTCAGTGGTGCCCCATAGTTAATGAGTTTGGTTAATATTTTTATTGAATATGAACAATTAGCCTTGGATATTTGCTAATAACTAAAATTAAAAAGTAGAAAATCTAAACAAAAGAGAAAATAGAATGTGCCACACAAAGCTGGCTGCATGTTACAGTAGCTCTGGAAACATTTAGTGTATTTTTGCATCATTTGTGATTCATACTGAGCTTTTGTTTTTCTGAAAAAAAGTGATTATTGAGATTTTTTTTCTCACTAGTTTGGAAGCTGTGTCGCTTGAGCGGATTCTCCTTGTATATTTTAAACTTTTAAATGTGTGTTATGATGAGTTGCTATGCCAACGGAAGAGTTATTTAGTGATGGGAGCAGCATATTGAACTTTCCAAATGTCAACTGAAGCCCTAAATAAGACACCAAGTCCCTGAGGGTTTGAAGAGAAACCCCTGTGGATGTTGGGATAGAGCAAGATGGAGTTATAGATGGAAGAATACATACAGACCGGGTCTTCTTTTACAGAAAGAAAATTGAGAATGCAGAATTATGTGTTTCACTGAGACATGGCTGCAGGAGCGTGTACCAGACTCAATGCCTCTCTAACTGACTTGATGATATGAGCCGACAGAGCTGCTTGTTAACAATAGATAGTGTAATCCTGAACATGTCACCATGAAGGAGAGGATCTGTATCCTGTACACTGAACTGCTAGCTGTGAGTTTATATCCATACTATCTGTCTTGTACCAGGTGTAACCTTGTAACCACAGGTAGGTTACTTCGAATAGCCTTATTAGTTAACACTTATGGTAAAGTTACTTAAACCACCAATACTACGCACACATAAGGGATATTGGGCCTGATCAGAAGACTCTGGATTCGTGGGAGCCTAGGTGTGAGCAACAACAGAGAAAGTACACACAGTCATAGAAAAAAAAAAACAGTATAGTTTACTGGTTGAACACAGGGACCCAAGTTTGTATACACATAACAACAACACAACTGCGCGCTTTTGAAGGAAAGAAGAAAAATAAATAGCAAACTAAATTAAGTCTTTCAGTCTTTGTAATCTTTTAGTCCTCTGCAATGTGTCTGTCAAATGTTTCTGTATTATCCCATCTTCAAGATGGCGGCGCGCACAGTCGCAGCGGCTTACGGCTCTCCATTTCAGTGTCCTTTCTTCTTATTTTTATTTTGTTTTTTCTTACCTTGGTGCACTTTCTGTACTGCGAATTTACAGTACACCCGCCAGTCGATTTTGGATATCGGTTCTGGCATCAGATACCTGTTTCGAGTGACTTTCACCACAAACACAGCATTCCAGCCTACATAGTGAGACCGCCGGGCTCCCTGTGGATTGTTGTCGGGTCCGGGCGGCGGCGCAGACGGAGGAGGGAGAGGAAGCAGAAGCGGGGCCGCAGGGCCGGTGTTATGCTAAGGCTACGCACGAAACCTCACAAGCCACCACTCCCGAGCCTCTATCTCTCCAATGCCAGATCCCTGGTGCACAAAACGGACAACTTAGATCTACAGCTCGCTGGAAACAAGTATGTTCGGGACTGCTGTGTGCTTATTATTACCGAAACCTGGCTCCACCCGACATACCCGATGCTAGCGTGCAGCAAGCAGGCCGCACTCTGCTCCGCGGAGACAGAACAGAGGACTCCGGGAAGAGCAAAGGTGGGGGACTCTGTATTTATGTGCATGATGATTGGTGTAAAAACGGGACTATCATATCAAAAAAAATTAAAATCAAATTTATTTGTATAGCACATTTCATGTACAAACAATTCAAAGTGCTTTACATAAAATAAATGCATTGCAGCCGACACTAGACAGACACTGTTCCCCAGACGTCGAGTACATGTCTGAAGTGCCAGCCTTTTTTCCTCCCGAGAGAGCTAACTGTTGTGGTCATCACGGCTGTGTATATTCCACCCAATGCCAATGTAAACACAGCGCTCTCTCTCCTGCTGAACACCGTGAACGAACAGCAGCGGGCCCACCCTGATGGTGTTCACATTATTGCTGGGGATTTCAACAAGGCCAACTTAAAGACTGTACTGCCCAACTTCTATCAGCATGTGGAATGTGCTACACGAGGGGAGAACACTCTGGATCACGTCTACACTAACATCAAGCACGCATACAGAGCCACACCCCTCCCTCACCTGGGACAGTCAGACCATCTCTCCCTCCTGCTCTCCCCAACCTACATCTCCCTCAGACACAGAGTCAGGCCCATCATAAAGACTGTGACAACCTGGCCTGACAATGCACTCACCAAACTCCAAGACTGCTTTTTACAGACAGACTGGGACATATTTGAGCATCAGGACCTGGAGACACACACAGGAACGGTCCTGGACTATATCCAGTTCTGTATCACGAATGTGACTGTGGAGAAAAACATCCAGGTTTTCCCTAACAAGAAACCCTGGATGACCAACCAGGTCCGCACACTCCTCAAGGCCCGTGACACCGCCTTCAGGTCAGGGGATAAAGCGCTTTACTGTGCTGCAAGAACTGACCTGAGACGAGGAGTGAAAAGGGCAAAAACAGACCACAGGATGCAGATAGAGTCCCATCTGTCCAGCAACAACACACGGGAGGTATGGCAGGGAATACATGACATTACCAACTTCCGAGGTCGTGATGCGTCAACAGCAGACCTGAGTGCACCACTGGCAGAGGAGCTAAACAGCTTCTTTGCCCGGTTTGGATCATCCCAGCAGCACTCATCTGTTCCTGCCCTGCCCCCACCTCCACCTCCACCCGGCTCCTGCATCACTCCACTCACTGTCCAGGGCTGTGTTCGAAACCGCCTACTTCTCCTACTATTCCTACTAGTCATACTTTTTTAAGTTCCCGGATGTACACTAGATGCATACTAGATTCGCCGAAATGTTGAGTATTCATCATGAGGTTACTTGTCACACTCAAACTACCCAAGATGCAACGTAACGTGACGTCGCCCATCGCCATTTGAACGGTCAAATTCCGTTAACGGGACGAGAGCAGTCAAAACTTATCTATAAAACCAGATGAAACCAATAGGTTGGTCAGACTACAAGCATGTCTTAAAGACATAAAGACCTGGATGACTCAGAACTGTCTGCTGCTAAATTCAGACAAAACTGAAGTCGTTATCTTTGGACCTGAGCGTTTCAGGGAGAAATTGTCTAGCTATATAGTTACTCTAGATGGTATTTCCTTGGCTTCTAGTTCTACAGTGAGGAACCTTGGAGTTATTTTTGACCAGAACTTATCATTTGACTCGCATATAAAACAGGTTTCTAGGACTGCCTTCTTTCACCTTCGTAATATTGTTAAAATCAGGAACATCTTGTCTCAGAGTGATGCAGAAAAACTAATTCATGCATTTGTTACTTCAAGATTGGACTACTGTAATTCTTTATTATTGGGCTGTCCTACATATTCTCTGAAAAGCCTTCAGTTGATCCAAAATGCTGCAGCCAGAGTTTTGACGAGAACTAACAGGAGAGATCATATTTCTCCAGTTTTAGCTTCTCTTCATTGGCTCCCTGTTAAATTCAGAATAGAATTTAAGATTCTTCTCCTTACATATAAAGCTCTTAATGACCGAGCTCCATCATATCTTAAAGATCTCATTGTAAGATATTTTCCTAACAGAGCACTTCGTTCCCAAACTGCAGGTTTACTTGAGGTTCCCAGAGTTTCTAAAAGTAGAATGGGAGGCAGAGCCTTCAGTTATCAGGCCCCTCTATTGTGGAATAAGCTGCCAGTAAATGTCCGGGAAGCAGACACCCTTTCCACTTTTAAGACCAGGCTTAAAACTTTCCTTTTTGATAAAGCTTATAGTTAGGGATGGCTCAGGTGATCCTGAAACATCCCATAGTTAAGCTGCTATAGGCCTAGACTGCTGGGGGGCCTCATCTGACACACCTTTCCTCACTTTACTCTCTTTATGTATATGTGATATTATTGTGGTCATTAACTCGTGTTTCCCTGTTCCAACAGATATCCTTTGAATGGTGTTACAGTGCCGCCGTCGCGGTGGCCCCCTGCCCCCTTCCCCCCCCCCTTTTTCTGTCTTCTCAAACCCCAGCTGGTCGAGGCGGATGGCCACCCTTCCTGAGTCTGGTTCTGCCAGAGGTTTCTTCCTGTTAAAAGGGAGTCGTTTCTCTCCACAGTCGCCTCAGGGAGATTGGACCGAAAAACAAAAAGTTTTCAGTGCAATCTGTTGGTTTTCTTAGCTAGGAAATTGTTTTTGAATTGGCTCTATATGAACGAATTGGATTATTTTATGAATTATGATTATTATTAATTAATTGAATTCCAATTGGCTTGAATTGGACTTACTATCTAAGTGCCTTGAGATGACATTTGTTGTATTTGGCGCTATATAAATAAAAATGAATTGAATTGAAAAAACGGCATAACCGGAAGTGCGTTGCTCACTGCGGCTAGCTTTAGCGCCAAATTCGTGGGTACAAAATTGTAAACAGCCGGTATTTTGTCAGGTTTTCAACACGTTGGGGATCTAAACGACTACTTTCTCGCCTGAAAATGTTTCAAATGTTGCTAAAGTTTACAGAGTTTAGAGCTTAAGAGAAATCAGCTTCAGGCCGGCTGATTTCGGCTCGGGCAGGAGTCAAGTGCACTGTGTGTAAACGCTCTGCATACTGTCTGATCGATGAGTATGCCGTTTTCTAGTATGTAGTAGGCGGTTTCGAACACAGCCCAGGAGCACAATGTCAGAAGTGTGCTCCTCGCTGTGAACCCCAGGAAAGCTGCTGGCCCAGATGGAGTTCCTGGAAAGGTGCTCAGAGCGTGTGCCAACCAACTCGCCCCCACCTTCACCAGGATCTTCAACCTCTCCCTGGCCCAGGCAGTCATTCCATCCTGTCTGAAAACATCAACAATAATTCCGGTGCCGAAGAAGTCTCCCATCACTAGCCTGAACGATTACCGTCCGGTGGCCTTCACTCCGGTAATCATGAAGTGCTTCGAGAGACTGGTCCTTCAGCACATCACGGACTACCTCCCCCCAGACCTCGACCCCCATCAGTTCACATACCGGGCGAACAGATCCACAGAGGATGCCATCGCCGTAGCTCTCCACTCTGCACTAAACCACCTGGAGCAGCAGCAGAGCTATGTCCGGATGCTCTTTGTGGATTACAGTTCTGCCTTTAACACCATAATCCCGGACAGACTCACCACAAAACTGGAAACCCTTGGCCTCCCCCTGTTCACACGTGCCTGGATTAAGAACTTTCTGTCCGACAGACCCCAGACTGTACGACTGGGGCCCCACCTCTCATCCACCCGCACGCTGAGCATTGGATCCCCACAGGGCTGTGTGCTGAGCGGTGCTCAGAGAACAACCTTTCTCTGAACACCAAGAAAACCAGAGAGGTCATCATCGACTTCAGGAGGCACAGCACTGATACAGCCCCCCTTCACATCAATGGCGAGCGCGTGGAACAGGTCCACACGTTCAAGTACCTCGGCGTCCTCATCTCTGACAACATTTCCTGGTCAGAGAACATCACAGCCATCATCAAGAGGGCTCGGCAGCGGCTACACTTCCTGAGAGTTCTCAGGAAGCACAACCTCAACTCCAACCTGCTGCTGACCTTCTACCGCTCATCCATCGAGAGCCTGCTGACATACTGTATCACAGTATGGTTAGCAGCTCCACCGCCGCTGACAGGGAGAGGCTGCAGAGAGTCGTCAAGGCAGCACAGAAGATCATCGGCTGCCCTTTCCCCTCCCTGATGGACATTTACACCTCCCGCTGCCTCAGCAGAGCCAAGGCAATCTCCAAAGACAGCTCCCACTCTGGCTCTGCCCTGTTTGACCTGCTGCCCTCAGGGCGGCGCTACAGGTGCATCAGGACAAGGACAAGCAGATTTAAAAACAGCTTTTTCCCCAAAGCCATAATCAGTCTCAACTCTGACACTCACTGATCATCCCTCTGGACAATTCCCTACTCTTGTGCAATATCCAAAAAATGCCAAAAACTGTTGTGTGCAATATATCCTTTTACTTGAATTTACTTACACCTTATTTATCTATCACCACTAACACCATATTTTATTCTATTTATTTTATTTACCGTAACTAAAACTGTTGCATCTTACACCCTTCCCTTATTGTACATACTTATATATATTTTTTAACATTATTATTTTCTCTTTGCACTGTTTTGGTGGCTTTAAATCTCGCTGTACCATGTACAATGACAAATAAAGGCATTCTGATTCTGAACCAGTCGGGTCACAATCTACCAGTTCGTTCGATCCTTTGGGCTGGGGCTCGCCATTCAGTTCTGGAAAGGGTGATCCAGTCTTCTCTGCAGCACTATAGGTTGGATAATGCATCAACAAAAAAACCTGACCGATGCTATATGAAGCTAGAATGACTTTCCGGACTCCAATCTGCTCAACCCGGAAGCTTTCGAATCTCAAGTTCTCGAGCTAGTTTTCAAGAATATCAAACGAAGCAAGGTGGGCCTTTTTACGACAGTGTAGAATTTCAGGTTGACCAGTAGAGATCCCTATACTGCCGCTATACTACCTTGTATCCCTTTAATCCAGAGGCTTTAATATGACGTCGGACCACCCTTTGCAGCTAGAACAGCTTCAGCTCTTCTGGCCAAGCTTTCCACAAGGTTTAGGAGTGTTTATGGGAGTTTTTGACCATTCTTCCAGAAGCTCATCTGTGAGGTCAGACACTGATGTTGGACAGAAGGCCTGGCTCACAGTCTCTGCTCTGATTCATCCCAAAGGCGTTCTATCGGGTTGAGATCAGGACTCTGTGCAGGCCAGTCAGGTTCTTCCACACCAAACTGGCTCCTCCATGTCTTTATGGAGCTTGCTTTGTGCACTGGTGCGCAGTCATGTTGGAACAGGAAGGGGCCGTCCCCAAACTGTTTCCACAAAGTTGGGAGCATGAAACTGTCCAAAATCTCTTGGTATGCTGAAGCATTCAGAGTTCCTTTCACTGGAACTAAGGGGCCAGGCCCAGCTCCTGAAGAACAACCCCACACCATGATCCCCCCTCCACCAAACTTTACACTGGGCACAATGTGGGCAACCGCCAAACCCAGACCCCTCCATCAGGTTGCCAGATGGAGAAGCGTGATTGGTCCCTCCAGAGAAGGCGTCTCCACTGCTCTGGAGTCCAGTGGCGGCGTGCTTTACACCGCTGCATCCGACGCTTTGCATTGCACTTGGTGATGTATGGCTTGGATGCAGTTGCCATGGAAACCCATCCCATGAAGCTCTCTGCGCACTGTACTTGAGCTAATCTGAAGGCCACATGAAGGTTGGAGGTCTGAACTCTGCAGAAAGTTGGCGACCTCTGAGCACTATGAGCCTCAGCATCCTCTGACCCGCTCTGTCATTTTACCTGGCCCACCACTTCCTGGCTGAGCTGCTGTCGTTCCCAATCTCTTCCACTTTGTTATAATCCCACTGACAGCTGACTGTGGGATATTTAGCAGAGAGGAAGTTTCACGATTGGACTTGTTGCACAGGTGGCATCCCATCACGGTACCATGCTGGAATTCATTCTTTCACAGATGTTTGTAGAAGCAGTCTGCATGCTGAAGTGCTGGAGTTTATACACCTGTTACCATGGAAGTGACTGGAACATTTTAATTTAATTATCTGGATGGTTCACGAGTGAGGGACGAATGGAACAGGAGATTGACAGACGGATCGGTGCGGCGTCTGCAGTGATGCGGGCTCTGCACCGGCCCGTCGTGGTGAAGAAGGAGCTGAGCCAGAAGGCGAAGCTCTCGATTTACCGGTCAATCTATGTTCCTACCCTCACCTATGGTCACGAGCTGTGGGTAGTGACCGAAAGAACGAGATCGCGAATACAAGCGGCCGAAATGAGTTTCCTCCGCAGGGTGTCTGGGCTCTCCCTTAGAGATAGGGTGAGAAGCTCGGTCATCCGGGAGGGGCTCGGAGTAGAACCGCTGCTCCTCCGCATCGAGAGGAGTCAGATGAGGTGGCTCGGGCATCTGGTGAGAATGCCTCCTGGACGCCTCCCCGGTGAGGTGTTCCGGGCCCGTCCCACTGGGAGGAGACCCCGGGGAAGACCCAGGACACGTTGGAGAGACTATGTCTCTCGGCTGGCCTGGGAACGCCTCGGGGTCCCCCCAGAAGAGCTGGAGGAAGTGGCCGGGGACAGGGACGTCTGGGTCTCTTTGCTCAAGCTGCTGCCCCCGCGACCCGATCCCCGGACCAGCGGAAGATAATGGATGGATGGATGGATGGATATCTGGATGGGTGAGCCAATACTTTTGGCAATATAGTGTATATATGTATATCTATATCTAGAGCAGCTGGAGCTTCCTGAGCTGCCGAAGGAAGCACATCCTCTGTTTAACTCTCTTGATGATGTGCAGCTGATTTCAGCTCCCACTTGAGCTCCTGTGTAATGATGGTCCCCAGCAGCAGCATTCAGAACCAGAGACCCAAAGAAACTGAACAAACTGATACAGAAAGCTGGCTCTGTGCTGGGGACTGCTCTGGAGCTGCTGGACCTGACTGTACAAAGAAGGATGCTGCACAAGTCAATAAACATAAAGAACAACACTGACCACCCTCTTCATGACATCGTGTTGAAACAACTGAGTCTGATCAGTTTGAGGCTTCGCTTCAGCTCCGCTGCAATCCAGCAAAAACACACCAGGTCCTACCTGCCAGCAGCAATAAGTGTTCAGAATGAAAGCTTATAATACAATGACTGCTTGATTTAACCTCTTCCCGATCCGACGTCCCAGGTTGAGGTTTTCCTCAGCCCCCCTTTCAATCAATCCAGGATACAATCCTAACCGTAGTCACAGTCAACATTTATGTCAAACTAGTCGCAAATATAAAAAATGATGCACTTCACCTATGAAGCCTCACAGCATTCTAAGAACAGATACAACTCCAACATAAATGGTCCTGTTACGTTGGCAAGGGTCCAGTTAATGTACTGCAGTAAAATAGTTAGTCTACAACAAGTCTTACGTCCATAAAGACACAAAGTCCGATGCTGCAAACTTTCAAAATTTCTGTCAGATGCATATATTTTGCAGATATTCCTGATGGTAACTTCAGTTAGCATGTATGTATTAGCCACACCGTGATACCAAAACAGCTCTGATCTTTGAACAGCTGACTTGCCCCTTTAGATGACCATTTACCCTGTCTGCTGGGGCACAATAGTCAATGTCATATCATCTGTGGTATCTTGTGTTCTGCTTCTTTGTTTGTTGGTCTGCGACCATGCTCGGAACCCAATCTCTCTTCCGCACCTGCTGTCCGAGGCCGGCGCCTCGTTTTCGCCATTATCTAGACAGAGCTCATCCTAACCTCAAACAATATGCATGATTCCAGCACAACAAGGCACAATGTGTCATTAGGACAATGTGTCAAGGTTCTGCCCTCCCACAAGCCCAAGATCATGACTGTATGTTGAAGCTTCAAGAATAGCAGCCTTTTATCCTTAGAAAAAGCTGTGCAAAATACTCATAGTTTGTTGTATTTCATTACTATTTGAAGTGGGACTAGGTAAGACTTCAGGCTGTAGTCTCATTGTGTTTTCCATGCCACAGTCACAATGAAAACAAATATTTGAGAAAAAAATTTAGCGGACATAAAAATCCTTTTTCAGTGTATTCAAGCTCATATTACTCTGTAACAGCAGCACTTAGACATATTCTGACTGTTGTGGAGGAAAAATCAGTGTTCTCTTTCAAAGAGACCTCAGCCAGGCCTCTAGTCCAAGTGGTTCATCAACAGCTTTCAGTTTACTTTGGGTTTGTTGGATTAGCCTTCCTGCTTCGTCCTGCTACGCTTACACTATCTGCTCTCTGCCTGCTTTGCTTATTTTATTGATTTTATCGTGATTTTTCCCCTTTTTTCCATGTGAGCCTACCTGCGATAGCTTCTGGACACTTATAAATCTCTGGAATTAAAGTTTTTTTTAACAGAAACAGCAACATTTTTTAGAGTTCTTTATCTTCAGCGCTCCGTGTGCGTGGCCTACACACAGCTGAAGCCTGATCCACAGTGTCCGGGCACCTAGCACTCAGCTAAAGCTAAATAGTCTGGAAAGGTGCTAACCGTTAAGCTAACTAGCAGCAAGATGCCTCCCTTCTCCAGAGATGACTACTACAGCCCCCTGCAGAAGATTGCAGAACTGGAGACAAAAATCCATCGCTTAGAATAAATGTGGAGGTAAATGGACTGTGTGGAAATGAAACAACCTTGCCATTGATTCAGAATAGTGGAGACGAGCAAGCTAACACACAGCTAAGGAGCACAGATAACGCGACCAAGAAAGCAGACTCTGTGCACTATAATAAATCATCAAATAATAATCCTCCCTGGAACCATCTCGGTGCAAAACCAAAAAGTAAATCATGTCTCCTGGAAGTGGGAGGACGTATCACAGGCAGGGCACAGCGAGCCGAAATATGTGAAACCGACTGGCCTTCACTTCCCACGAGACAGAGGAGCTGTTCTACCCCTGTACATGGGAGGAAACAGGACTGGGCATCCATGAATGGGAAGGTTAAGAACAAACCTCCAAAACAACCGAGCGTGAAACTGCAGAACAGATTTGCTCCACTATCGAAGGACTCTGGATCTCTATTGGAAGACCATCCATCCCAAAGCAGCAAGTCAAGGACTGAAAACCTGTCAGAAAGTAAAAGGCCACAGGGAAAGCTAAAGGCTGGGCCTGAAACTCTGATTGTGGGTGACTCTGCCGTAAATGATGTACAAAGGATGTGCGGTAAGAACACTAAAGTCCTCTGCTTTCCTAGGGATATGGTCAACGATATGAAGGAGAGAATTCCTGAAATTGCAGATGAATGTCCAACTGTGACAAACATCGTTCTGCATACAGGGTCAAACGATGTGTCCCAGCAACAATCTGAGGTTCTGAAACGGGACTTTATTGGATTATTAAAGGCAGTGAGCTCGCTGAATGCAGCTGTATTCATCAGTGGACCTGTACCACCCGTCAGAGGGGGAGAGGAAAGATTCAGCAGCTTGTTGGCACTGAATAAATGTGCTGACCACTCAGTGCATTTTATTCATAATTTTAACATTTTTTGGGAACGCAGGCAACTTTTTAAGGCAAATGGATTTAATTTGAACAAGTCAGGGGTGAAACTGTTCACCTCCTATATGCACTGGTTTCACTTGCCAGAGGTTTGCCATCTTCAGCTTTGTGGTCACCTCCTCCACAAACATGAGCATTGGAAAATGTTGGATGAATGTTTACTCTGGTTTGGTCTCTAACTGACCGGCTCATAGCTTCTCTGGAGCAAAACAGCCTAATGAAGACAAACTGCTCTGCTCTCTCTGCTGCTCATTAGAAGTTAAAGGAGATTATTTCTTTCCATTCTGTGATGCCTTACCCTGTCCGTGCAAAGTTGGCCCAATATCTCATCATGCGCCGACTCAGTTTCTCTTCCTCCAGGGTGTAATTAAGTCGCTTTTCCAGAGGCAAGCCAAGGACAAACTCGATTTCATAGCCGTGGATCACACCCATCCACTCTGGCCAGGCTAAATTGGAGGCACGGTGATCAAAAAGGTAGAGGTACACTCCTCCTTTAAGAGCAAGGAAACAATACATTTATTATGAAGATGTAGTCCAGGCCATTTAATAGACTTTTCTATACAAAGTTACATAAATATGGGGGGACTGATACAGCGGAGCACAACACCCCTCGAGCTGCACGGCAAAGCCCCACAAACTCATCTTACCTTGCGGGTTTCCTGCATTGTTCACCTGGCTGAAGCCAGCTCCGCCCATGTTAGCCTTAAGAGCATGCCGTTGAGCATAGGAGCGAGCAAAGTGGGCCAGTGGGCAAATGACGTTGTGGTCACCCACAATGTCATCCATGGCGTCCCGGTTTTTCACCCCGTTATTCTCATCCATCCAGTCGGTATATTGTAGCACCACTGCTTCCAGACCAATATCATTAGCATGTGGTACACTCAGCTTGACACCTGAGGGATCAAATGAAAAGGTTTTAGAGACTTTCCATGCAAAGCTGTGACTGGAAGTAAGGTCATGGCTGTAAACTTTCAACAATTCTTTCTGGTGACTTAACAGAAAGGAGAGCCATTAGTTTGAAAACTTTAGATTTCCTTTCAGTGTTGCATTAGTCTGAACTTTGTCCATTATTATTAAGTGTTAACCCAACACCATGCATGATCCCCCATGTCAGGCTGTGTGATTGGGATTCTCTCAGCGGCTAACACGCTCTGGTAGTGACACGAGCAACCTGTGGCAAGGCAGTGCAACTTATTTATTAAATCACATTTCATGCAAAAAAGTTTAAAATGGGATGTATGTGATCATTTTATTTATCCTATTCTCTTTCAGATGGGACCACAACACTTCTCCTTGTTCTGGTCTGCCCTGCATTTTGCAGAATGCTATCCTTCACCTTCCAGGAAGTCCTCTCTGGAGATGAGGCTGTCGTTGTCCTTGCTGAAGCCCGGGGCCCCGTACAGCAGGAAGTATGAGCCCTCATCCTGGTTGACCCCGAGAAGGATCTGAGTGTCTTTAAAGTTGCCTGAGTTAAGCATGGCATCAGGAGTGTCAGGCAGAAATTCCCCATCCACAACTGGTACAAAGGAAAACCGGAACAGAGCTGACCAAGGCAGAACCTGTTCACAACAGGAGGACAAAATCCACATGGGCCAATGAGTTGATCTGCCTGAATGCAAACAGACATGCAAGCACAGAATACCAAAGACCACATGACAGACATCTTCAGTGTTTTCTCCAAACAGATTTTGTGCCTACAGGATGCTCATAGTCACTGCTTTAAGATTAGTGCATGCAAGTGATTCAGTAAAAATGTATTCCTAAAGCACATTTAAACAACTGCAATTCACCAAAGAGCTGTACCGAGCGGATAAGATAAGAAAAGTAAAACATAAAAGCAGAGACAGATTCAAAACACTTGAAAGCAACAAAGACAACACTGAGTAAAAGCTAATAAAAAGGACTTCCCTAAAAAGTAAGAAATAAAACAATAAAGACACTTAAAGGGGAACTCCGGGGCATTTGAAGCGCAATCCCATTGCTAGAGGTTGTCAAATACTGATAGTAGAACACAGACTGGTGCAAATCGGCGCTCCCTGTGCGGCGATTGCGCTGTTTGCGCAGCCTGTCATGCTAGCCAAATACGTGGTGGCCAAGGAGCAAATTCTAAACCTTTAAAATGCAGTAAAAGGCCAAGTAGGACAAAAATGCTTTCAGTTGTGTTTAAAGCTGTAAATAAAGAGGCCACATTCAACTGAAAGAGGAAGGCTGTTCCACAGCTGTGGAGCGGCCCCTGGAGCGGCCCCTGGAGCGCAACAACAGCTAAAAGCAGAGGATCTGAGGACCCAAGAGGTCTGAAGTTAGAGGAAGGGTAGAGGAGTTGTGTTTCTAACCGAGCAGCCCACCGGGACAGCTACTGGCTCTTCAAACTCTGACAACTGCAGCTGCATTCGATACTGATGTCAGACTAGTTTGCTGGTGCTATTGGAATACAAGCAAAGTAAATTCAATTAATGCCAACCATCCACAGCTGGCATCAGACGATGGCCTTTGACCTATGATTGTGTTTACATCCAACTCTGCCATCACCCCATTTCCCAATTTGTATCTCCTCAATTCCAAGGGCTCACCGGGTTCTGCATTGCTGCACTTTTGCTGTACATATATTTTTATTTTTTATTCTTATTTTTATTTTTACTTGTCTGTATGCTGCAACTGCGAAGTAATTTCCCGGCCGGGATGAATAAAGTACTTCTATTCTATTCTATTCTATTCTGTGCATCATCCGGATGTGTGAAGTCCAGCATGGTAGCTGATGTACCTGAGTAGTTTATGTTTACCAGCCAGAGTCGGACCACCGACTGCTCTCCCTCCTGAGCTACAGCCGCCCCCCTTATCTGGTTGAAACAGTTTCTGAGGAATATTAGAGCCATTTTTTTCCAACTGTATGGTCACATGTGCAACGGATATGCTATCTGATGGGAAGACTTTCCCCTGACAAGGCCACAAAATTGATTGGTAGATGAACAGTAGAATTATCCCACTCTTAAAGAAATATTAACATACATTACTCATATAATTAATATGTAATATTATTGTGGGAAATGCTATTTTTCATCTGGCTGTGCCGTCAAAATTTTGTTCCATGGTTCTCAAAGTTACTCATGATGAAAGTGGACACTTCGGCTTGAGAAAAACTTAGCAAAATATTTTGAAACATTTCTTTTGGCCGTACCTGAAACAAGATTTCGCAATATATATTAAAGCGTGTCATGTGTGCCAGTTAGCTTGAAAGCCAAATCAGCCTGCTACGTTTTCTCCATTAACCTGACACCTATATCCACCCACTCATCCACTAGAACACAAACTGGCCAACATAATAAATTCAATTGTATTCAATTCATTTTTATTTATATAGCGCCAAATACAACAAATGTCATCTCAAGGCACTTAGATAATAAAGTTCAATTCAAGCCAATTGGAATTCAATTAATTGTAATCATAATTATTCATAAAATAATCCAATTCGTTCATATAGAGCCAATTCAAAAACAATTTCCTAGCTAAGGAAACCAACAGATTGCACTGAAACTTTGTTTACGGTCCAATCTCCCGTCCTAAATCTATATCATTCGGTGGAAAGTGTCACGACTTAGGCCGAGGGAGAGAAAAAGAACTGAAGAAATGAACCCAAACATTACATCTGCAACTAGAGCCACCAATTAGTGAGCATGGTTGGTCACACCTAAAACCTCCCCACAAGCATGAACTTTATGCTGAAGATGGATTTTCTCATGACTGTGATCTCACAATCTAACAAGAATCAAGCTGCTTCACTTGGGGCCTATATGGGTATGATTAATATGAATATGCTTCTGCTAAGGTAGTGAACGTGCTGTCATGTCTGTTAGTATTGTTAGGTTTTAAGTTCCTGGTTAGTCTTTGGAAAGTCTTTGCCATGTTTAGTTTCTGTTGCCCTGCCATCAGCTTCACTGTGTTTCTGCCCCCAGCTGCCCTCCATCACCAGTCACCCTCCTCAGAATTTAGTTTCCCGATTTTTTCATGCACATTGCCAGATCCCCACTGTCACTGAATTCATGTCAAGTCAGGTTTGTACTTCCTGTTTTTTCACAGTCATTGTCAGGTTTTGTTTGCCAAGTTTTTCCATAGTTAGGTTTTTGTTTGGTTTGTTTATAATAAATCAAGTGTTTTTGTTGAATATCTGCATCCGGGTCCTCCTTCACCACGCCACGACCACAACCAATGTGACATGTGCATTAGCAAAAATTGGGCCCACTTGAGTCCCCCCCCATACGATAGCCTAGTGGGCCCTCTATGTGGCCCCTAGCTGGATCACTACAGACAAATGTGAGCCCAGGCTGGAAATGACCATCATAAATGTGACCCATTTCATGTCACAGAAAATGTGAAAGTCCATTTGGGGCCCACTTATTCATTCACCAAATCCACACGGGCAATGAACATTGGGCAAACATACAACCTTATATAGGCCTAATTTTTTAGCCCATTTCTCTGCTGCATAGGCACCACATGGCAGCCACATGTTGCTTCTAAGTCAACTCTTAAATACTCACATCTTTATGACCTCTTTGTTGCCCTGGGAACATGTTACCCAACAAATCAGTATGTAGCACGGGGCTTAAATCACATTATTGCTTGGAAAGGACATTTTTAATTTTGACAGATTTGTGTAGTGTTGCTGAAAGCAAACACTGAACGCACAGACACTGCCATTGTAGTGAAAGCTTTTTCCATATTTGCCTGTGACATAACTGTCCATTTTATCTACTTTAGGGGTGACATACATACAATAATGATTTGTCAATAATTAAAAGATTTTTGACATGTACTGAAGCATCTAGATGGAACTTTTTTTAAACTGTATTAGAACATAATGGAAATGAGCGGGACTCATTGGTGGTAATATTTGACATTTACATGATCTTGTTATAAGTGTAATGAAGTTTCTTAATCACTAATTGCTGTGTCAAAAAGGTTGTGAGAGCTAAAGAAGAAAACAGCGAGCTTCAGATTGAGTCTGCATCACCTGCCATTCCTGGTCGATAAGCTCCTGTGGAGTTTTACCGCGCAGACAGTCCACCAGCTCAGTGTCGTTGCCTCCGTTGCAACCAACCAGCTTGCCCAGTAGCGTGGCACGTCTTCGGGCCTCAGCAGGACTAACTGTGGCCCAGGGACAGTTGGGGACCCCACTCTGGAGAATGGCCCTTGCGAAAGTAGGCCTGCTGTCTGGAGATAACAGGTGGAATCCTACTGAAGCAGCACCGGCACTCTCTCCAAAGATAGTCACCTGTTTGACATGGAAGAAGAGGAAACCTAAAAACCAGGAGGAAAACTGCTTCTTTTCATCTATTGTGTTGAAGAGGCCGGACAAATAACAGAGATGTAAACCTGTTTTGGGTTTCCACCAAAGAAATGGATGTTATCTTGCACCCACTGCAGTGCCATCCTCTGGTCCACCAAACCCACGTTTCCAGGAGCCTCAGAGGAGCCGTGCAGAGCAAGGAAGCCAAAGGCCCCGATCCGATAGTTCATGGACACGACAATGACCGTCTCACTGTGAGCGAGGTAGCGACCGTCATACACATCCAGAGAAGAAGAACCACTGTAGTACCCTGAAAATGTTTCATATCAAACTTTACTGTTAGCCTATGTTCTCACAACCCTTTACCACTTACATAGCTTTTAACTGAAGAATGTAAAGAATGTTTTTGAGAATGCAGAAGCACGTATTACTGATATAAAGCAGAGCATTCTGGCAGGCCCCGTGGTCAAGCTTAGCCCATATCAACAGATTGGTCAGGTGTTTCCCTTCTGCATATTCATTTGGTAAATCTGACACATAACCAGTTCCAAAGCTGGCTCACGTCTGGTGCTAGAGACAGTTCTAAGTTTATCTAGCTAAGAGCTGATTTGCTTTCCCACAGCCAGAAAGCTCCACCTTCCAACTCATGTTCCTTCCTTCAGTGTACTCTGAGTTTCTGTAGAGGACCACAGCACAGGGAGACACTTTATCTTCACAAAAACAACAAAACATCACAGGGTTTGTCTCATTTCCCCAGCAAACACACGTCTTTAGGGAGTCGTTTCTCTCCACAGTCGCCTCAGGCACGCTCAGGCCGGGAGATTGGACCGAAAACAAAGTTTCAGTGCAATCTGTTGGTTTCCTTAGCTAGGAAATTGTTTTTGAATTGGCTCTATATGAACGAATTGGATTATTTTATGAATAATTATGATTACAATTAATTGAATTCCAATTGGCTTGAATTGGACTTTATTATCTAAGTGCCTTGAGATGACATCTGTTGTATTTGGGGCTATATAAATAAAACTGAATTGAATTGAATTTAGAACAACAGTCGAGTTTTCAAATGCTACTTGAAACATCAGTTTGTTTGTTTCCAAATGCTAACTAGTATTTATGAATGGTGATAACACACCCAACACAACAGAGCAATATAAATACACATTTATCAACTATGAAACACAAAATACACAAGTGACTCAATAGCAGGATGTGTGTTAGGATGAACTACTTCAGAAGTGTGTTGTGCAATGGACATGAAAATGTTTCAAAGCAGGAATGAAAGAGAAGGAAAACTGATGTGATGTCACTAACGAGGTTGACTTTAAGCTAACTGTACATAGCCTGATTAATAAGTTTAACTGTAAAAATAAAACAGAAAATTAAACTGATCAGATTGTCACATCAAGCGAGCCTTTTAGAGTTGGAAGTGCCTCAGGAGGTAGGGGAAGCAAGAAGCTGAAGCCTCCCAACTCTGCTTCCCACACCGGATCAAGGTGGGTTCTCCTGGAAACCAGGATCAGCTGGAGTTCTGCCTTAGCTCTGCTGGGTAAAATCTCCAGGAGACTTTTGGACCATACCTCTTTCTGTAGGATGAGTGGTCTTCTTTCTGGTCTCCCACAACTCTGGGTGTGGTGAATCTGATAAGCTGGTTCTTGTGAAAAGTTTGATATCTTTGGATGTCGGCCAAATGAGGCAAAATGAATGAAACTCTCGGAAGGAAATGGCTGGATGTCAAAGCTGAAAAAGTGCACGAGGTGACACTAAAAAGCTGATTAACAGAAAAATAACGTGTGTCTGCTGTTCTTCACAGATAACTTCCACAGTCTCTTCCTCTGTGGGTAGGGAGTAAGAGAACGCTTTAAAAGGTGTAAAATGCAGATCTGCTAAAGGAATAAGAGCTAATTGTTCATCCTGCATGCATAAGATGGACATAAATGAAAAAAAAAGATACATAGATGATTTAAAGAGTAAATGTAAATAAACATTTATAACATCAATGATCTGCTGGAAGTTGATGATGGTTCCAAACTAAAGCGTTTGTTTAATGGAGCGTGGGGGAAGGAAAGATGATTGCAGGAGAAGTCTGAGCTCTTCAGAATCCTTTTTATGAGCTTTTCTTTAGATGAGTCTGGTTTGCTGCTTCTTTTTTTCTCATCTTTGGTCTCTGGTTGTTATAATTCTCTAGTATCTACAGTATCTCCAGCAGCCTGCCTCCAGCCTCTGATGGAAACACTCCTTTGCTCTGGTCCAGCAGCTGGTATGGATGTTCGTACAACTACAGGACCAGGTTGTCACTGCTGGACCCAGAGCTTTGGTGGTCAAAAGAGAAGGAACTGGTTCTTTAACATAGAGACTGTGATATTCTGGTAGTGGTATATATATTAGTGCTGCTGCTAAGCTCAGTTTTTGCCAGGCTATAAACACAATAACATGCATTCATGGTGAGTTTAACCAAGTCTCCCTCTCTGCTACACTTCCAGAAGATGCATCCTCTGTCCTGCCTCCACAAGGAAAATCAGACCACAACCTGGTTCTCCTTACTTCCAACTATGCACCCAGCATTCAGTGGCAACCTGTTAGCATGTGGACTCAGGAGGCTGAGGATGATCTGTGGGGATACTTTAAGTCCACAGACAGGAATACATAATATATAATGAGTGTGGGACAGATTATCTAAACTTCTGTGTGAAGAGAATTATTCCTACAAGGACAGTGAGGTGCTTCCCCAGTAAAAAACCCTGGATCACCAGGCTGACTGGAAAAAGCTGCTGAACATGAAAGAAAAGGACTTCAGGGAGGACGACTCGGTGTTATTGAGGACTCTTCAAAACCCGTGGAAAAAGAAGATAACAGAGAGCAAGGTGTACAGTAAAAGCTAAAAAGCAAGCTGGAGCAGAACAACGTGAGAGATGTGCGACCGGGATATAAAAGGCTGTGAGGTGAAAGAGACTCAGACTGATGGAAGCCTAGACACAGCTACTGAACATCAGCCATCAATGATCAACCTCCTTAGAGTCAAGAACAAGTCCCAGCACCTAGTAAATCAAATCCATGTGCCTTAAGTGTACACAGAGCAGTTAGAAGA
Organism: Odontesthes bonariensis; assembly: GCF_027942865.1. NCBI lineage: Eukaryota > Metazoa > Chordata > Actinopteri > Atheriniformes > Atherinopsidae > Odontesthes > Odontesthes bonariensis. Next base: position 33,768,349 of record NC_134524.1, on the reverse strand, counting down.
TCCAGGTGGATGCCTCCACAAGCACCTGGATTATTGGCTACCTGACGAACAGAGACTGAAGGGTCTGAGAAGGTGGTCCGCAGCACAGGAGCCCCACAGGGGACTGTTCTCTTCACTCTGTTCACCTCAGACTTCCAGAACAACTCAGAGTCCTGCCTTCAGGCAGCTTAGAAATACGTTTAGAAAAGATAACTGACTAGCTGACTGTTTCCTCACCAAAACCACTAACAATCTAAATAAAAAATAAAAAAAACAATTAAATCTTTGTCTGACAACAATAAAAACCTGGAGCTTCCCCAGAAATTACAGACAAGATAAAAAGGCTCAATTGTTTCCACCAACATTTTATAGCTTCTGGCTCTTTATTTGAGTCCCTCAATCGTAATAATGGCAGGGCAGTTTCAGTTGGGTCAGTTGGACAGGTTTGTTAAAACCATCTTTTAATTTGAATCCTATTTTAACATTGGAGGATCACAAATGAATGATGAAAGATGAAGCTTACCTTTAACCCACATGTTCATCAGCTGGCAAAAAGGATGCAATTGAAGTTGGGTTTTTATTTCAGGATTAAATCCTGCCTTTCATGTGAATCCAAAAATATGTTGCTTGCTGCACCCTTTTGGGTTATGGGGATGTTTTGTACATGAATGCCTCATCTCGGTGTCTACGTGCTCCTGATACTATGTATCACAGGTCTCTGAGGTTCATCACCAATTCTACATCTCTCACCCATCACTGTTTATCATACCAATGTGTTGGATGGTCTTCTTGTCAATACATAGGCTAAGACACTGGCATATTCAGTGATACAATATTCCAATCTTTTGCACATTGTAGTTACATAATCATAGTATATTATTGGTCCCATTCTGTGTTTTTATTTTATTGTATTTAAATATACCAGACTGCTATGACGACCTAATTCCCCTTCGGGGATGTATAAAGCCATCCATCCATCCATCCATCCATCCTTTTATATGTCTATAATGGAGATATTCCCCATCTCCGGTACATGTTTGTATGTTAAACGACGGGGAGCCATACCACCAAATATGAACTATTGTGAGTGTTAATAGCAGATTTTTTGTAATGATCTTTTTGATGAGAAGTTTCTGTCTAACATATAGTCTACTCTTTGGTAATCAGGTCTAAGCGCATACCTCCACCATAGATCCAGACCATGACTGTGAGGTTGTGGGGTTTGGGCGAGGAGGGCACCCATACATTGAGGTACAGACAGTCCTCGCTCATCTCTGTGTTAGGATTCCACATCTCAGCGCCCTGGAAACCTGGGAGCGATGTGTCCACATACTGGTAACAGGCGTTAGGGTAGGCGTTGGCTTCAAACACCCCTGTCCACGGACGCTTTGGGTCAGCAGGACGGAAACGCCGCTTCCCCATCGGTGGCTCAGCAAAGGGAATGCCCAGGAAAGCGGAGACGTAGCTTCGGTCTGGAACAGGCTGGCGGATGCCTTGAACTCGACCAGTTCGTGTCTGAACAATGAGGTCCGACTCACTCTGGGAGAAGCAGATGGGGAGGAACAGGAAGAAGGCTGAGCAGAAGAGAAGAATGGAGGACTGCATGATGGAGGCAAAATGGTGGACGTCAGTAAGGGCAGGGTCTGCTCTGCGTCACCTCAGATCTATGGAGGACAGAGAGAGAGTAAAGTGATGAAGAACAGACTAAAGAGGGAAGGAGAAATCAGATGAGAATACAAAGGAAGTTAGAAAGTCCAGCCCAGATCCAAATAATCAGGTTTAACACATGTGAAGTACAACAAAATTAAGGTGCATCTTCAAATTGTGCTTATATATACATTAAAATAACAATAAACAATGCAAAAATGTAACTATATAAACATATAAAAGGGCCTGAGTTGCCGTTCCATGCTTGTGGAATCTGCAGATGGATTAAGAGTCTTAAGGCAGTTTATGCATGTTTAGAGTTGTGATGGCCCGGGGAAAGAAGCTGTTCGTCATCCTGACTGTGTGGACTTGAAGCTCATCTGAAGCTCATCTTGGAGGTCTGGTCTGCACGTCACCTTCTACTGGTGACGCTTCTCCTATTGCTTCCAGTTTAATATTTAATGATTTTTGTGATCGCAAATCTTTGGGATTTTTACACGTTAACATCCGCAGTTTGTTGCCTAAACTTGATCAGGTAAAATCTTGGGTACACACTGCTAATCCTGATGTCTTAGCTATCTCTGAAACATGGCTTAAGCAAAGTGTTACAAACGCTGACATCCTAATACTGGGTTACAATGTCTTTCGCCAGGAGCAAACCACTAAGTGTGGGGGAGTGGCTATCTTTGTAAAGAACATTTGCAATGTTCTGTATCTTTGTCTAAAGCTGTCCCGAAACAATTTGAATTGTTAGTTTTAAAACTGAAATGATCAACAACCTTCTCTCTTTCTGTTGCCGTTTGTTAGAGACCACCCTCTACCCCTGCTTGTGCACTTTCGTCGCTCAGTGACCTCCTGGCTCCTCATATCTCCTCAGAGTTTGTCCTTTTAGATGATTTGAATTGGGATATGTTTAACCCTCCTGTTTTAGTTACACAGCAATTCGATGCCTTTGAATCTCTTTCAAATTATATCTAAACCCACCAGATTTAATTTGAAATCTCTCACAGCTGCTCCACCGATCGACCTTATTATGGGTGCCAATGCCCAAGGCATTAGAGCACACATATTACTATTGTGCAGACTTATTATTCTCCCGTTTCCGCCCTAAATTTCGGCGCCCTACTAGTGATTTCTCTCAAATCACCTCTGAGTGCAGAGAGCAACCACTCGGGCTCCCATGCACGGCCATTATAACCAGGTCGCCTCATCTCCTTATCAAATCAATGTGAAGGCTGTTTTTAAAACTGCCATTAAAAAAATACCGTACATAGGAGCAGAATAAAAATGACACCAGCGGCTTCTGCCTTTTCAGATATGACGTTTTAAAACAGCGATCGTTTGTTCGAGGCATACCTATCAGTACTGAACACCAAGGTTATCTGTCAGTTGGCCACAGTGAGAGCCAAGATGGCTGCCCTATTCTCATACTGCTTATGAGGGCAGAGCCAAGATGGCTGCCCTATTCTCATACTGCTTATGAGGGCCGAGCCAAGATGGCTGCCCTATTCTCATACTGCTTATGAGGGCCGAGCCAAGATGGCTGCCCTATTCTCATACTGCTTATGAGGGCAGAGCCAAGATGGCTGCCCTATTCTCATACTGCTTATGAGGGCCGAGCCAAGATGGCTGCCCTATTCTCATACTGCTTATGAGGACAGAGCCAAGATGGCTGCCCTATTATAACAGGTTTATGCCAGCCACTCTGTTATGTGTGCTCCCAATACAATATAACATGACAGCCTCTGTCTCTCAGCGGGCAGTAGCTCCGACTAATCAACTAATCACACAGCTGCTTCTCCTCATGATGGCGGACAATGATCCTCTCCTTCAACGTTTCTGCTGCATTGTGTTATTTCTCCATCCTGTTATAAATTTGCTTTTATCGTTTCCTTGGCAGGAGTGAACAGGTGAGTAAGAGTTTTGTTCTGAACTTGTCCAGAAAATTCTGTCTGTCTGAAAAAAGTTTTCACTGTCATCCACTACTGGATTCTTTTAGGCACAGAGGCTGAGGAGGTGTTCTGCCTGGACAGTGCAGGCCAGCTGGTGGCATCACAAAACTCAGACCGCTGAGCTCTACCCATTACTCTTTATCCCTATCACTTGTGAAGATGATTTACTCCTGGGTTTTGCTCCAAGAGAGTTCTGAGAAAGACTTCCACTTATAGATTTATAACCTGATACATTTCCTTCATGTTTCATAATAATCCTGCTGGTAGTAATGAACAGTGTGTTGATTTGCGTGGTCTATTTTCGCAGTCCATTTACCTTCACCTCTCACCTGTGAACTTAAGATTTGAGACTCAATGAAGAGAAAAGAAGGAAAATCAATCGTAAGCTTGATGCGAGGGCAAGCAGCAAAGTGTCTGTGTCAGCACTGTACCACTTCATTTTCCAGTATTTTGTTGGCCCTGCCTCAACATTTTTTAGATTTTTTTGTGACCATCAAATTCAAGATGAGCGAATATCTTTTTCATTCATGAGTAAAACATCTCACTTTCAACATTTGCAATGTTTTCTATGTATAATCGTGAATAACACGTTGGTTAATGATATTTGCAAACTGTTGTATTCTATTTTTATTTAGATTTCACACAGCATCCAAACCTTAAATGTATTGAACTAAATTGATCATATACTGATCGTATCTCAGTGCAACATTTGATACGGTCGATCACAGTATCTTATTACAGAGACTTGAACATGTTATTGGGATTAAAGGAACTGCATTAGGCTGGTTTAAGTCATATTTATCTGATAGATTTCAGTTTGTTCTTGTAAATGAAGAATCTTCCTCACACACCAGAGTAAGTCATGGAGTTCCCCAGGGTTCTGTGCTTGGACCGATTCTTTTCACTTTATACATGCTTCCATTAGGTAACATTATTAGACAGCATGGCATAAAATTCCATTGCTATGCTGATGATACCCAGTTGTACTTATCTATAAAATCAGATGAACCCAATAGGTTGGTCAGATTACAAGCATGTCTTAAAGACATAAAGACCTGGATGACTCAGAACTGTCTGCTTCTAAATTCAGACAAAACTGAAGTCGTTATCTTTGGACCTGAGCGCTTCAGGGAGAAATTGTCTAGCTATATAGTTACTCTAGATGGTATTTCCTTGGCTTCTAGTTCTACAGTGAGGAACCTTGGAGTTATTTTTGACCAGAACTTATCATTTGACTCGCATATAAAACAAGTTTCTAGGACTGCCTTCTTTCATCTTCGTAATATTGTTAAAATCAGGAACATCTTGTCTCAGAGTGATGCAGAAAAACTGCTCCATGCATTTGTTACTTCAGGATTGGACTGCTGTAATTCTTTATTATTGGGCTGTCCCACATATTCTCTGAAAAGCCTCCAGCTGATCCAAAATGCTGCAGCCAGAGTTCTGATGAGAACTAACAGCAGAGATCATAATTCTCCAGTTTTAAGAATTTAAAATTCTTCTGGAATTCTCTTGATACCACTGTACTGTCTGTAAAAGCAGAAAAAGATGGCGGACCTTACTTTGGTTGGCACTTAGCCCAGCTGTGAACACACCGGGTCGATGGCCAGCGGGATCTAAGTGGGTCTCTCTCTGGTCCGCTATATCTGGGCCTTTCTTGGTAGTCAGCTGTTAGTGGATGAATTTCCGTTGGCTTTCAACGAGCCTGAAAAGCTGTGGGTCTCTTTTCTCCACCTGGGCATCTCGTTGCCAGAGGTTTGATATCGAGAATTCACCATAAAACAACACAATTATAGATTCACCTGAGTGTTGGAGTTGGTTTGATTTCATGATTTCAATGATTTCATTCTGCTTTCTTTCTTTTCTTTCTTCTCTAACTCTAATTTTCTCTGGCGGTTTTTCGAGTTTGATTCGCAGAGGTGGGGCATGACGCAGGTTTAGTCTCAACTTTCAGCCATTAAACTTTCAACTCCTCACTGACATGAAAAAGTTTTGTTTATTCAACCATATCTTTTGCTAGCTGGTATTTTAATGCCCTCTAGATAAGTTATGGCACAGGTCTGGTGGAAGAGAGTCCCTCAAACTGTCTCCAAAGGACAAAGGTTATTGTAAATAGAGGTGGTGTCTGTCTCTTCCTGGTGTGGAAGTCCCATATCTGTGTCTGAATCAACATTCCCATACAAGAATGTTAATGGGGCCTCGCAAAGATTACAGTGTTTCCCACACATAGACTAATTCGTGGCGGTGCGCCACAGATTAAACACCGGCCGCCACATATTGCGTTTCGTTATTATTATTTTTTTTAACGCTATTTAAAAAATACTCGTATTCGTTAAAGGATAAGACCGTTTTTTTTTTACATTGGGCCCTTGATTTCACATTATAACATGATGTTCTACTCACCCCTGCTTGTTGTTGGTCATTTGGAGCTGTTCCGAAGATATTCGAGAGGCGTCTGGCTGCTCTCTTGAGATATTCGGCCATGAAACGGTTTCCTATGGGCAACGTTATACAGGCACAAACTATGCTGTTTATAATTTATTAATTACTGTACACTAGCACTGATAACGTGGAGGTGCGTCGCTTACTTAAAAAAATCCGGGTTAATGTAATTTTGAATTTTTGTCATAAAGTGGGTGTTACTGACGTCCTCGTGGTGCTACTGCCACAGACAGCCCACAGACCTGCTGCCTATTTATTCATTCGGCTAAAATTCAAAATTACAGTAACCCGGATTTTTTTTAAGTAAGCGACGCACCTCCACGTTATCAGTGCTAGTGTACAGTAATTAATAAATTATAAACAGCATAGTTTGTGCCTGTATAACGTTGCCCATAGGAAACCGTTTCATGGCCGAATATCTCAAGAGAGCAGCCAGACGCCTCTCGAATATCTTCGGAACAGCTCCAAATGTTCAACAACAAGCAGGGGTGAGTAGAACATCATGTTATAATGTGAAATCAAGGGCCCAATGTCAAAAAACCGGTCTTATCCTTTAAAGGGGAACTCCGGGGCATTTGAAGCGTGTTTCCATTGCTAGAGGTTGTCAAATAATGCTAGTATGACACAGAGAGGTGCGTATCTGCGCTCCCTGTGTGGAGATCGCTCTGTCCGCACAGCATGTCATGCGAGGCTAATACGTGGTGGCTAAGGGGCAAGCGCTAACCCTTCCACGTAAAACAACAACTTGCACACTGCAGAAACGTCACACTACTTTATAACCCATCCGACAATAAAGTCACAAGCCTTACCATCAAAACCATATGCATGGTTCTCACATTACTGGCATGGGGACGTTACAAAACAACTTTATAAACAGCATGTAACTCACCGGCTGGTTGTAGGCTCGCGCATGTGAAAGCCCAAAAGAGTCGATGGAGAATAATCCCATATACAAAACAATTATATTCTCTAGAAAAACTGCGTTCAAGTATTTAAAACATTACAACAATATTACTGGGCATGTATTGTTGTAATGTTTTAAATACTTGAACGCAGTTTTTCTAGAGAATATAATTGTTTTGTATATGGGATTATTCTCCATCGACTCTTCTGGGCTTTCACATGCGCGAGCCTACAACCAGCCGGTGAGTTACATGCTGTTTATAAAATTGTTTTGTAACGTCCCCATGCCAGTAATGTGAGAACCATGCATATGGTTTTGATGGTAAGGCTTGTGACTTTATTGTCGGATGGTTTATAAAGTGGTGTGACGTTTCTGCAGTGTGCAAGTTGTTGTTTTACGTGGAAGGGTTAGCGCTTGCCCCTTAGCCACCACGTATTAGCCTCGCATGACAGGGTGTGCGGACAGAGCGATCTTCACACAGGGAGCGCAGATACGCACCTCTCTGTGTCCTACTGGCAGTATTTGACAACCTCTAGCAATGGAAACACGCTTCAAATGCCCCGGAGTTCCGCTTTAAGCTGCATTTCCTTTCCCTGCTCTTCCTCCGTCTCTCTGTCCCTCGCGTCTCTCTCGCATAGCCTACTCACACACACAGCCCCTCCCCTCCGTGCTTCCCTGGAAGCGTGGAAGCTTGCTAGCTTCAGCGTCGCGTTAGATTAGCTTAACCGAAAGAATTCACGAAAGGTTGGTATCACGTGCACCTTTATAAAATCACACATTAAAAAGTCCTATAAAAATATTTTATATTTTGAATACAATGTTGTCCCGTCCCGTCCCGTCCCGACCCATAGCAAACAAGCGATTGCGCCTTCTTTATAAAGTTAACTAGTTGCAAGTTTGCCGTAAAAAAAAAAATGTAGTTGGGTTGTCAAGGTCTAAACACTAGCAGCTGTGAATCAAATAAATTAGTTTTTTTAAACTCTTACACTGAATGTTTGCTGCTTCAATCCAGATGAGTATTGAAAAATATTTTCCGCGATTGAAAGAGAGACGTGCGTGTTGAGGATGAGGAGCAGCCTGAACCGGAGGTATCAGTCTGAAACAGCTGAACAGTCCGACCAGTGTAATTAGCTATGTTATTCATTTGTTTACAATGAAGATGTGAAAATCTGCAGATAAGCCGCACCTGTGTCACCCACCTGAAATGGGTTCTATGTGGTCTATTTAGTCTGTTATAACCCTTAATTTTCATTTAAGTAGAAATGGGTCTGGGTTCTTAAGGATTAATACAATAAAGTTTTGTGTGACCAATTATTAACGAAGGAATTATTTTGAAGAATTTTTATTTTTTACCCCCCCCCCCCCCCCCCCCGGCCCACCACCACACATTGCCTTCACATCTGTGGGAAACACTGGATTAGGTTCCAAGTTAAATCCACACTTGAGTTCGCTACACTCTTAATGACCGAGCTCCATCATATCTTAAAGATCTCATTATAAGATATTTTCCTAACAGAGCACTTTGCTCTCAGATTGCAGGTTTACTTGAGGTTCCCAGAGTTTCAAAATGTAGAATGGGAGGCAGAGCCTTCAGTTATCAGGCCCCTCTCTGTGGAACCAGCTGCCAGTTTGGGAGGCAGAGCCTTCAGTTATCAGGCCCCTCTCTGTGGAACCAGCTGCCAGTTTGGGAGGCAGAGCCTTCAGTTATCAGGCCCCTCTCTGTGGAACCAGCTGCCAGTTTGGCTTCAGGAAGCAGACACCCTTTCCACTTCTAAGACCAGGCTTAAAACTTTCCTTTCTGATAAAGCTTATAGTTAGGGATGGCTCAGGTGATCCTGAAACATCCCATAGTTAAGCTGCTATAGGCCTAGACTGCTGGGGGGGCTTATCGGTCACACCTTTCCTCACTTTACTCTCTTTTTCCGCTGTTCAATTTCTCAAATGACATTATGTACATGTGACATCATTGTGGTCATTAACTCGTGTTTCCCTGTTCCAACAGGTGTCCTTTAAATGGTGTTACAGTGTTTGTTGTCACCTCTCTTTCTGTCTTCTCAAACCCCAGCTGGTGGAGGCGGATGGCCACCCTTCCTGAGTCTGGTTCTGCCAGAGGTTTCTTCCTGTTCAAAGGGAGTCGTTTCTCTCCACAGTCGCCTCAGGCACGCTCAGGACGGGAGATTGGACCGAAAACAAGTTTCAGTGCAATCTGTTGGTTTCCTTTGCTGGGAAATTGTTTTTGAATTGGCTCTATATGAATTGAATTCCAATTGGCTTGAATTGGACTTTATTATCTAAGTGCTTTGAGATGACATTTGTTCTAGTCTTTATCAAAGTCTGTTTGATTACAAGAACTATTACTTAAGCATTAAGTACTGTAAAACCACACAGGCACATAACACATGGGATATATGAGCAGGAAAATATCTGCAGTGTAGTAGTATTGCTACAGAGTCTGTAACTCGACACAGTCAAGGAAATTCAGACCAGATTTCTCTTTAGCTTTTGATAAAACTGTCCACGTTGGAAGTCATTATGATCTATCAATCATACAATAGTTTGGTTAAGTGAATATCAGTATGACAGGGAAAGAACACACAGCTCACACATGCAGCTGCCTCCTGTCCTCTAAATCCCCTCCAAGCTGATCCTGTCACTCTGACAACCATACGTTGCTAAACATAAACAGCAGTCTGAAGCCTAACAGGTGGAACACAACTGCCACCAGCCATTGTGGCTCATTTAGAAGTTCACTTCAGCAAACAGACACCAGGGAATCTCTTCTAAGAACTCCATTACATTTAAAGGCCTACAGAAAGGTGATTTTTTGCACAAAACTGAAATAGCAGATCGATTCCTTATATACCATGGAATTTTTTTATGATTTTAAAATAATTTTAGGCCCCTGGATAGTCCTGATTAGGCCCAATAAACTATCACCCCATTTGACTCGAATTTGGCAAACTGGAACGACAGGTGCGTGACGTCGCGAGTGCCAGCTGCTGGAACAACCCCCAGTAGTTCTAGTAGCGAAGCCAGCAGTTTGCCAGACCTGGACAGCTTCTTCACGGCAAATTTCGATGTGTGCCACGGGACGTCGCTTGGAAATATAAAACGTTGGGTTCAGTGCAGTTTTTATTGCGAGTAGATGTACGAAGTGCATAAGTAACTGAGCAATAAACGTCTTAGTAGGAATGGTGACCAACAACTAGAGATGCACCGATCAATCGGCCGCCGATTAAAAAAGACGGTTTTATATCCAATCGGCCCCAATCGGTGACTGGCCGGTGACTGTCGTAATTTCCGGCTGATCAAACTGACCCGCATGCGCGGTGCGTAGCAGCTCAACGCGCCCAGAGCAAAACAGCTAAAAACTAGCAAGACTCAGGAAGAAAACATGTCACTGATTTGGACTTATTTCACTTTGTGCCAGGGAGACCCAAAACATGCTGTTTGTAATGCTTGCAAGTCAAAAGTAAGCCGCGGAGGATCAACGCCGAAGACATTTGGAACAACAAACTTAATACGCCACTTGGAAAATAAGCACCTAGGTTTGTTTTGCAAATATAAGGAGGACACTGCCGCTAAGAGGAGGGATGCAGCAGAGTCGCAGCCACCACAACAACCCTCCACCGTGGCTGCTGTGTTCCACATCAACACTGAAAAGTCCACCGCCACCACTAGGAGAATAATGGAGTTCATGGAACTGGACGACCAGCCGTTTAGCGTAGTACAGGATAAAGGCTTCGTAGATCTGATGAAACACCTGAGTCCACGGTACAAGCAGTACCAAGCAGGCGGTACTTTTCTGACACAGCGCTGCCAGAGTTGTTTGAGAGCGTTTCAAGCCATATACACAAACGCCACTAAATCCCCAGTCAGTTTCACAACGGACATTTGGACTTCCAACGTAAGTTTAAAGGGACAGTTTGCCTCTTTTGACATGAAGCTGTATGACATCCCATATCAGCAACATCATTTATGAACATCTTCTTACCCCCTGCTGCGTCCTGTGAGCAGAGTTCCAGCCTCGTTTTGGTGTTGATGAAAGTAGTCCGGCTAGTTGGCTGGGGTTTAAAAAATAAAGCGTTTTGCTTCTCAAAACAATATGCGTTCAACAGAGTAATACATTTGCATCACAAAATGGTTCTCCAGGAAAAAGTCAGACCTCACAATCGCTTGGCCCTATTTTCTCTCCCTTCGTATCACTGCCTGCTGTGCAGACCGTGCAGACCGAGCAGTCCCCTGCTTCCGAGCAGCAAACACCGTAACAGGTGCGGCTGTCGGCAGGCGGCAGCAGGCAGTGATACGAAGGGAGAGAAAATAGGGCCAAGCGATTGTGAGGTCTGACTTTTTCCTGGAGAACCATTTTGTGATGCAAATGTATTACTCTGTTGAACGCATATTGTTTTGAGAAGCAAAACGCTTTATTTTTTAAACCCCAGCCAACTAGCCGGACTACCTTCATCAACGCCAAAACTCAGCTGGAACTCTGCTCACAGGACGCAGCAGGGGGTAAGAAGATGTTCAGAAATGATGTTGCTGATATGGGATGTCATACAGCTTCATGTCAAAAGAGGCGAACTTTCCATTTAATGTCAATGTTGAGCCTGACTGCTCAGTGGCTGGATGATGAATTTGAGCTACATCAAGTCCTTCTACACTGTGAGGAACGCCCCGGGTCCCACACCGCCGACAATCTAAGAGCCAAATTTGAAAAAATGCTGGTGGAGTGGAAAATCGACAAGAGGAGGGTTCATGTCATGTTGCGTGACAACGCTCGGAATATGAACAAAGCACTGGATGATGGCAACCTTCCCAGTCTCCCGTGTATGGCACATACACTACAGTTAGCGGTGAGTGAGGGACTGCAGTCTCAACGCACTATCACTGACGCTGTGGCAACAGGCAGGAGAATTTCAAATCAAATCAAATTTATTTATATAGCACATTTCATGCACAAAACAATTCAAAGTGCTTTACATAAAATAAAAGCATTGCAGCAGGGAGTGGAAGAAGCACTAAAATACATAAAAGAATATAAAGAGAAACAAATAAAATCATTTAAATGAATTTAAAAACAAGCAACAGTCCAGATAAGTTCAAAGATAGCGTGCAGATTTCATGCATAGACACATGAGAACAGAAATGTTTTTAACCTGGATTTAAAAATGTCTCCATTTGGTGAAAGTTTAATCTCCACTGGCAGTTTGTTCCACTTGTTTGCAGCATAACAGCTAAATGCTGCTTCTCCATGTTTAGTCTGGACTCTGGACTGGACCAGCTGACCTGAGTCCTTGGATCTAAGAGCTCTGCTGGCTTTATATTCTCTGAACATATCACAGATGTATTTTGGGCCTAAACCGTTTTGGGATTTGTAAACCATCAGCAGACTTTTAAAATCTATTCTGTGACTGACTGGAAGCCAGAGTAAAGATTTTAAAACTGGTGGGATGTGTTCAGATCTCTTAGTGCGGGTTAAAACTCTAGCAGCAGCGTTCTGGATGAGCTGCAGATTTTGAATGCTCTTTTTGGGAATAGTCACGCACTAGTGTCTATTATAGGATTATAATTATTTCTTAGATAGAAAATCGGTATTGGAAAAACCGGTTTTGGCAGGTCAGACCAATACTTGAGATGTGCTGCATCAATCGGGAACTACATGCTGAATAGCACTATTTTGAGATGAAATGTCAGCTGGTGAGATTAAAACATCAAACTATGTTTGTAAACAAAGCTGAAAACACTGTCAATAAACATAAGCTATATGATAATTGACCGAACAAAGATGTTATTTTAATGTTCTTCCTTATTTTGACAAGTTTTCCATGCTTATATCTGTGTATGTTAAATGTTGTAGAGACTAAAGCCTGGTTTATAGTCGGTAACGCAAGACGCAACGCAAGCCCTTGCGCGGTTGCAAGCCCCCCTTGCGTGCTTGCGTGTGTCACCTCAATTTTCTAAACTTCACGCAAGACGCAAGCGCAAGCCACTGGCTGTGGTCGAAACCGCCTACTACCAGAGAGTCTGTAAAAGGGCTGTGCTACTACTTGAAAACGGCATACTCGCTCTGACAGTATGCAGAGCGTTTACACACAGTGCACTTCACTCCTGTCCGAGCCCAAATCAGCCAGCCTGAAAAGCTGATTTCCCTTAAGCTATAAACTCTGTAAATATATAACTTTAGCAACATTTTAAACATTTTCAGGCGAGAAAGTAGTCGTTTAGACCCCCAAAGTGTTGAAAATCTGACAAAATACCGGCTATTTACAAGAAGAAGAAGCATGAATCACTCGAAGAGGTCCTGGTGGTGAATTTCCTTTCATCGTAGTAGGCTTGTCATTGAAAAAACCCGCTGCTCCACCTACTGTCCTGGCGGTGAATCGCCACGCAGCACACGCAACCGCCGACAAAGCAAAATGAAGTATAAACGTCTCGAGCCATTAACATACGCGCAAGACGCAAGCGCAAGGGCAGTTAAAAGAAGTATAACTCAGCCTTAAAGTGCTTATGAAACGAATTTTAATTGTTGGAATTTCACAGTTTTTGCTGCTGATTCTAAAGGTTCCAAGCCTTGCGATTAAAATGAGATATTGTCTGGATAATAATTTATCTGGGAAGTCATGTTAAAACGGGCTCAAAAGGAGCCACATTTTGTCTTTTTGTGCGAATTCTTTTTTTAATGCGTGACGTCATAGGGTTGACACAGAAGTTCTCGTAGTCTAACTGTAATGGCGGCATCTATGGCTAAGACGTCAAAGCACGGTGGAAAATATTGTGTTGCTGGAGGAACAAATGGTGTTAGTTGCAAAAATAGCAGCTTCACTGAAGGGATCTCTCTGCACATGTTTCCCAAACCAAAAACTACTGGAACTGAGGCTGACAAGGAGAAGGCAAAGACGAGAGCACGGTGGATACAGTTTGTACGGAGGCATCGTCGTGATTTTGAAGTGTCCTCAACATCCGTGTTGTGCTCCGTACATTTCCATCACAACTGTTTCACTAAAAATGTGGAGATCGCGGGAATGGTTGGGAATAGGAGACGTCTTTTAGCTGAAGCTGTTCCAACTATTGACATCGCTGGACCTGGTGTGCCGACGGAGACTGTCCCTGCTAGAACTACTGCTCGGGCGCGAAGACAGGTGAGTCTGAAATTTCCAGATCGGACATTAATGGACTTGGTTTTTTTATATATAATAATGTTCGCTTACTGTTCGCTTCTGAGAGGCAAGTGTCGACCACTGCTATTGGCTGAGAGCACGGTGGATCGTATCACTGCGTGCTGCCGCCTGCCGATAGCTGCACCTGTTACGGTGTTTGCTGCTCGGAAGCAGGGGACTGCTCGCTTTGCTCTTCGGTCTACACACATATCCAGCTAGAATTGCTGTCTGGTCTCTCCGGTGATTGCGCCGGCTACGACATCCGAGGCTCCGTGGATCAGTCCTACCGATGGCTGCTGTCAGTCGTGCCGAGGCCGGGTGCCCATCTCCCTGCCGCCGACCCGTGAGGATCCGCAGATGGGGCCGCGCACTGGAGGATCTCCGACCCGTTAATCCACGCCATTGTTTATTAAGCTTACATTAAAACCATGTTATTATCACATACGTTTTTTTTAAGTGGCTGGATTTCAAAGTGCCCCTTCGTTAGGTTTCAACGTGTCAAAGACAGCGCAGCAGAATGCCATATCTGCGAAACCGGCATGTTCAAATCTTTTCCAGTTTACCACAGCAAACATACACTATTGTGTCATTTGATTGATAACATCTTAATAATAATCAGCGTGTAGTAGGAGCGATGGCTGTTTTGTGCCGCCGATCCTGTGCCGAAAATGGTAACTTTCTTTCATTTCCATTACCCATACGGGAGGTGCAGAGAGCCTCTACAATATAGATACTAAATCGATTTGTGTGGCTTAAATTCAACGAAAGTTTTTCCACATAATGTTAGAGGTGTGTTCTTTTGACCTGCTGATGTTTGTATCAGAATTTTGGTTCCTTTATGAGATATAGGTCCATCAAATGTATGTTATTATCACAGCCAGCCATACTAGCAAATAAGGGAGTCAACCCTATGACGTCACGGTCACGTGGCCAATTTCGCACCAAAGGCCATATAATTCACACTTTTAAATGGCCGTTTTAACAAGTTATGCCTGGAAAATTTAGTTCAAGTTGGGTTGATGGTTTTAGAAAACGACAAAAATTTAATTTGAATGATAGATGAACATTCGTTTCAGTTCATCTTTAAGAAAAGCAATGTCAGCTTTTCCTGTCAGAGGGTAAAGGACAAGTCCAGTTTGTTCTCTTTATACTGGGAACTCAGTGTTTCCCGCAGCGCATTATAGTGAAGGCAGCCGCTAGCAAACTCGCACTGTCGCCTTGCCAACGTTCCACCCCCAAAAAAAAAAATAAATAAATTTTTTTTTTTTTTGGGGGTGGAAAAATTTTTTTTATTTTTTTTTAAAGTAAGTAATAATGCTTTGCCAGGCTCAGACATTAAAAGACAGCATTGATAACATTGAATTGCAACACCTAATGGTTGTTAATGTAAATAGTTAATAATGTAAATAAAAAAATGTTAGCTCCTAAACAGCTTCGTTATTACTCTAACAGCCCCCGTCCCATTCCAAGTACCACCCCCCCGCCACCCGACGGAACGCTATCCGCACAAAACCCCTGCTCCCGGCCGACGACTCACCACCTTAGTCAAGGTTAAGCAATTTCCTGCGGGAAACAGTGGAACTTATTGATCCCACAAGAGATACACATAGGCTATAAACAGATCCAGTTTCCCCAGAAACAGGACAGTCACTCTCCTGAGTGATTCCATTGGAGGATGACCATCACCACTGTACACGATCCATCAGGGTCCTCCCACAAGTAACTAGCAGTCGTACGGCTTCTTCCCCGCACAGCCTTGGCTTCACATTTGATCACAATTCTGAAATAAAGGCTGCGATCACTTTGGGCAAAATGTCTAGGTGTCCCTGTACTTTTGGCCCATCAGCATACATTAACTTTTACAACTTCTGTGAAGAAAACAATCATATACCCTCTCATTTATCTCTGTTACTATTAAAACAGAGAAGTCCAGATAGTCCCATTTCCTCCATGTACAGTTCAGTGGTCAGAAGTCTATCTGTTACCCGTGTGTAAGAGACACAACTGGCTACATTGTGCAGGCGGTCTACTTATAAACTTCAAACTTCCACTAAACACTGGTTCAATGATTTTTTTTTCCAACTCAGGCATGGTTTTGAATCCTTTATTTCTTACCTTTTCTTTAATACATTCTATTTCGTCCGTATATTCAAAATATACCAAATCTGGTATGGAAACAGCTCCTCAGATGCAATCCTATTAAGGACAGCAGTACGCAGTAAAGCTGTGTGCTGTACACTTCAGTTTACATCACATGTATTCTCTGGCTTTCTGCTGTGCAAAAGTCTGTTACATCCTTCAGATTCAGTCAGCAGGCCTCAGTGTTCTTTCACTCCTTTATAGCCGTCTTCTGAAACCACCACACCACCTTTTGTCAGTTGCTGTGTCACATCTATAAATAGACATCTGTTACTGTCCCAATGCGGTTGCATTTGTTGTAAATAAGGCATTTGAGCCTATGTCTGGAGCAGAAAGCATTGCAGTTCCGCTGGGGTACACACCTACAGTGTGTGTGCAGGCATCATTCAGCATGGCATGTTCACTGTTGACAAGAATGTTGTTCAATGCCACAAGATAGAGCTGCGCTCACTTCACAATAGTGCCAAACAGCCTTGGGTCATTCCAAAATTCAGCAAATATATCAACCCCGCTGATGAAAGCATTCTTTTTTACGCTTTTACGTACAACACAGGTGGTCTCTGAGCTGGGAGCAATCACTTGCGAGCTGCGTGAGACAGTCTCTGCCTGGGGGTCTTTTACTCTGTCCTCAGCAGACAGTCCGAAAAACTGGGGCTGCCCTGCAAGCATCTGGCTCCACGAGTCTCCTTGTGAGTGAGCAGGGGTTAGCTTTTAGCTAGCTTTAACTAGTTAAAACTGACTTTTAGTTAGCTTTAACTTTTTTTTGTTGTCTGTTCTTTGTAATACAAGTGTAGCAGAGTGGGTTTTGCTGAGTTGGAGGAGACTAAGAAGATATCAAGATGAAAAGAGATTTTTTCGTGAGGGAAAAAACATTTTTTAAATGCAATATTCAGTAAAACATATTCGGCTTCAGGGGACTTCCTACTGCTGGATTGGGACTTTGAATAATAGAAAACACCAAAAGCATTGTGTTCTTACAAAATGTTACGGTTAAAAACAGATGAAAACTGCACTCAGATGAACTGCTAACTAGAACCAAGATTCTAATATCCATAGCAGTATTTAATGGGAACTTTAAACCAGGTGAGTAAATACAGACAACAGCATTTAACAAAAGATTACTAAAGAGTTGAGCCAGAACCATGTAACTACCTGTTACTGTGTAGCATCTCTTCTTCTTTTGAAAAAGTCTGTAAATATCTGGGAACTGGGAAGACCAGGTGCTGGATCTGTGACAGAAGAATACGGTCCCTAAACTAATGGTCAACTCAGTAGTTTCCCCTGTAGTTTGGTCAGGTATAGGCTAGTGTTTGAAAGACGTAGGAAAATGTTTATTTAAGGGTCATTTCATATCTCTGGAACACATTATGGCCAAACCCTTTCGCAAAAATATGGACTAATGTTTCTTGAAAAGACAAAACAAGACTGGTGTGTTTAAATTTGATGAACACACAAATAATTGGACATTACGCAGAGCCCAGGATTTTTACAATTCATAGTGTGAACTTATTTATTGTAACGATAACAGAGGAAAACTAAAATTTAAAAGAGGAGTATGAGAGGAAGGGAAAGAGAATGCAGGGGTAGCGGAGGCAAGGGGGTTTGAAATTGTGGTGTTGCACTTATTAATAGCAGTGACAGCTGCATGGCATGTAAAACAGGGAGGGTAAGGATTAGGATCAGTGGTTCGATTCCCAGTAAGGGCATGCTTCCAGCAACCTCGGAATTAACATGAGCGAAAAAAAAAAACGAAATTGAGCCATGACGTCTCCTGAATTAACAAGGTCCTTGTAAGATGTTGGGGGACCAGAACATGCTGATGAGAGCAGGCTACTCTAGCATTCATGGACTAGAATGGAAAAAACACTACTGCTAGAATGTTACTATACCAGCAATCATAGTAAAAGGGGAAATATGCAGAGGATGTGGAACCAAAGGATACCTCAAAACCCAACATCTAAACAAATTCTAACCCAGCGTTTTAATGTTTGGAAACAGAATTGCTATCACAACTAGAGATCTATGAGGTATAACAAATGATGCAGCAAGAGGGATCCAGGGCAGCTGACCTGAGATGGAAGACCATGTAAGCTGGATACTTGGAGCCTAAGTGGCTACTGTCCAAAGCTAGTGGCCACTTATGGCGCTTTTCCACTAGCTCGCTTCGGCTCGGCGCGCTATTGCGTGTTTCCACTAGCACGCAGTACCTGCAACCGGGACGATTTTCCGTACCACCTCAGCCCTGGTTCCAAGCGGGCCGAAGCGTTACTAAAACGTGACGTCAGCCGACTGCCTTCCACTGATTGGGCGATGAGTGACGTCACTGGAAGCGTCATAACGCGGATAATAAAAGCTAGCGTTAGCAACCGTTAGCTTACCTCCAAACGTCGTCTTTTTGAAGCTCGTAACAAAACTCTCCGGTACTTTTCAATACTGTTTTGTCTGGCGGCCAGGAGTCTTCTCTGGCTCTCTTCTCTTGCCTTCTGTGCGACAAAAAGCCACAGGGTGAGCAGCAACACGCACAGCCGTGTTACCACCACCCCGCCCACGTCGAGGAGGCACGAAGTATACTCGTTTGTAATGGAAACACAACCAAACCAAGCCGTGGCCACTGGCCAAAGCTAGTGGAAAGACGTGAAAGACGTGAAAGAGTGAAAGACGCATCATGTAACACCAATGCTACCGGAGAGCTGACTATAGCAATGTAACAAAACACGGACCATCATAGTGACAGACATCCAAGAAAAGGTCTCAAGTACTCCTTGGATGCTGTGCAACACAAATTAACCACCTGCTAATGAATGGGGCCGACACAGACTGGTTAACTCAGGGTTGCACAGTCTTGAGCATGAAGGAACCTGCCTCTGTACAATATGGAAGCTCCTGTTTGGCATCATAGAGGATATGATGAGCAGGTACATGTGTCAATACATGAGTGGGGCTCAGAAGGGATTTTGGGGTAATATGAAAGACGCCACACACCAATTACTGATTAACAGAAATGTCACTCGAGACAGTAAAGTCAGATAACCTCTACACTATCTGTATTGACTACAAGAAGGCATTGAGGCTACGATTCAAGAGTAAAGAATTCTTTATTGTCATTATGCATACACATAACAACATTTTCAGTTGGTAGCTCTCAGCATCATAAAGTCACAGTATGCACAAAAAATATCAAAAAGGTACATATTAAAAAAACGCCAGAAATAAACACACTATAAATACGTACAAATAACAAAGTGATGTGTGCAATAGTGTAGTAGCAGGGAGATGTAAACGGGGAAATGAACATGTAATAAAAGTGTGATAAAGTGCAGTACTGTGCCAAGTCCCTGTCTTAAACGCATGATGAGTTTGTGAGTGTGTGCTGGCGAGATACTAGTAATCTGTGTGACTGCAGGGCGGAGAATGGATTTCACAGTTCTGGGGAAGAAGCTGTCCTTCAGTGTGGTGGTGCATGTTTTTATGTTTCTGTACCATTTTCCATAAGGAAGCTGTACAAACAGGTGCTGGATCTCCTCTCTGCAGCTGGTGTCATCGTTGTCAGATATGAGACCCACTATGGTGGTGTCACCCGCAAAGTTCACAACCATGTTCGTGGAGTGGGTGGCAGAACAGTCATGTGTGGGCAGAGCACACAACCCTGCAGCGTACCTGCGTTCAGGATCAGTGTGGGCGATGTGCAGTCTCCTATTCTCACCCCCTGAGGCCTGTTGCTGAGAAAGTCCCTGATCCTGTAACACTATGTGGACAGTCCAAAGTCATGTAGCTTCAGCGCCAGCTTGTCCGGGATTACAGTATTAAACACTGAACTTGAAGTCAACAAATAGCATCTGAGCATAAGTGTTAGCGTGCTGTAGGTGGGTTAGGGCTGTGTGAAGCACTATTGAGACTGCATCCTCTGTTGATCAGTGCCCCCTGTATGCAAACCGAAGGCTCTCCGGACCAGCAGGGATGATGTACTTTATGTGCTTTAGGAGGATCCTCTCAAAACAGTTCATGATTAACGGGGTCAGAGCGACAGCGCGGCAATCATTGAAAGCAGGTGATGAGTGATTGTTTTTATTGAACAATAAGGTATATTTTATTTATTTTTTATTGTCCAGATGCTTCTCCACATATTTAAAGGGTTATTATTGTCAAACCATCCCTCAATGTGCTGTTTGTAACTGTGTTTTGCCTTTTTAACTTCTTTGTGCCCTGCAGTAAGCCAGCCTATCACCTGCTTTGAGAAGGGGCCATACTGTGCTTTCCAGCCATGGTTTTTGGTTTGGAAAAAACCCTGATGGACTTTGTGGGAAGGACAGCATCAGTGCAGAACATTCCATAGGACAGGACAGATAAAGTGCATTCCTCAAGGTCCATGTCCACTTTGAACACTCCCCACTCTGTGTGGTCAAAACAGTCCTGCAATGCCGAAGAAACCTCCTCAGTCCATACCTGTATGGTTCTGGGAGTTGGTTTTGTCCTTCAGATCAGAAGTTTGGAGGCTGGGATGAGCTCAACAGCGATGTGGTCTAAAGAGTCGAGGTGTGGAGCTGCTACAGTCTTGTATGTTCCTGGGATGTTGCAGTAAACCTGAGCCAGAATGCCACTGTCTCTGGTTGGAAAGTTAAGGAATATTAGAAATTGAGAAACACTGCTTTCAGCTCTACATGGTTAAAGTCCCCAGCCACTATCACGACCACCTCTCGATTGGCGTTAATCTGTCTCATCAGCTCCTCCAGTGCTAATTTAGCATGATTGTGATTGAGTAGAACTCAAATAATTTTGAATGGTTTGCATTTGACTGCCAAATACTCTAAATCAAGGGGGTAGCATGTTCCAATAACGTTTGTAACTGTACACCAGGAGTCATGAATGTACAGTGCCAAACCCCCACCTTTACATTTATCCAAGGCTGCAGTCCTGTCTCCCCAGAACAGAGAGAGCCCCTCTAGCTCCACCGCAGTGTCTGGGATGTTGTTATCCAGCCAGGTCTCGTAACAGTCACCCCACTGCTGTTCGTCCTATGTGAGATGATCCTTAGTCGGATCTCATCAAACTTGTTGGTGAGTGACCTGACATTTGCGACGAAGAGATTCAGAAGAGAAGATCAACAGAAGACGCCACTCAGCCACCTCGAGCAGTCAGGAAACTGTATCAGAATGCTGTTCATAGATTACAGTTCAGCATTCAACACAATCATTCCTGGAATCCTGGTCGACAAGCTGATTAACATCGGTCTATCCCCCTCCACCTGTGACTGGATCAGGGATTTTCTGTCCAACCGCCAACAGGTGGTTAAAATGGGCCATGCCTGCTCCTACACCCTGACCCTCAGCACAGGCTCCCCCCAAGGCTGTGTGCTGAGCCCTATCCTTTCCGCCCTGTACTCTTATGACTATATACCCACGTACCCCTCCAACACCATCATTAAATTTGCTGATGACACTACGTCATTGGCATCATCAGCGGAGGGGACGAGACCGTGTATAAGGAGGAAAACTGGCAGGATGGTGCATTGAACACAACTTTCTGCTGAATACCATCAAAACTAAGGAGATGGTGCTTGACTTCAGCAGGCACAGAGGGGAACTCACTCCTCTCCACATCAACTGGGACTGTGTTGTCCTCCTTCAAGTTTCTGGGGACTCATATAGCTGAGAACCTCTCATGAACCACAAACACCAAAAAAGGTTAAAAAAGCCCAACAAAGATTCCACTTCCTTAGGATGCTGAGAAGGAACCATCTGGAAAAGAAGCTGTTGGTGGCTTTCTACTGTAGCACCATAGAGAGCGTCCTCACCTACTGCATCATGGCCTGGTATGCAAACTGCTCGGTGACATCAAGTTGGCTGGTGCTTATAAGGAGAAGAAGGATCACCTCTCGTCGCCGGATGACTAACCCTGATGGTACTTCCAGCCTGAATGTGAATTTGAAGGATTTAAAGAAGAATCTGCCTTCTTGTGAACTCTTTCATTTGGATCCTGTTTTGCTTCCAGACAACCAGAGAGCCCAGTTCATCCCCGATCCTCCTGGAAAGGCCTAACTCGTGTACAGCCGTTCTCAATCTCCTTCACCTACCTGTCCACTCTCCAGCGCGACGCCTCCTGCAGAACCTATCCTCCCGGATCTTGCTCTCACCCTTCCTGGATCACCAACGGTACTATCTGCAGACCCTCCGCATTAAATACGTTACCCGGTCCATGCTTCCCCCCTTCAACAATCAATGTAAGCGTATTCAATCAGTTATCCGCTAAGATCCAACTACACACCTCTAATCAGTCTGTTTCCTTCCCTCAGATTAATTGGAAGGCTGGTCGTTACTTCCATCCATCCATCCATTATCTGCCGCTTGTCCGGGGATCGGGTCACGGGGGCAGCAGCTTGAGCAAAGAGACTCAGACGTCCCTGTCCCCGGCCACTTCCTCCAGCTCTTCTGGGGGGACCCCGAGGCGTTCCCAGGCCAGCCGAGAAACATAGTCTCTCCAACGTGTCCTGGGTCTTCCCCGGGGCCTCCTCCCAGTGGGACGGGCCCGGAACACCTCACCAGGGAGGCGTCCAGGAGGCATCCTAACCGGATGCCCGAGCCACCTCATCTGACTCCTCTCGATGAGGAGGAGCAGCGGTTCTCACCCTATCTCTAAGGGAGAGCCCAGACACCCTGCGGAGGAAACTCATTTCGGCCGCTTGTATTCGCGATCTCGTTCTTTCGGTCACTACCCACAGCTCGTGACCATAGGTGAGGGTATGAACATAGATTGACCGGTAAATTAAGAGCTTGGCCTTCTGGCTCAGCTCCTTCTTCACCACGACGGGCCGGTGCAGAGCCCGCATCACTGCAGACGCCGCACCGATCCGTCTGCCAATCTCCTGCTCCATTCGTCCCTCACTCGTGAACAAGACCCCGAGATACTTGAACTCCTCCACTTGGGGAAGGATCTCATTCCCGACCCGGAGAGGGCATTCCACCCTTTTCCGGCCGAGGACCATGGTCTCAGATTTGGAGGTGCTGATTCTCATCCCAGCCGCTTCACACTCGGCTGCGAACCGCTCCAGTGAGAGCTGAAGGTCACGGCCCGACGACGCCAACAGAACCGCATCGTCCGCAAAAAGCAGAGACCCGATTCTGAGGTCGCCAAAACGGACCCCCTCAACGCCCTGGCTGCGCCTAGAAATTCTGTCCATAAAAATTATGAACAAAATCGGTGACAAAGGGCAGCCCTGACGGAGTCCAACCCTCACAGGAAACATGTCCGACTTACTGCCGGCAATGCGGATCAAACTCTAACACCGGTCATACAGAGACCGAACAGCCCATATCAAGGGGTCCAGCACTCCATACTCCCGGAGCACCCCCCACAAGAGTCCCCGAGGGACACGGTCGAACGCCTTCTCCAAGTCCACAAAACACATGTAGACCAGTTGTGCGAACTCCCATGCATCCTCCAGGATCCTGCCGAGGGTATAGAGCTGGTCCACTGTTCCACGGCCAGGACGAAAACCACACTGCACCTCCTGAATCCGAGATTCGACTATCTGGCGGATCCTCCTTTCCAGTACCCCCGAATAGACCTTACCAGGGAGGCTGAAGAGTGTGATCCCCCTATAGTTGGAACACACCCTCCGGTCCCCCTTTTTAAAGAGGGGGACCACTACCCCGATCTGCCAGTCCAGAGGCACTGCCCCCAATGTCCACGCGATGCTGCAGAGGCGTGTCAACCAAGACAGCCCTACAACTAGGGCTGTCACGGTTACCGGTGTACACGGTAACCGCGCTAAAATATTTTGACGGTGAGATAACCTTCTGAATTTCAAAACACGGTGTTATCTCGGTGGGTTACCTTACCGCACACCGTTACACCGGGAGAGCTTTCATTTCCCTAATACTCCCACGGTTACACTGTATTACACTGTTACTGCGCTAAATACTTTGCATTTCAAAACATAATGTTATCTAGGTGCGTTACTAGAGCTCTACACCGCACACGTGACACTTTCGAACGTTCGCGGGCGCCACTAGTCCGAGGTTCTTTTCTCACACTCTCTCACTTTAAGCATGGCAGCAGAAGAAGGAAGCCGCGATGGTACCATTTTTCCACCTTCTAAGCGCACAAAATCGGAAGTGTGGTCCTACTTTGGATATTTCAAAATCTCTGAGGGGCAACTGGTGGAGGACGGTGCCCCCGTGTGTAGGACATGCCGGCGGAAGGTATCCGCGAAAGGGAGCAACACATCCAATTTGATCACTCACCTACGAGACCATCACCCGCAGCTGCACAGCCAGTGCAAGGTATATTTGTTATATTAACACATAGTTTTAGCTGAAATGCTCGAAATAACTTTTGCCTTCGGGTAAAGGGGAAATGTAACAATTATATCCGACTGTCAATAATGTTAAATCGTGATAATAATCATTTACATTACATTAGCAATGCACCTGCTCTAGTGTGTTCACCATTCTTAGATGGGCGCTAAACGCCATTCTAAGCTAAGTTGAATAGCTAAACTCTCATCCACCCCCTGGGCTTTGCCACCGAGGAGTTTTTTAACCACCTCGGCAACCTCAGCCCCAGAAATGGGAGGCCCCACGTCCGAGCTCCCCAACTCTGCTTCTTCATCGGAAGGCGTGTCGGTAGGATTGAGGAGGCCCTCGAAGTATTCCCCCCAACGACTCACGACGTCCCTAGTTGAGGTCAGCAGAGCCCCGCCCTCACCATACACGGTGTTGACGGTGCACCGCTTCCCCCCCTGAGCCGCCGGATGGTGGACCAGAAACTCCTCGAGGCCGTCCGGAAATCATTCTCCATGGCCACCCCGAACTCCTCCCAAGCCCGAGTTTTTGCCTCAGCAACTGCTGAGGCCGCGTTCCGCTTGGCCTGTCGGTACCCATCAGCTGCTTCCAGAGTCCCACTGGCCAAAAAGGCCCGATAGGACTCCTTCTTCAGCTTGACGGCTTCCCTCACCACTGGTGTCCACCAGCGGGTTCGGGGGTTGCCGCCACGACAGGCACCGACCACCTTACAACCACAGCTCCGGTCGGCCGCCTCAACAATGGAGGCACGGAACATGGCCCATTCGGGCTCAATGTCCCCCACCTCCCCCGGGACATGGTTGAAGCTCTGCCGGAGGTGGGAGTTGAAACTCCTCCTTACAGGGGATTCCGCCAGCCGTTCCCAACAGACCCTCACAATACGTTTGGGCCTGCCAGGTTTGACTGGCTTCCTCCACAACCAGCAGAGCCAACTCACCACCAGGTGGTGATCAGTTGACAGTTCCGCCCCTCTCTTCACCCGAGTGTCCAGGACATACGGCCGCAAGTCTGACGATACGACCACAAAGTCGATCATCGAGCTGCGGCCTAGGGTGTCCTGGTGCCAAGTGCACATATGGACACCCTTATGCCTGAACATGGTGTTCGTTATGGACAGTCCGTGACGAGCACAGAAGTCCAACAACAAAACACCACTCTGATTCAGATCGGGGGGGCCGTTCCTCCCAATCACGCCTCTCCAGGTCTCACTGTCATTGCCCACGTGAGCATTGAAGTCCCCCAGCAGGACGAGGGAGTCTCCCGGAGGAGCGCTCTCCACTGCCTCCTCCAGGGACTCCAAAAAGGGTGGGTACTCTGAACTGCTGTTCGGTGCATAAGCACAAACAACAGTCAGGACCCGTCCCCCCACCCTAAGGCGGAGGGAGGCTACCCTCTCGTCTACCGGGGTAAACCCCAATGTACAGGCGCACAGCCGGGGGGCAATAAGTATGCCCACACCTGCTCTACGCCTCTCACCGCGGGCAACTCCAGAGTGGAAGAGAGTCCAACTCCTCTCGAGGAGGCTGGTTCCGGAGCCCAAGCCATGCGTCGAGGTGAGTCCGACTATATCTAGCCGGAACCGCTCAGCCTCGCGCACCAGCTCAGGCTCCTTCCCCAGCAGAGAGGTGACGTTCCACGTCCCAAGAGCCAGCTTCAGTAGCCGAGGATCAGACCGCCAAGGTCTCTGGCTTCGGCTGCCGCCCAGCTCACACTGCACCCGACCCCCATGGCCCCTCCCACGGGTGGTGAGCCCGTCAGAAGGGGAACCCGTGTAATTTCTTCAGGCTGTGCCCGACCGAGCCCCACGGGCACAGACCTGGCCTCCAGGCGCTCGCCGGCGGGCCCCACCCCTGGGCCTGGCTCCAGGGGGAGGCCCCGGTGACCCGCATCCGGGCAAGGGCACACGGTGTCCAACATTGTCCATCATCATAGGGGTTTTATGAGCTGTTCTTTGTCTGGTCCCTCATCTAGGATCTGTTTGCCATGGGTGACCCTGCCATGGGTGACCCTACCAGGGGCTTAAAGCCCCAGACAACATAGCTCCCAGACTCATTGGGGCACGCAAACCCCCCCTCCACGGTAAGATGACAGCTCATGGGGAGGTGGTCATTACTTCACCGCTGTAAACTGTCCACATTGTCCTGTTTATCATTGTAAATAAAACATTTAAATATACCGGTTCTCCGAGTGATTCTGCATGTGGGTCAGAAAACTTAAACGGGATGGTCAGGATTTTGTATATCACGTGATATGAGAAATGTTCAAGCTGTTTGGTGTTAAGCAGGAGTTTGGTTGTGTGTATCATCCACAATCACAGGTGTCAGTTGAGCATGCTAATGGTGTGCCGATACTAAAATAGCCAAGATCATTACAGACAGCAAGGGCCAACTGAACTGGGTCGATTCATTACTGTTGGCAGTTATGGCTATGCATTCACAAACTACAGACTAACACATCTAACCCCTCACGAAATAATCACCAGCCAACCTATGCCACTTCCACAGTATTGGCCGTATTGAAAGCTTCATGCTTGAGCAATTACAGAAAGAACTGGGTTATAATTTGCATGGTTTAACTAAATCCTTCCCTGTGTGTGTACTGATCAGTATTTACCCACCCTCTGATTTAGAAAGGAAGAACAAAAAACATGAAAATCTTCAATTATTAATATATACATACTGCATGAAGCTCTTAATGACCGAGCTCCATCATATCTTAAAGATCTCATTGCAAGATATTTTCCTAACAGAGCACTTCGTTCCCAAACTGCAGGTTTACTTGAGGTTCCGAGACGTTCTAAAAGTAGAATGGGAGGCAGAGCCTTCAGTTATCAGGCCCCTCTCTGTGGAACCAGCTGCCAGTTTGGGAGGCAGAGCCTTCAGTTATCAGACCCCTCTCTGTGGAACCAGCTGCCAGTTTGAGAGGCAGAGCCTTCAGTTATCAGGCCCCTCTCTGTGGAACCAGCTGCCAGTTTGAGAGGCAGAGCCTTCAGTTATCAGGCCCCTCTCTGTGGAACCTTTTTGATAAAGCTTATAGTTAGGGATGGCTCAGGTTATCCTGACATGAGATGACATTTGTTTAAATTTGGGGCTATATAAATAAACTGAATTGAATTAATAACAAAGCAAGTGTTACACTCAATTTACATACATACTTAGAATATATTGACCATTGGGTGACACTGCTGGTACATGTAACTTGACTTATTTTTTGTTTTTGATTGAGTAGATCACCTGCTTTTTTGCAAGGCAAGGCAAGGCAAGTGTATTTGTATAGCACAATTCAACTACAAGGCGATTCAAAGTGCTTTGCAGAGACATTAAAACAGTAGTAATAAAAAGCATGATTTAAATTTTAAACAAAAAAGAAAGAAATAAGAACAATAGATAAAATCAGTAGTTAAGTTTTGAGCTTTATTCAAATGCAGCTGAAAATAGGTGTGTCTTCAACCTGGACTTAAATACACTGAGTGTTTCAGCTAATTGCAGTATGAGACCACTCTCTCTCTCTCTTTTCCTGTCCCCTCTCTCTGTTCTCTCTATCTCTGTCCCCTCTCAGCCTGCAGCCACCCAGAGGCTGCTCTACACCGTTGGTCTGCCATGGACAGACAAAGCCTGTCTCTTGCTGAGGAAAGCTGGACAACTTGGCTATGACAAACATTTGTTCCTGGTCCAGCCTCAGGCTGTGGATTTAACTAGATTGACATCATTCAGGTCGGTGCTCAAGGCCTGGCAGATTTAAACTTCAGGGCGTTTGCTGAAAACCGGACTCCATCTGACCAATGGGATGATGAATGTGAGTACGCTTTTCCCTCCCTGGCTGTGTGTCCAGCTGTGGGACAATGGCAGCCAAAGGAGAACGACCTGGTGAGTCTGAGGACCCCAGAGTCCACAGACTTTGAGACTGGGGAAAAAAGACATCTACTTCCTCTGCGTTAAGGTCTTATACGCTCGCTGGCAGGGGTGAAGGTGTCGAGGTGGACTGAGGTCTTTGGCGTGAGATCCTCCCCAAAGGGCTGTTGGCGGTCCTGTAAAAAACCTCTTGTCAACAAACGGACAGGAAACTTCCAGAGGAGGATTGTACACGGGGTCATAGCTAGGGCCGGACCGATATGGTTTTTACCAATACCGATAATTATGGAAATGGGAGTCCGATAACCGATATGTGCAACCGATAAATAGAAACATTATTCACGATAAATTAAAAATAGCACACACTGACACAAACTTTCATATCCATTAAGTCTTTGATGAGAAATTTGTGCAATGAGCATGTTAACTCCCATTGGAACACGAAGATTTAGGGAATGTGGGATTGGTTAAAGGGGAAGTTCATTTTTTTTTTTTTTTTAAACCTGGCATTAAATACGTTCATCTACTCACCGATAACAGTTTGGTGAAAGTTTGGAAGATATTTAGATCACTGGAGATCGGCGTATACCCATATAATGGGAGAGAACAGGTAATTGATAATACAGCCTCTGAATAAGGCATTATCTGTCTTTATTTCACCAATAAAGTGTTTCCCGCAGCGCATTATAGTCAAGGCGGCCGCCTTAGCAAACTCGCACTGCCGCCTTGCCAACGTTCCCCCCCCCAAAAAAAAAACTTTTTTTTTTTTTTATTGATTTATTTTTTTTAAACCGAACTAATAATGCTTTGCCAGGCTCAGACATTAAAAGACAGCATTGATAACATTGAATTGCGACACCTACTGGTTGTTGTGTTACAGCTCTTAAACAGCTTTGTTATTGCTCTAACAGCCCCCCCTCCCCCCCCGGCCAACGACTCACCACCTTGACTAAGCAATTTCCTGCGGGAAACACTGCAATACTTTTCACCAATACTCATTCACTCCGGTAAGGACGTCCATCGTACTCAAAGTCGTTTTCCACGTCGTCAAAATCTGATAAATATCCTGCCATGTTGCACAAAACTAGCAGTAGCAAACTCCGTGTGAAGTTAGCCGACCGTCACAGAGCACGGAGTGAATGAGCTGTGCTGCAGCGGATATGATGCAGCTCGGTCATTAAGAGCTTTATATGTGAGGCGAAGAATCTTAAATTCTATTCTGAATTTAACAGGGAGCCAATGAAGAGAAGCTAAAACTGGAGAAATATGATCTCTCCTGTTAGTTCTCATCAGAACTCTGGCTGCAGCATTTTGGATCAGCTGGAGGCTTTTCAGAGAATATGTGGGACAGCCCAATAATAAAGAATTACAGTAGTCCAATCCTGAAGTAACAAATGCATGAATTAGTTTTTCTGCATCACTCTGAGACAAGATGTTCCTGATTTTAACAATATTACGAAGATGAAAGAAGGCAGTCCTAGAAACCTGTTTTATATGCGAGTCAAATGATAAGTTCTGGTCAAAAATAACTCCAAGGGTCCTCACTGTAGAACTAGAAGCCAAGGAAATACCATCTAGAGTAACTATATAGCTAGACAATTTCTCCCTGAAGCGCTCAGGTCCAAAGATAACGACTTCAGTTTTGTCTGAATTTAGAAGCAGACAGTTCTGAGTCATCCAGGTCTTTATGTCTTTAAGACATGCTTGTAGTCTGACCAACCTATTGGTTTCATCTGGTTTTATAGATAAGTACAGCTGAGTATCATCAGCATAGCAATGGAAATTTATGCCATGCTGTCTAATAATGTTACCTAATGGAAGCATGTATAAAGTGAAAAGAATCGGTCCAAGCACAGAACCCTGAGGAACTCCATGACTTACTCTGGTGTGTGAGGAAGATTCTTCATTTACAAGAACAAACTGAAATCTATCAGATAAATATGACTTAAACCAGCCTAATGAAGTTCCTTTAATCCCAATAACATGTTCAAGTCTCTGTAATAAGTTACTGTGATCGACCGTATCAAATGCAGCACTGAGATCCAACAGGACAAGCACAGACACAAGTCCGCTATCAGAGGCTAAGAGGAGATCATTGGGAACTTTCAGCAGTGCAGTTTCTGTGCTATGATGCACTCTGAATCCTGACTGAAACTCTTCAAACAGATTATTCCTGTGGAAATGATCACAAAGCTGAGCTACAACAAGGATGTTGAAAACGTAGGAAGTGAAGGCAAAAGTGGTGCCAGTGGTGAATGTCACTGGCTCTGCTCCATAACGGGTAAATGTGGTAAGACTGCTGGCTTGTACAGTTTCTCTACTTCTCATTGTGGTGGAACCAAATCACATTAAATAAATAAATTGGAAGAAAAAACATGTAATTATTTGGGTTGTCACAACTGTCACAATGTAGCTTTTTCTGGTCATTGGCAGCTGCTGCAACCTTCACCACGCCGCAACTCGTAGAGAAACCTGGTGCGCAAAGTGCTATATGGAATTACTTCGGCTTTCAAACAATGAGCACGGTGAAGCCATCAACAACAAAGCACCACTGTGCACTGTGTCTGACCAAGGGTGGAAACACTTCCAACTTAGCAAAACACCTGAAGGACGAGCACCCAGACCTGCATAAGGAGTTCAGAGAACGACAGGTAATAACTGATATACACATGAGAAAAAGCCACATTCAGTGCTAAAAGTGAGCAACACCAGCCCCCTTCACTCTCCACAGAAAGAGCTCTGGCAAAAAATTAAAGCTGCATTGCATTTAACTACCACTTTCTCTGGTTTAAATAGGCCATTTATATCGTTTTATTTTATATTTGATTTATCTTAAAATTGCCTGTGCATTAGAAAAGCCCGTCTTTGTGGTAGTTTATTTTATTTACTGATGCTTATAGTTATAGTTCTAAGATTTTCTATTAAAATAAAGTCAATAATGACATTTTTTGTGTTCTTTTATTTGGAAAAGTATTGAAAAATATCCAAAAGTATCGAAATACATGCTGGTACTGGTATTGATACCAAAATGTTGGTATCGTGACATCACTATTCAAAAGTTGACATAACTTTAGTTTTGGTTTACTTCACTACCAGGCAATGTATCATTTGAATTTATCTGGGCTTATCTGCGCTTAAGATAACATTTTACACTTAAAGACTAAATGTACCGTAGATGCACATTTAGAGCAATCATTTCAATAGGAGATGTCTTAATCATCTATTGAGTATTGATTATGTTCAACAATCTCTAAATGGATATGTCCTCCATTTGCCACAATAACTGCTCCGTGTTTGATTGGCAGCGACCTGAAAAAGAAAGAAATACCAATAACTTCATTAGATTATTTGACCTCTATTCAGTTACTGAATGAAAATATGTTCTCTGTGCAGAGTACATCTCTGGGTGCAATAAATGTGCAATAGCCTAAATTCAATGTAAATTCATAAGTGGAGCGCTCACTTTCCCCTTTTTTCGTGTGTCCAAACCACTGTTTCAAAGTTCTGACAGGGCCTACACGATCTAATGGCATGGGGGGCAACTGTATGTGGATTTAAATATTTTACTAGGGTTTGATGTCATACTGAACATTAATTAATCATCTAATTGTGGTGTTTCAGAGGCCTCCCTGTTTTCTAAAAGTAGTTTTAGCATAAAAAGCTGTCTGCTTCACATTCTGTGGCTGATGCTACACGAGCTCCATGCCACAGCTTCCCATCTTATCTTCCAGTAGAAGTCTGCACCATATTCTGCCTCAGCTTCCATCACTTATCACACAGAGAAAGACATTCTGTTCGTCACTTTGTCTTTCTTTCACCGTTAACTCGCCTTTACCAAGGACATTATGTAACAAAAGCTTCACTTCCAGCGACACACGAGATGCAGCAGCACATTGCTGCTTTCTGCTAGATTTGTTCACAGCAGGACAAAATAAAGAACCACACCAGCTTTAGTCCTCCATCTTCTAAAATTGTCAGAGTAGCAAAGTGGCATAGCACACAAACCCCACTGTGGGACAGACATAAGTCAAAATGTACTCACAGATATTATCCCAAACTGCATGCACATGCAAATGAACAAGCGAATCCAATAAAAGCTGCAGCATTGATTACTCATCATTCAACAGAGAACACAGGTAAGCACTGCAGGCTGCCAAAAGTGCATTAACTGGTATTACTTAGAGATGCAATAAATTAAGGGCACAGTGAGCCCAGGCTGCCAAGAAAAGGACCAAATGATTGCTTTGTGTTGAACAATTCAAGAAGCACACAGGTTACATCATCCTCGTTTTCTTCAACTCATCAGGCCATCTGACTGACAGCTAAACATTTTGCCAGGGACAGGTACTACCTCCAGTAGGGTTCCTTAGGCAAGACCCCCGTTACCCCACCTGGCTGTAAGGCGCTTTGGATAAAAGCGTCTGCCAAATGCAGAAACATAAAACATTCCGATAAGTAGTGTAGGAGGGATAGAACAGAATATGCAACCTGAGAAAGCCCAGCTTCGCAGCTTGGGACTGCCATCACAACATGGAGTATCTATGTCCATGTGAAAGTCTGGTCCTGTCAGTGTTGCCAGGGTTCATACATCAGGTAATTACAGGGATATGCAGATTATCCAGCCAATCACAGCACTGTGAAGCAGTGTCCCCGCACAAGCTCCATTTAGTGAGGCAGAATATTCCTGAGACACTGCGTCAGCTCCCAGCGTGCACGTCTCCACCCTCTGCAACCCAAACATCTGCACATGGAGTACCAGCAGAGTGAACGTGTGCACGAAACAAGACACCATCACCACAGAGACCACGTGTCTCACCACATGTCTCACCACACGTCTCACCACCACACGTCTCACCACCACAGAGACCACGTGTCTCACCACCACATGTCTCACCACATGTCTCACCACAGAGACCACGTGTCTCACCACATGTCTCACCACACGTCTCACCACCACACGTCTCACCACCACAGAGACCACATGTCTCACCACCACATGTCTCACCACACGTCTCACCACCACACATCTCACCACCACAGAGACCACATGTCTCACCACATGTCTCACCACCACACGTCTCACCACATGTCTCACCACATGTCTCACCACAGAGACCACGTGTCTCATCACATGTCTCACCACCACACGTCTCACCACCACACGTCTCACCACATGTCTCACCACATGTCTCACCACAGAGACCACGTGTCTCATCACATGTCTCACCACCACACGTCTCCCCACCACATAGACCACATGTCTCACCACCACATGTCTCACCACACATCTCACCACCACAGAGACCACATGTCTCACCACCACATGTCTCACCACACATCTCACCACCACAGAGACCACATGTCTCACCACATGTCTCACCACCACACGTCTCACCACCACACGTCTCACCACCACACGTCTCACCACATGTCTCACCACATGTCTCACCACAGAGACCACGTGTCTCACCACATGTCTCACCACCACAGAGACCACAT
Organism: Odontesthes bonariensis; assembly: GCF_027942865.1. NCBI lineage: Eukaryota > Metazoa > Chordata > Actinopteri > Atheriniformes > Atherinopsidae > Odontesthes > Odontesthes bonariensis. Next base: position 33,734,479 of record NC_134524.1, on the reverse strand, counting down.
GTCTCACCACCACACGTCTCACCACATGTCTCACCACAGAGACCACGTGTCTCATCACGTCTCACCACCACATGTCTCACCACATGTCTCACCACAGAGACCACGTGTCTCATCACATGTCTCACCACCACACGTCTCACCACCACATGTCTCACCACCACAGAGACCACATGTCTCACCACCACATGTCTCACCACCAGCGACCACATGTCTCACCACCACATGTCTCACCACCAGAGACCACATGTCTCACCACCACATGTCTCACCACCACATGTCTCACCACCACATGTCTCACCACCAGCGACCACATGTCTCACCACCAGCGACCACATGTCTCACCACCAGCGACCACATGTCTCACCACCACATGTCTCACCACCACATGTCTCACCACCACATGTCTCACCACCACATGTCTCACCACCACAGCCCAGCAACTTCAGCTGACTTCATCATCACTTTCAGTGACAGTTGAATCAATGCAGCGGACATATTGTGCTCTGTGTTCCTGTCCATTCTGCAGACTCGCTGCTGCTGTGACTGTGTGCAGCAGGAGGGAAATCCGATGGTACCCAGCCATGTTCCAGGAGCTGTGCACTGGTGCTGATCAGAATATGAAATGGAGAACAGGCTGGCAGCCCGCACCTGTTAGACAGGCTGCAGCAGCGCCGCCAGCCCCGCTATTCTTTAATCAAGTAACCATGGCTACCATTGATGTGATAAGATCAAAAGATAGCAATCTACCGTGCAGGTGCGGACATAGTTTTGTAGCTATAGCGGGATGAAAGCACAAACAGAGCGACTACATCGGCGATGTGTTGCGATGATGTCATTTAAAACAAACTATCAAACCCAAGGGAATGAGAAGAAAGCGGCGCCTTACCCGGTTCCTCTCACTGCCCCGGCTATGTCTCCTTTCCTCTGCTTAGCCCCTCTGTCTCTCTGGCGAATTGTGGGGGAACTGAAACGTCTCCGGTGGGTTGTCAGAGACCAAGTGTCGCTAATGCCCCCTCACAACAGCAGCCACCCACAAGACCCAACCGCACAAGTATGACGACAGGGGGAGACTGCCGCTGCGAATAAATACTGCCAGTAAACACCACCAGGAGCGTTTCTATCGCGAGAGCACCTGCGATTCCCGGTGCCAAATCACGCTCAAAAGCAGAGTGTTAAATCACTGAAGCTCTGTGGGAGCCAGCAGACTGCACGGTGAATAACCAGTGTTATCATTCAGGGGCGTGGCTACGGGGGGGCTGGGGGGGGGGGGGGGGGGGGGGGGGGGGGGGGTACTGCCCCCCCAGGAAAAAGTCCTGCCCCCCTGAGAAATGCCCTGTCCATCCAAAGAAAACTGGCCAGAAAAAAGGCCACGATTTATTATCTCTGTTTGTGTCTTGTATTGATAGAATAAATGCAGGTGGTGATTTAAAAAAAGCATATATCTGCAAAGTTTATAGCTTTATTTATTTTTTTTTATCGTGATTCCCCCCCCCCCCTGTATATAATGCTGTATATAATGATCTGAAATGTAGACTTAATGAAGGTAATAAAAAGCTGGAGTTGGCTGGATGTCTTGCCCCAAGTATCTACTTGAATTTAAACCCTCAATGGAGAATGTGGAGCATGTTAAACAAAAGCCATTGCATCCTAAAGTCCTCTCAGCTTTATTTCTTCTCTTTAGCAGTTACTTGGTGAACACATTTCTTGTGACCCTGATGGCGTTGTAATGGTGCGTTTGCATGCATCATACAAGTTCTACATTTCTTTACAAAAAAAAAAAAATATATATATATATATATATATATATATATATATATATATATATATTATATTTTCATTACCGAATTGAATTATTATTATTATTATTATTATTATTATTATTATTATTATGCTTGAAGTTGTAGTAGTGGTTTTCCACCGATTTTTTTTCAGGTATTGTTTTCTGCTCCCCCAGATGAGCTAACTGCCCACCCACACATGCCATTCTGGTCACACCTCTGTTATCATTTAGGTCAAACTCTTGAACCCTCTGTACGACATGGCTGAGGGTTTCACACGATAAGGGTCACAGTATTTAACACGTAAAATGACAATAACAAGAAAATGAAACGTAAGACATTTGAATTAAAACAAAAAAATGATTGCAAAATTTTTTAAATACATAAAATAATATTTTGTAGTGCAATAATATCAGAATAAAGTGTTGAGTGCTCTTGAGACTTAAAAAAAAAAAAGTGTTATCTGTAAATGACCAATTTAAGAAACAGGAATACGGTATTCGGATAGCCTGCAGCTAAAACCTTTTTTCAGTCTCTCAGTTTTGGCAAAGCGGCTGCTGTAGCACCTGCCTTACCTCAGCAGTTCCATTGTTTGGATGTGACGTGTCCTTGATGAGGATTTGGGCTCACAGCCTCACTCTCCTGGTATAAATGTCATGTAGGGAAGGGAGAGGTGCTCTTATGGTGCGTTCAGCTGAGCATACCACTCTTTGCAGGACAGTGTGGTCACAGGTAGTACTGTTTCCATACCAGGAGGTGATGCTGCCAGATAAGACACTTTCCACAGCAGAGGAATAAAAGGTCCTTAGGATGGTGGTTGAGACCTTAAATTGATAGAGCTCTTAAAGGGCTAGTCGTGGCTGTAGATGTTGTAGAGCAGTGGTTCCCAAACTTTCCACAGCCACGTACCCCTTCAGACATCTGACCTCCACCCATGTACCCCCTACTCTTGCACACACATTCTGTAAGCCCCCCCACCACCATCATCACCACACACACAGCATATAACACATCAGAAATCGCTTAAATTATTATTTTATTCTTCACCAAATAGGTCAATTTCTACCAGCATTTTCAGTGAGCAACACCAGTTCACTTTTGAAAAAATGAATCTACCAAACATTTCTACATTTCTAGAACATATTCAGTTGTAAATCTGTCTATAAGTCTGCAATATTGGGCTGAATTTCAGAAAGTCTTAGTCTTAAATCATCCTCCACACAAAGTATCGCTCTCCATTTTGTTTTCATAATTGTTAGGGCTGAGAATCCACTCTCACACAAGTACGTGATGGCACATTTTCGCCTTTTTGACAAGGTTGTTAGCTTGACCAGCCACAAGTGCAACGCAAGGTGAAGAATAACGTGGGTTGTTGGCACTGGAAAGTGCACCTTTGACTGTGGACTGATGTCCCTCTGGAAGGGCAATTTATCCTTTTTAGCCATTTATCCATTTTCGGCGGTTAGCCTCGGGGCTAGCCTTTCGGTAGTGCAATTTATTCACTGACCACTAGAGGATAGCCTATCTATGCATGGCAGTATCTTGTGTTTTTGCCACTGTAAACAGGTACTCCAGTATATGCCAGTTTAAAAATGTAATCAGGCTCTTTGCAAACCATGTTTTTATGCATTTTTTCGTGTACCCCCTACGTCACATTGCGTACCCCTGGGGGTACGCATACCACAGTTTGGGAACCACTGTTGTAGAGGATAGGACTCAAGACACAGTCTTGTGGGGCCGCTGTGCGAAGGTAACAAAAAGGGTTGAAGCTGTTTTCACCATCTGTACCAACTAGGTTCAGTTGGTGAGAATGTTTAGGATCCAGTTGCACAGTGTGGTGTTAAGTTCAAATGTCCATACCTTCACGGACAGGGTGAGGGGGGCAATGGTTTTAAATGCTTAGCTGTAATCAATGAACAGCATAGTTCACAGCATCACATAGTTCCCCTCCCCCCTTCCAGGTGGGTCAAAGTGGTGTGTAGGAGGTTGGAGATGGCATTGTCACAGCTCATATTGGCTCTATAGGCAAATTGGAGTCGATTGTGCCAGGCAGGAATGAACTGAATAAATCTTTCACAGGTTTCTCAAAACATTGACATCTAGTGGGAGAAAGACACTGTGGGCTATTGTTTTTGGACACAGATAGATAGAGATAGAGAATCTGAACTTGTCATAGTGGGGACGGACACACGCACATATGTATCTCACAAAAGTGAGTACACCCCTCACATTTTTGTAATTATTGTATTATCTATAGAATATTTATATATACAGTATAACACTGAAGATATGACACTTTGATACAATGTAAAGTAGTCAGTGTACAGCTTGTATCACAGTATAAATTTGCTGTCCCCCAAAAATAACTAAACACACGGCCATTAATGTCTAAACCGTTAGCAACAAAAGTGAGTACACCCCTAAGTGAAAATGTCCAAATTGTGCCCAACTTGCCATTTTCCCTCCCTGGTGTCATATGACTCGTTAGTGTTACAAGGTCTCGGATGTGAATGGGGGGCAGGTGTGTTAAATTTGGTGTTATCGCTCTCACACTCTCTCATACTGGTCACTGGAAGTTTAACATGGCATCTCATGGCGAAGAACCCTCTGAGGATCTGAAAAAAAGAATTGTTGCCGGCCAAGACAATACAGCAGTTTAACAGGACAGGTGCCACTCAGAACAGGCCTAGTGTAGCGTTATTGGGCATTTCTATAAGCATCAAATAAAAGGATTTATAAGACGTTCTCACTGTCTCAAATAAACCTTAAACCTCGAATTTAGGGCACCACCTCGCTGACATTTTAACTTGCTTTAAGTTACAGTCCAGGGAGGACGACTGTTAAAATCTTACGATCCTGGTATGTTAAATTAATAATCAATTTAATAATCAATTAATAATCAATTAATAATCAGTCTCATATCTCGCTACTTTCGTGAAAGTTCTCGTTTGGTTGGACAGACATTACGTAAAGGAAGCATACGACACAATCTGTGATTATAACATATATATATAGATATATGAACTGTTTATTACAATGATATGATCTTAGACATGAACCTTTAAACAAACAGGAGATGCATTGAATATGGGTGATTATATAAAACACTTAGTGAATGGAAAATAAAATATGGGGAATGGGGAGATACTGGATGTTTTCAAATAGGTTGGCTGACTATTTGACGCTAAATACTGACATTTCGGATTAATTTATCATTCTGTGAAAGCCTCGAGACATCCATCAAACCCACTTTAAGGTGAAAACGGGTCGGTCTTACTGTGCTGAAGTTCTGCTTAGTCAGCTCGGAACATGGCAGCGGCCACGCGGGGTCCGAGGGGATTTCTCTTCCGCTCTCTGGGCCTTCCTGGTTGTGGTGGCTGACTTTAGCGGACTTCTCAGTTGCTTCTTTTCACCGGGAAACGGGAACGATGGTGCCGAGGGCTGTGGTTAGATGATCGAATCCTCCGAGTGTCAGTTGGTCCGTTGCTTCTCTGATGAAGTGAACTTAAGTTCACAGAAGATTAATAAAAGGTTGCTTGAGTTGGCTTTCTGGGTAGGAAAACTTCATTCTGTTCTTATCTTTGTTCGGGTCTTTCTTTCTCGTCTCCGGGGTCTCACTGGGTTCTGGAGGGCTTCCTCCGGTCGTCCTCTGCATCGCTCATCCTCACGTCCTTCCGCTCTCTCCTGAGATTATGGGAAAACTCCCAAACTCTGGTGAGCTCTTCTCTCCTTCTCAAATCATCTCCAAATCTCTCTGAGCAACTGTGTTCTCTGTTCTGTTCTGAAACTCTGGGTTGAAACTCTTCTGGAACAAGAGAGTGTGTTTTCGCGGGCGGGGCATGACGTAAGCTTACACTACTCTTTCAGCCAATGATATGCCTGAACTGTGGTGAATGTCTGCCTGGGTGTCTGTGTAAGATGATCTGTTTTTACGTGGGGATTTCTGGATGAGACAAAGAAACTCTTATTTCTCCATTACTCTGTCTCATAGAACATTTGTCTCGGTGATTCTGAAAACACCACATCTTGTTAAGATATGCAGGTTAAAGAAATAACATAGACTTGCAATATAAAGACATCAAATAACACACAACATAATAGAGACGATTTTGAGTTTCAAAATTCAGATGGATATCTATGAAATCATGACATATGAATAGCGAACCACACAATGTTGATTTTCTGTGTTAACAATGGGGATAGCAAACAAATACCAAATAGATACCGAAGGGACATCGTTAGAAGTTAATAGTTGCATATATCTTGTCCATTTTACTGAGTCCTCGGGGATTTAAATGTTCAACTAATCAACACTGCAGACCACTAGGGGGCAATGTGGTTCCATCAGGCAGGTTGGGCATTTTCCACCAAGATCAGTTCTTTGTCAATATTTAAGCCAGAATCGGACAAATTGTCTCTATATGCGTCTTGTGATCAAGCTGGAAACCTGAAAGAAATTGTATACGGTTATCAAACACATTTAATATAGTTTTAAGGTTCGACTAAAAGTGAGTCTTAGTGAAGTCTTCTCAGTTCGTGTGTAGCTATCTGGTCGGTTCTCTGGGTGAAAAAGGGTGTTAAAGTGTCAACTTCGATTTATGGTGAAGATAAGATAGTAAGTCTCCCACTTCTCCAACAGAAAGATTCTTTGTTCATTCGAGTTTTCCAATTTTTATGGCAAGTGTCTGTTGCTTATTTTTCACTCCCAAAAGCTCTTAAGGTTGTTGTAAATTAGGCAGTTTTCTGTTCTCTGGATCTGGTTTTTATCCACATACGTAAACATTCCCCCCATAGGAATGTTGGGGTATCTTCAGAGACTGAAGGCCTCTTAATCCACACGGCACTGTGACTGCTACACTAGCCATGGTCAACCAAAGACGTTGAGTGCACGTGCTCAGCGACACATCCAGAAGTTGTCTTTTGAAAATAGACGTATGAGCAGTGGTGGCTGGTAAGATATTTTTTAGGTGGGGTTGTGCCACATCCAATGATTGTCAAACGGGCCAGAGCCCCGAGAGCTAGAGCCCCGAGAGCTAGAGCCCCGAGAGCTAGAGCCCCGAGAGCTAGAGCCCCGAGAGCTAGAGCTCCAAGAGCTAGAGCCCCGAGAGCTAGAGCCCCGAGAGCTAGAGCTCCAAGAGCTAGAGCCCCGAGAGCTAGAGCCCCGAGAGCTAGAGCCCAGAGAGCTAGAGCCCAGAGAGCTAGAGCCCAGAGAGCTAGAGCCCAGAGAGCTAGAGCCCACAGAACCCACAGAACCACAGCCCAAAGACCCACAGCTCCGAGCCCTTCCCTCCCACCCACATTTTGGGATGTCTGGGATACATCCCTTGAAGGGGGGGCTCTGCCGTCGCCGGATGTCTGGCCGCCCGCCAGACCGCCTCCGGCTTCGAGCCCCTCCCCTCCACCCACAGGTTTTTGGTTATTTGGGATCCATCCCTTGAGGAGGGGTCTCTGTCACGACCTTGGGGTTTTTTGCCTTGTTTTTAGTTCTTAGTTTTGTGTTTTATCATGTTTTAGTTTATCTCATGCCTTGGTGTTTAGTTCCTGTTTAGTCCTTAGTTTTCCCATGCTTTAGTTTTCGGTCATGTCTTTAGTTTTCTAGCTCATGTTTAGTTTTAGTTTTCCCTCATGCCTTAGTTTTCTAGTCATGGGGGGTATTCCACGAAGCTGGCTTAACGGAAAGCCTGGCTTTTCTCGCTACTTCTGGCTAATCTTAGAGAGAGTTCCGTTCCACGAACGTGGCTTATTTGAATGCCCGCTGAGTAACTATGGTAACTGATGCCGCTGAACTAGCCTGCTCCTGGGCAGGCTAAAGTTGAAGCTTAGCTTAGCTGCATCTCAAAGAATGTCCGACCGGCTGAAGCAGACTCCCGAAAGAAATGTTCACCTAGAATTCTGCGCTCCCGCAACGTTGTATAAAAAACTAAACAAAAACTGTGGTTATCATATCACCACTTTCACTGTCTCGAAAAATCAATCAGGCGGTGCCAGTGCAACTAAAGAAACGCAACTATACACACATATTGAACATGAAATTAAATGAGAGAGAAGATGGTATTCATTAAAACTAATCAACCTAACAAACATCCGATCTACACCCACGTAGGACCAGACTCAGAAAAATGGGGCACAGGTAATAATGTTAATGATACAAATTATTGAAAGCTCCTTTCAAAACAGTCAAGGACACTGTACAAACAAGATATTATATAAAACGCAGGAATTAAAACATCTTACCTTATTAAAAATACACAGAACGGAGCAAACAATGGAGATAAGCACACTTGAACGGATAGGTTTTGAGTCAACAGAGGGAGAGTGTCAGTATTGCAAATGTGTGGGGGGGGCATTGATTCTAGGATGTTCCGAGCATCCTCACTGGCACAGAGGTTTGCACAAGGTGTGAGAATTTTACTTACCCGAAGGAGTGTACCTTTGAAGTAAGGTGTAGCATAGGCATAATTTTGGTAATCTAATGAGAGGTCAGGTGTAGAGGTCATCTTAAGGAATTTAAAGTGCTCGTCATACTTTATTATAGATAGCCATAAAAGGCACATATTGCATCAAATTGCCTAAAGTCTTAACACATGTATATCCATCCAACATTTCTCTTATTCTGCAGGAGAGTTCAATGGTGTCCTGCTTGGGTACAGAGGCTATGCATGCTGGCCGTACCTCCTCACGCCATATCCTGATCCAGGAACAAGGGCATGCACATGCACATGCTAAAACAAGGGCACGGATAGAAATGACCTTTGGCCAAATTAAATACAGGTTCATTGCTTAAAGTTCTCAGGCACCATGGCTGACTTCTGACAGAGCCATCTTAAATTTGATAGTATACTTCATATTTTATACATTTTGTCTTGTGGACAACTTTTCAGGCTCAAGTCTTTTCTTCCTTGAGTCCCTGCAGGTTATAGTGCCTGAAAGGACTCAGTTTCTCCTGACACAGTGAGGGACCTATACAGGGACACATATTTCCATTAATCCTTATTGTTGTGACCTTTGAGTTAGAACTTCTTTTCATAATTTAGCATTGACACAGTAGCAGTTTAAGTCAGAGCAAGTGTAAGAAGGCTAAATGGACAGAGATGATTTATAACTTTCCACACGTTAGGTCATGGCACCCCACTGTGAATATAAATCTAAAAAACACATTTCTAACACTTTGCATGAACCATACAATAATGACAAGTTTGAGTTCAAGTTGTGTTGAATTGTTTAATTATTATTACATGTTTCTCAAGCTGTGGAGAGAAAACAGAATTAAATACAGTTCACACTACGAAATTCTCCTTTATCTGAATTTATAGTGACATCCCTCTCCAGTTTCATAATCTCTAGCTTGATCTTTTTTATTTTCAGTTTCTTGTATTCCATATCTAGTTTGGTGCTCTCTTTATTGGACAAACACATTTCTTCAAAGGCTACTTACCACTCTGAAACATGTTCCTGTACTTTACTTTCACCTGCTGCCAGGTACGCTTTTGGCTGTTAAGATAGCTCCTGTTGAGATGTAACAGTGAAAAAATAATATGTGGGTCTCACACTCACGATAATATAGTCACAAAGTATGATGATGCGTGTCGATTATTGGGTTATTAATAAACTAAGCAGGGCCAGTATATTTGTGCTGTACATCTCATACAGAGACAGTTCAGCATGCTTTATGTAAACAAATTATAACACAAAGAGGAGAGTATAAATACATGAGGACAGTAAAATAAATGTCTAACAATTGACAATGGTATGAAACTTTCATAACTTACGCATTTAGTCTGTCGGCCGTTGTTTGCCATGCCGTTTCTTCGCTTTATTGATCACAGCTGTATTACCATTTCTGGTGATGACACTTTTAAAATCCTCATACAGCTCCATAAGCATTATTTGTTCAGCTGCCGAAAAAATAACAGCTCTTGTCTTCCTCTCCTTTTCTGCCATATCCGTTTTTCATCCATCCACTCGTCAGGGCTTCTTACGTTCCTCGTGCACTCGCACTTAGCCAGGCTATGTAAGCCTCACTTGGATTAGCCTCGCTGAGATGCAGCTAAACTGGCTTTGTGGAACGACTCGAGGCTTAGTTGGGAGATGGTGTTAGTTCAAGCGAGGCTTTCTCTCTACAGCCTGGCTTGCTTTAGCTACTTTCGTGGCATACCCCTCAGGTCCGGTATTTAGTTTAGCCATGTTTTCCCCACAGTTTTTGTTGCTCTACCATCACCCTCATTCACATCAACTGTAATTTTCCCATCAGCTGCACTCACTCACCTATCACCCAGTCAGTATTTAGTTTCCAGGAGGGTATTCCACGAAGCTGGCTTAAAATGATAGTTCGGAGTAGATTCACCCTAGGCTCATTTGAACCGTGACATCCAGCCAAGTAGCCCACCCAAAGTTTTTTCGATCTTGGCTGAACATCAACATCAGAGCAAGGCTGCTCAATTTCTCCATTGATAAAATAAATTCACAACTCTACAACATAAAAATTCATGTAGAATATAGCATATACTTTGTTGTCTACAGTAGTAGATCAACCCTCATCTTACTATAGCCCCTTTCACACTGCGACCCGCTACCTTAGCGGGTCCAAATTGCACCTTCGACCCGCGTCGAGCAATGTGAACGCTTGGCGTGTTGGTGACCCGTGTCGCCTGAAGCCGAGTTCAGGGGGCGTTGCCTAGTGGCAGAGCGTCACACGAAACACAGAAAATGCTGGGCGTGTACAATGACGTAGGCACAAGCCATGCGTCGGAGGTAGGGTTAAATACACCTGTCTGCATCAAATTTTTCAAACAAACGATGGCGGGACACCTTGAGAACTCGTTTTTGCAATTGTATATGCAGTTCATGGAGATGTTACTTTACGGTGCGTCTTGCTGCGTGGGAAACCGCGCTCTCCCATCTTTCTCGCCAGCCCTTCCAGCAGAGGTCCATCCTTCACCGTCCCCGACATGTGGCGGAAAATAACGTCCTCTGCTCGGAGGCTGAGGAGCTCGCGGACCTCCTTGTCTCCCCAGTTGGCCATCTTCAAAAATGTCTCGAACTTGATGTAGGCTAAAACAGAGTGAAACTTGTCCTCACCTGTCGCTGTTGTTCTGAATCAGCTGTCCATTCTGTCTTTTAAACTCCTCACGTCACGCCCACGTCCGACCCGCGTCGATTGCGTTCACATCAAACTCGGCTCGGCAAAAAGACTAGGGTCCGACGCGGGTCGAAAGGCGAGTCGAGTTGACGCGGCAGCCCGGGTCGGCAGTGTGAACGCAACAGCGGACACGCTAAATTCGCGAATTAAACGCGGGTTATTCGGCAGTGTGAAAGGGGCTTTTGAAGCTCCCAGATCAAGGAAGTGACGTCGATGCAGCTTTAGCAGCAGAGAAGCTATTAGGCTTGTGTTGATAATAATAAACTCCTGGACTATGTACAAACTTCCAAATGCATCGTTTTGTGAGTACAGACCATATTTGTACTACTGTAGAAGTTTGGTGTCATGGCATGTGATTTTAGTGTGGTAATTTTGGAGATACTGCCAGGGTCCATTAGCGCTTGTACTAAGCTATTCGGGATAACTCAGTAACTCAGCTGATGTTCAGCCAAGATCGAAAAAACTTCGGGTGGGCTACTTGGCTGGATGTCATTGCCTGGCTTTTCTCGCTACTTCTGGCTAATCTTAGCGAGAGTTCCGTTCCACGAACTTGGCTTATTTGAATGCCCGCTGAGTAACCATGGTAACTGATGCCGCTGAACTAGCCTGCTCCTGGGCAGGCTAAAGTTGAAGCTTAGCTTAGCTGCATCTCAAAGAATGTCCGACCGGCTGAAACAGACTCCCGAAAGAAATGTTCACCTAGAATTCTGCGCTCCCGCAACTCATGTGTTGTATTTAAAAACGAAACAAAAACTGTGGTTATCATATCACCACTTTCACTGTCTCGAAAAATCAATCAGTCGGTGCCAGTGCAACTAAAGAAACGCAACTATACACACGTATTGAACATGAAATCAAATGAGAGAGAAGATGGTATTCATTAAAACTAATCAATACCTAACAAACATCTGATCTACACCCACGTAGGACCAGACTCAGAAAAATGGGGGACAGGTAATAATGTTAATTATACAAATTATTGAAAGCTCCTTTCAAAACAGTCAAGGACACTGTACAAACAAGATATTAGATAAAAACACAGGAATCAGACCGTCCAATCAGAAAAATCTTATCCATATCCCTTGCAAGAACACAGCATCCAGTTCAACTATAACTAATCTCAAACACGCAGTACTCAATGTCAGATCTTTAAGTAACCGGCTGTGACGCTTTGCTTTGCGGTAAGACGTATTGCATCACTTCCTGTTACCTTGTCTGTGTACTGTGGAATTTCTTGCTCCTCTTGAACTACTGATAATCACTTTATTTCTATCTATAACTTACACAATTTGCATAGTTAACTCTATAGCTTACCGTTCTGTTCTAACACACTCCTACAGATCTTTAATCTTTATTCTCACTTTTTAGCGACGTGTCTGGTTCTCTAGCGTAGCATTGCTACCAGTTCTCTCCCTCCATCTCCTGCTTTCACCTGCTCCGTGTGTCAGATGTTTAGTTACTCCTCTGCCTCCTTTAGCGATAATGGTACATGTAACAAATGTAGTCTTTTTGTAGTTTTGGAGGCGAGTTGGAAGCTCGGCTCTGCACTGTTGAAAATCAACCGATAGCGAGGCAGGTCCCTTTAGCCAGTGTGGAGCCACCTAGCGTATCTAGCTCCATTAGCCTCCCCCTAGCAGAACCTGAGCAGCCGGGACCCCAGGGTGGCTGGGTGACTGTCAGGAAGAGGCATAGCTCTAAAGTCAAGCCCGTTGTTCACCATCGACCTGTCCACGCTTCAAACAGATTTTCCCCACTCAGCGACACACCCGCTGAGGACAAAACCCTGGTAATTGGCAGCTCTATAGTCAGAAACGTGGCATTAGAGACACCAGCGGCAATAGTCAAATGTATTCCAGGGGCCAGAGCGGGCGACATAGAATCCTATTTAAAACTGCTGGCTAAGGATAAACGTAAATACGGTAAAATAGTTATTCACGTCGGCGTTAATGACACCCAGTTACGCCAATCGGAGGTCACTAAAATTAATGTTGCATCGGTGTGTGTTTTTGGAATTGATGTCCGGATTCCAGAATGTTAAAAAAGTACTGTCTAAAAAAAGTGCAGCGGCCCTCTATTCTCAGTCACCATCTTGTGTGCTGTACAGTTAGTCAGGAGTTTATCTGTTTTTGAAGCATCTTTGAAAGTCACAGCCAACGGTTTTCACATTGCCTAACGAAACAACACTTAATTACTACCTTAAATAGTAATTTTGACAAGCACTTAGAAACAACGCTTACTTATTATCTTAAAAAGTAATTTTGATTTCAAGGGGACACTTTGTAATTTCTTCCCCCATCTAGTGGTGCAATTTTATTTTGAAAAATGTCGAATGAATTTGCTCTCTAGCGCCTCGCGTTTTCAAATGTGCGTTGCAACTTCTTGAACTATGGCAGGAGGTATGTGTCAAGATTCAAGAAGCTATAGCTTCAGACTCAAGGTCCATACAAACAAAAAGACATCAAGACACACAGTACAAAGGATTACATAACACACATACAATAACACTATAAATACAGATGACAGATAATATGTTAGATAACATAAGTTGACATAGCCTTTGGTGTGCAAACAATGCAATTAGTCATATTCCGGGAGTTACCGGAAGTGACGTCGACGCAGCGGTAGCGTTAGCAGCAGTGTGTAGTTGCTATCTGGAAAGTGTTCTTTTAAATAAACTCCCGGTAAACTTACAAACTTTCTAATGCCTCGTTTTGTGAGTTAAGAGCCTATGTGTACTACGGCAGAAGTTTGGTAACAATCAGTGCATTATTAGTGGGATAATTTACGAGATAAAATCTATTTACCATTAGCGCCGGTAATAAGCCATTCGGCGGACATGACGTCAAAATGACGTCATTTCCGCTTGCAGGCCTGGCGTTGGGGAAAACGCGATTCCAAGTGCTTTATGTCCCTCTTGGCACTTCGTCGTTTTTCATAGACCGGAAGGACATGGCAGCCTCCATAGAGCTTGCCCGCTCTATATAGATACAGAAAGTTATTCTTCACTCAGGAGGATAAGTGAGATTTTTGACAGAGATAATTTTACACCAATGAGGACTAATTTATGAATGAATATGTTGATTTGAGCTAATAAATGACTTAATTTATTACATAGTGTCCCTTTAAGACAAGCAAAATGAGTCAAACCAAGAAATCATCTCCTCCACTTCAGTGGTGTGACATGGTAGACAACGATTTGCCCGAGGGTTTCTACACCTGTACCATAACTTTTGGCAGAGGCGAAAGTTATGAACCCGCCAACCTGTTGGAAAAACAACCGTCCCAGGTCCCCGAGGATTCCCCCTCTCCTCTAGCATCAAATGACGAGGTGGAAGAAGCATCCCAGGTCCCTGCTCCAGCTGTGCCTCCTCACGTCTTGGAGGTCCAGCTCCTACAGGATCATCACCAGGCCTCCGTAGTTCGTCGCATCAAGTTGAAGTTACCAGTTTCACAAACCGAGGGGATTCCATCTGACGCCTCTGCTGCCGACCAAGGTTACGGATCGGAGAAATCCTACAACTCTTACCAGCAGAAGAATGTCAAGATAAACTATCTCTACCATCGGATGGATATTCTAAAGACAAAGCTGATGAAGAAAAACTTCTTTCTGACAAGAGAAACAGACAGAAGAGTGGCAGCAGAGAGCGTCCTCTCCCTGGCCGAGGAAAAGCTAAACAACCTGGAAAACTCTTTGACCTGTGAGCGTCATCTCCGGCAGAAGTGCGAGCAGGAACTCAAACAGTGCAACCAAGTTATTGCAGAACTGAGTGAACCTTTAAAACCAGCAGCAACTGAATACCAGGCAGTTCTGAAGGAGGTCGGAAACCTGAAAGAACAACTGAAAGAACAGACTGCCGCCAACATTAATCTGGCCTCCCAACTAACATCACAGGAGGAGGCAACAAAGACTCAAGAAGAAGGAGATAGAGCTCATGAAGGCTGTTATGCAATCTGTCATCAACAAGCCAGAAGAACAAAGAGAGCTGTACATCATCCCACAACTCCATTTAGATCAGATCATTGTTCCACCAAATATCCCAACTGTAGAAGAGTCGGCTTCACAAGAAGTATTGAATCTAGAAGTGGAGGAACAGAACCACAAAAGATCCCTGACCAACCAAAGGAGAACGTTACACCAAAGAAGCCTCGGCGCAAGAACAAGAAGACGCCAGAAACCATCGTGAAGAACGACCAGCCTGAAATCATCCAAGAACCACAAGACACGGAGGACATTCCATCACCGATCGATGTCCAGGAACCAAACCAAAGATCTCCGAACCCGTGGAAGAAGAAACAGAACCAGAAACGGCCTCTGCAGACACACAGGAAGTGGTTCCATTAGACTTGGCTCATCAGGCTGGATCGGACACGGTGCCAGAACTGGTGAGTCAAGTCGAAGTGGAATTAGTCCAACAGTCAAAAGATGTCTCAGAGCCGAAAGGAAATATTTCCTCTGAAAACCAAATCCAAGAAAGACTCGTCATCGTCACTGAAATGGAACCAACATCCAGAGGACTGTGAACCATCAGCAGCCTTACATCCCACAGAAGACACAGCAGTTCCAGAACAACTCGTGGACCAATGTGAGCCCTCAGAAGAAAGAGCAGAGGTGCCTTCAGGGTGGAGGAAGTTAAAGTAATACCTGACGCCAAAACACCGCCGCCAGTACAAAGAGAAAACCATCGAGAGACTAAAGCCCTATTCGGACGGGACTAGTTTAATGGGGGGACCTGGGGTAAAGTAATAATAACCGGGAAATCTAGTCCCGTCCGAACGCGCCATGTCAGTAAAGATAGCGGAGTGTGTCGGTAAACTTTGCCGAGAATTCTACCTCCTGTGAAACGGTCCGGAGTATCTACCATAGGTAATACTAATCCCGTGCGAATGCGACCTTCGGTAATAAGTACGGAATATGTCGTCACATCCTTTTAAAGAGAGAAACAATTAGGTGTGTCTGTTTGCAAACATGGAGGTTCTGGATGAAGCGCTGCTTGCAAGCACGCATGTAGGCCTACCGATGATGGCGTATTCCAAACCCATACGTCGAAAAATGAAGAGGCGCAAGAGATCAACCACCAGAGGCCTATGTGCCTAGTAACTATTATGACGGTCCTGATGATGGACAATATAACCGGCTATTTCCCAAAGGATAATAATAACCTTTTCTATTTTTTTTACTTCAGCTGAAGCTTTATGCCCTGCCTCTCTGACGGCTGCTGTAATTCCCAGAGACACTTGTTGTGCGTAACCAACAACTCCTCCCATGTTAGTCCCGTCCGAATAGGACTAAAGACACACCAGCGTTAAGAACTCGCACACAATACTCGTCAACAGCTTGTCAACCTCAAATGAATATAAAATCTTCTCCATACATCATATTATAACATCAATAAAATATGATTCAAATTCATATAACTTTTGTTCATCTGTATCTTTTCATCCTGAACAACTGCACTGCCTGATAGCGTCAGTGAATTGTTCTCTCAGCTGTTAACAGCATTAATGTGTCATTTAGAAAAGAACATGAAGATATGTTCCTTCACAAATCATCATTGCATTAATTTATATGTTTAAATAGAATAAATTATTTAAAAAAAAACTAAATTAAACACTCGTTTGGATTCTGTTATCAAAATAAGAAACGGTTTTACCTGTCAATTAAAAGGTCATTCTCTTTGTAATACCCTGTAAAATGTGTGTAGTACCCTGTGTACCTGGTGGAGATACTGTGTCAGAGACCCTATGGAGCTACAATTCCCAGAATGCTTTGCCCCTGAACTGCAGTTCCCAGACTGCTTTGCAGCCCTGCTGGCCAATCCCAGCCCGGCAATGAGTGAGTGACAGCTTATATTAGGGGGCGGGCCCTTCTGCTGGGGAGAAATGTTTGTTGATGCTGCAGCCAAGCACGCCGAGAGACAGAGCCCGGGACTTATTTTGTTCTGCTGCTGGTACCGACTGTGCTGGTTGCCTGAGACTGATCGTTTGGGGAGTTGTTTCACTCGTCTCTGCTGATTCTACGGAGGACTCTGGTCGTGGTGTCTCCGGTGCGGGGCCCCAAGGGAGCTTCTTCTTCACCAGAGCTAGGCGATTAGCTCGTGGCTACATCCAGCATCAGCCGACGCATCCCAGCAGTGCCTCCAAAATGTAACCCCTTCTTACGAGTGGCCTATCTTAATAAGACGCCTATGGCTATCACTACGTAAAGGTTTTACACTTAAACATGGTTTTGGCGCAACAAACAGATCCTGAGTCCTCCGCAGTTGATGGTGAGCTGGCCGACCCTCCGGTGCAAACAAGTAGGTGGCGCCTTTAATGCTGAGAGTCCTGGCATAATACACCCAATTAACCAGTCTACTCTACAACAAACGATGCAGTGCCTCCACTGGGGACATACTACACTTCCCTAGGGCCCATGCATACGTACGCCTCAGATCCAAAATATATTATCCAATGAGGTTGGGGGTGCATGCAGGGCTAACCTACATGTATGTGTGTGTGTGTGTGTGTGTGTGTGTGTGTGTGTGTGTGTGTGTGTGAGTGTCCCAGCCAGCCTTTCTTAAAGCTGCAGTCTGCAAGATTTGTTGTTGTCATACGTAAAGTCCTACTTTTTGGCATTTTAAGAGTTTACATGATCTATCAGAACGCTTGAAGTTGAAAACGGTGACCTCCGTAGTCGCAAAATGCAAGAAATGCTTATTTTTTAACCGAAAAATAAAAAGTTATTCAACTTCCTGTCCCGCCCCTTCAAAACACATGAGAACTCGTGCACGTCTACGTGCACGCCAGATGCGCCTACACGACTCCTCATTCATCAACTCACCTGTCATTTGCGATCATGGAAGACACAGTAAGTAGACTAGCCCGTAATGAAGTTCAATAGTCTAGATAAATAAGCGTGGGGACGAGCCTCCCTTGTATCGCGCGTGCACAATCGGTGATTGACAGGCAGCAGAGCCCAGCTCGTAAACCTGATTGGTTACCTTTTACCGGTCCGGTCTGCAATTTTGTAAACAAACCTTCTGGCTTTGGAAGGACCTAGCGGGACATATAGGGGACCTAGAGAACTCTTTTTTTTTTGTATTGGGGTATTTAATGTACTACTTTCAGAATCCCCGGACAGTTCCAGGCATTATGCTTGAAAAAGAGTTGCAGACTGCAGCTTTAACCATGCCTACCTAGGCCATAGAATGAGCAACCCAGCATGGTATACGTTTAACGTATTTATTTTTCTGTGGTGCAACAGGTAGAAAAGGAAAAGAAAGACTAGAAAGAGAGGAAACAACAGAGAGTATTCACAACTGTTACAGTATACCCATGGCAGGACAACGGGTCCCCAATAGCAAACAAACAAAACAAAACAATAATCTCTAATCAGAGAGTCTGTGGTAGCCCTGGTACCAAAAAGGAGAAAAAGAAAAAAAAGTTCTGGGCCAGTCAGTGACCCACTGCTATGGTTCACCAGGCCCACCCCTGTTGTTTTGAAGCCAGGGCAAGTGTTACAGCTGCCAGGGTTGCCTAGGTTACCTGGTACGTTTGCAGAATCATTAGTGTTGGTAGAGCAGGCTACTGCTGCTGATGATTCAGCTACCTCTGTGCTTCAAGTGAGGCCTGAAGTTCATCCTGCTTCTGTGGTGTCTAGTCGGCGTGTTCTGGTTACGGTGCGAAATGTCTCTTCTAAGGAAGTAGTGATTACTAGAGGGAGTCCCCTTGCTCACATTTTTCCGGTAGACCTAGTACCACCGATTTTGTCTCCTGGTCCCCCTGAGGATGCCAGTGTGCTCAGCCCGTCCTCCTTTGACTTTGGCACGTCCCCTATGCCCTTGGAGACCAAGCAGCGTCTCTGTAAACAGATGATGCAGCGGAGAGATGTGTTTTCTTGCCAGGAGTGGGAGGTTGGTTGTTCGCAGAGCACTCAGCACGAGATACGGCTAGTGGACTCACGGCCTTTTCGTGAGAGATCGCGGCGCTTGGCTCCCGCTGAGTTGGAAGATGTGCGGAAGCATTTACAGGAGCTTCAGGCACATGGAATTATCTCTAACTCCCGGAGCCCATATGCATCGCCGATCGTCGTTGTGCGCAAGAAAACTGGCAAAGTCAGGATGTGTGTTGACTATCGCACCTTAAATCAGCGCACTATCCCTGATCAGTACACGGTTCCCCGAGTTGAAGATGCCCTCCATTGCCTCTCTGGTAGTAAGTGGTTTTCCGTATTGGATCTTAGGAGCGGCTATTACCAGATTCCTATGAGTGAGGCTGATAAGGAGAAGACGGCCTTCATCTGCCCGCTTGGCTTTTATCAGTTTGAGCATATGCCTCAGGGAATCTGTGGGGCCCCTGCCACATTCCAGAGGGTCATGGAGAGAACTGTTGGGGACATGAACTTTCTAGAAGTTCTCGTGTACCTGGATGATCTGATTGTGTTCGGCCGCACCTTAGAGGAGCACGAGGAACGGCTTCTGAAGGTGCTTGACCGGTTGGGAGAGGAAGGATTGAAACTATCCTTGGACAAGTGTCAGTTTGGTAGGACCTCTGTGAACTATGTTGGGCACATCGTTTCGCAGGACGGTATAGCCACTGACCCCTCTAAGATCGAGGCTGTTGTTTCTTGGCCCTGACCCCACACTGTAACTGAGCTACGGTCTTTCCTTGGGTTTTGCGGGTATTATCGTCGTTTTGTGAAGGGTTTTTCCACCCTGTGCCGACCCATGAATGAATTGCTCCATGGTTGTTTGCCACGTGGTGCCAAGAAACCAGCAAGTTCCCAGACTGACTCGCCACCCTGTTTTCGCCCTTCTGAACCTTTTGGCTCCAGATGGAGTGACCGGTGTGAGGCTGCTTTTCAGGAGCTCAAGATGCGGCTCACTCAGGCTCCCGTGTTAGCGTTTGCTGACCCCCAAAAGCCGTTTGTTCTCCATGTGGACGCAAGCATGGACGGTCTAGGGGGTGTCTTATATCAGGAACACGTGGACGGTTTACGCCCGGAAGCTTTTGTAAGCCGTAGTCTTTCCCCTTCAGAGAGGAATTATCCCGCTCATAAGCTGGAGTTTTTAGCTTTGAAGTGGGCTATTGTTGACCGGTTGCATGATTACCTTTACGGCGCCCATTTTGAGGTCAGGACTGACAATAACCCACTGACTTATATCACCAAGTCAGCTAAGCTAGACGCCACTGGTCACCGTTGGCTCTCCGCTTTGTCCACTTATAACTTCAGTTTGAAGTACAGGCCGGGGCGGCACCATGCCGACGCAGATGCGTTGTCGAGACGCCCTCACAGCAGTCCATCCCTGGATGATGAGTGGCAAGAAATTGCAGCGCCTGGTGTCCGGGCCATTGGTCAGGCGGTATCCTTCCAGAAAGCAGGTCGTGCTTCTTCTACCGGTGGTGAAAATCCAATCAGGAGCCCTGCATCTCCCGTACCCGAGGTGTGTTGTAATACTGCTGTGGTAACCACTGATCCGGTGCCCTCGTTCAGTTTGGCTGAGCTTCAGGACGCTCAAAAATCTGATCCTTTCATGGGTGAGGTCTGGCGTGCTATCCGGCAGAAGAAACCACACCGTAGTGTTCAGATTAAACACCCAGATATGAAACTCTGGAAACGGGAGTGGAAAAAGCTAGCTATTGACAGAGGGTTGCTGTGTAGGAGCATTAAGAAGGGGGATCAGCGTATTAAGCAGTTGCTCCTGCCTAAGCAGTTTCACAGTCTGGTATGCAAGATGCTACACGATGACATTGGTCACCTCGGATTTGAAAAATCCTACAGTTTAATGCGGGACAGATTTCATTGGCCTCGTATGAAGCAGGATGTGGAACAGTATTGTAAGTCCTGTGACCGTTGCATCAAGCGGAAGACTCTCCCGCACCGGGCTGCTCCTCTCGCTCACATCCAGAGTTCTGGACCCATGGATTTAGTGTGCATTGACTTCCTTTCGATCGAACCTGATTCTCGGAATGTCTGCAATGTGTTAGTGGTCACCGATCATTTCACACGCTATGCCCAGGCTTTTCCTACCAAAGACCAGACTGCGGTCACGGTGACCAAGACTCTGTGGGAGAGGTATTTCATTCACTATGGTTTGCCTACACGGGTGCATTCTGACCAGGGGAGAGATTTCGAAAGTCGACTGATTAAGGAGATGCTCACCATGCTGGGCGTTAAAAAGTCAAGGACATCTCCTTATCACCCGCAGGGGGACCCCCAACCAGAGCTGTTTAACCGGACTTTGTTAGACATGTTAGGCACGCTCGAGTCGCATCAGAAAGCAAAATGGAGTGAACATATTGCGCATTTGGTGCATGCATATAACTGCTCTCCAAATGAGGCTACTGGGTACTCGCCCTATTTTTTGATGTTTGGACGGGAAGCCCGGCTCCCTATTGATGCCTGTTTTGGGGGTTCATCTGAGGAAGCTGCGTCTGTGTCACACTTGAAATATGTGACCATGTTGAAAGAGGAGCTGCAATCTGCTTATCAGCTAGCGCAAGCTTCCGCAGATAGGATGAATCAGGCCAATAAGACGCGTTATGACCAGAAAGTCCGCTATCACAGCCTGAGTCCTGGGGATCGGGTATTGATTCGAAATCTGGGATTCAAGGGTAAGCACAAACTGGCAGACAGATGGAGGTCCTGTCCTTATGTGGTGGAGGGTCAGCTGGCTGAGCTTCCTGTGTACCGGCTAAAGCCTATTGATGGGGGTCCTATCATAGTGATACACGTAACCATATTTTGCCTTTAGGACGGGAGGTAAGGTTGGGTCCTGTAAGTGTAGCCACTTCGGATCCTTGCCCTAGGGTGTTGCGGCCCAGAAAGGCTAACAGAAAGGTCGAGCCAGTAGCCATTGCGACTCCTGTAACAACAGATCCAGGTATTTCCTCTGGTAGCGAGTCTGAGTTTGGGGTTTATATGGAGGATGCCGTGCAACACTCTCCCCTCAGCGTTTCCTTAGAGAACGCCCAATCCTTAGCCGAGTTAGACGCCCCAGTGCCTTGTGGCTCCAGTTCAGGTAGGAGTGTTAGTCCAGTGTTTTCCCCTGATAATAGCGTCATTGTTCCCGCAGAAATGGAACCTCCTGTCAGCTCATCTAGCCCTATGGAAACTGAGGAACCTGTTAACCAGCCTCAGGGTACAGACGCTCCCATTCCAACTGCCTCTGATGTAGTTCCTTCAGAGTCCCTCCCTACCTTACGCCGGTCCAGCCGGGAGAGGAGGCCTGTAGAAAGGTTAACCTATATCCAACGGGGAGTTCAGGGCGGGAATCATGTGAGCGTATCACACATAGTGCCAGTGCAGTCTCATGCCTGGTGGTGTAGCCCCTACACTTGTTGCCACAAATGTGCACCCACACCTGTGCTTATGCCATGCCTGCCAGTGGCCATAACCTGTTCCTGAGCAGTAGGCTATGTGTTGTTTTGGTAACATTGGTACTGTGTTTTTCTTCTTCTTCTTTTTCTTATTCCCCTGATTACATGTGTGACGCAGCATGGGGGCATGCTGGTTATTTGGTGGGGGGACAGTGTAATACCCTGTAAAATGTGTGTAGTACCCTGTGTACCTGGTGGAGATACTGTGTCAGAGACCCTATGGAGCCCCGGAACTACAATTCCCAGAATGCTTTGCCCCTGAATTGCAGTTCCCAGACTGCTTTGCAGCCCTGCTGGCCAATCACAGCCCGGCAATGAGTGAGTGACAGCTTATATTAGGGGGCGGGCCCTTCTGCTGGGGAGAAATGTTTGTTGATGCTGCAGCCAAGCACGCCGAGAGACAGAGCCCGGGACTTCTTTTGTTCTGCTGCTGGTACCGACTGTGCTGGTTGCCTGAGACTGATCGTTTGGGGAGTTGTTTCACTCGTCTCTGCTGGTTCTACGGAGGACTCTGGTCGTGGTGTCTCCGGTGCGGGGCCCCAAGGGAGCTTCTTCTTCACCAGAGCTAGGCGATTAGCTCGTGGCTACATCCAGCATCAGCCGACGCATCTCAGCTGGTTCCGGGAGGTTCAGGACGCTATCGCGCCGGTGTTGGGCTCTAAGGACGGCGTCTCCTCTTCTGCCGAAGGCATTTCCTCCTCTCCAGAGCGGGGGCCAGGCTCGTGTCTGCAGCGGACGGGGGAACCGGTGCATCCAGCCCGCATCTCAGCTGTTGCGGGGGAATACTCCGGTGCCATCCCTCCCTCCAAGCGCTCGTATTGGCGGGTGGCTGACGTCACTGCTGGGGATCCCCTCCAGAGCGACAAGTCGACTCTCTACCCCCCAACTGCTCCTCCCCGGGGACCTCAGGGTATGTTGTAAAGGTCCTCTCTGTGGAACCGGCTGCCAGTTTGGGAGGCAGAGCCTTCAGTTATCAGGCCCCTCTCTGTGGAACCGGCTGCCAGTTTGGGAGGCAGAGCCTTCAGTTATCAGGCCCCTCTCTGTGGAACCAGCTGCCAGTTTGGGAGGCAGAGCCTTCAGTTATCAGGCCCCTCTCTGAGGAACCAGCTGCCAGTTTGGGAGGCAGAGCCTTCAGTTATCAGGCCCCTCTCTGTGGAACCAGCTGCCAGTTTGGGAGGCAGAGCCTTCGGTTATCAGGCTCCTCTCTGTGGAACCGGCTGCAAGTTTGGGAGGCAGAGCCTTCAGTTATCAGGCCCCTCTCTGTGGAACCAGCTGCCAGTTTGGGAGGCAGAGCCTTCGGTTATCAGGCCCCTCTCTGTGGAACCAGCTGCCAGTTTGGGAGGCAGAGCCTTCAGTTATCAGGCCCCTCTCTGTGGAACCAGCTGCCAGTTTGGGAGGCAGAGCCTTCAGTTATCAGGCCCCTCTCTGTGGAACCAGCTGCCAGTTTGGGAGGCAGAGCCTTCAGTTATCAGGCCCCTCTCTGTGGAACCGGCTGCCATTTTGAGAGGCAGAGCCTTCGGTTGTCAGGCCCCTCTCTGTGGAACCGGCTGCCAGTTTGGGAGGCAGAGCCTTCGGTTATCAGGCCCCTCTCTGTGGAACCGGCTGCCAGTTTGGGAGGCAGAGCCTTCAGTTATCAGGCTCCTCTCTGTGGAACCGGCTGCCAGTTTGGGAGGCAGAGCCTTCTGTTATCAGGCCCCTCTCTGTGGAACCAGCTGCCAGTTTGGGAGGCAGAGCCTTCAGTTATCAGGCCCCTCTCTGTGGAACCGGCTGCCAGTTTGAGAGGCAGAGCCTTCGGTTATCAGGCCCCTCTCTGTGGAACCGGCTGCCAGTTTGGGAGGCAGAGCCTTCAGTTATCAGGCCCCTCTCTGTGGAACCGGCTGCCAGTTTGGGAGGCAGAGCCTTCGGTTATCAGGCCCCTCTCTGTGGAACCAGCTGCCAGTTTGGGAGGCAGAGCCTTCAGTTATCAGGCCCCTCTCTGTGGAACCGGCTGCCAGTTTGGGAGGCAGAGCCTTCAGTTATCAGGCCCCTCTCTGTGGAACCAGCTGCCAGTTTGGGAGGCAGAGCCTTCGGTTATCAGGCTCCTCTCTGTGGAACCAGCTGCCAGTTTGGGAGGCAGAGCCTTCGGTTATCAGGCCCCTCTCTGAGGAACCAGCTGCCAGTTTGGGAGGCAGAGCCTTCAGTTATCAGGCCCCTCTCTGTGGAAGCAGCTGCCAGTTTGGGAGGCAGAGCCTTCAGTTATCAGGCTCCTCTCTGTGGAACCAGCTGCCAGTTTGGGAGGCAGAGCCTTCAGTTATCAGGCCCCTCTCTGTGGAAGCAGCTGCCAGTTTGGGAGGCAGAGCCTTCGGTTATCAGGCCCCTCTCTGTGGAACCGGCTGCCAGTTTGGGAGGCAGAGCCTTCAGTTATCAGGCCCCTCTCTGTGGAACCGGCTGCCAGTTTGGGAGGCAGAGCCTTCAGTTATCAGGCCCCTCTCTGTGGAACCGGCTGCCAGTTTGGGAGGCAGAGCCTTCAGTTATCAGGCCCCTCTCTGTGGAACCAGCTGCCAGTTTGGGAGGCAGAGCCTTCAGTTATCAGGCCCCTCTCTGTGGAACCAGCTGCCAGTTTGGGAGGCAGAGCCTTCGGTTATCAGGCCCCTCTCTGTGGAACCGGCTGCCAGTTTGAGAGGCAGAGCCTTCGGTTATCAGGCCCCTCTCTGTGGAACCGGCTGCCAGTTTGGGAGGCAGAGCCTTCGGTTATCAGGCCCCTCTCTGTGGAACCGGCTGCCAGTTTGGGAGGCAGAGCCTTCAGTTATCAGGCTCCTCTCTGTGGAACCAGCTGCCAGTTTGGGAGGCAGAGCCTTCTGTTATCAGGCCCCTCTCTGTGGAACCAGCTGCCAGTTTGGGAGGCAGAGCCTTCGGTTATCAGGCCCCTCTCTGTGGAACCGGCTGCCAGTTTGAGAGGCAGAGCCTTCGGTTATCAGGCCCCTCTCTGTGGAACCGGCTGCCAGTTTGGGAGGCAGAGCCTTCAGTTATCAGGCCCCTCTCTGTGGAACCGGCTGCCAGTTTGGGAGGCAGAGCCTTCAGTTATCAGGCCCCTCTCTGTGGAACCAGCTGCCAGTTTGGGAGGCAGAGCCTTCAGTTATCAGGCCCCTCTCTGTGGAACCAGCTGCCAGTTTGGGAGGCAGAGCCTTCGGTTATCAGGCTCCTCTCTGTGGAACCAGCTGCCAGTTTGGGAGGCAGAGCCTTCGGTTATCAGGCCCCTCTCTGAGGAACCAGCTGCCAGTTTGGGAGGCAGAGCCTTCAGTTATCAGGCCCCTCTCTGTGGAACCAGCTGCCAGTTTGGGAGGCAGAGCCTTCAGTTATCAGGCTCCTCTCTGTGGAACCAGCTGCCAGTTTGGGAGGCAGAGCCTTCAGTTATCAGGCCCCTCTCTGTGGAAGCAGCTGCCAGTTTGGGAGACAGAGCCTTCGGTTATCAGGCCCCTCTCTGTGTAACCGGCTGCCAGTTTGGGAGGCAGAGCCTTCAGTTATCAGGCCCCTCTCTGTGGAACCGGCTGCCAGTTTGGGAGGCAGAGCCTTCAGTTATCAGGCCCCTCTCTGTGGAACCAGCTGCCAGTTTGGGAGGCAGAGCCTTCAGTTATCAGGCCCCTCTCTGTGGAACCAGCTGCCAGTTTTGGAGGCAGAGCCTTCAGTTATCAGGCCCCTCTCTGTGGAACCAGCTGTCAGTTTGGGAGGCAGAGCCTTCGGTTATCAGGCCCCTCTCTGTGGAACCAGCTGCCAGTTTGGGAGGCAGAGCCTTCGGTTATCAGGCTCCTCTCTGTGGAACCAGCTGCCAGTTTGGGAGGCAGAGCCTTCAGTTATCAGGCCCCTCTCTGAGGAACCAGCTGCCAGTTTGGGAGGCAGAGCCTTCAGTTATCAGGCCCCTCTCTGTGGAACCAGCTGCCAGTTTGGGAGGCAGAGCCTTCGGTTATCAGGCTCCTCTCTGTGGAACCAGCTGCCAGTTTGGGAGGCAGAGTCTTCAGTTATCAGGCCCCTCTCTGAGGAACCAGCTGCCAGTTTGGGAGGCAGAGCCTTCAGTTATCAGGCCCCTCTCTGTGGAAGCAGCTGCCAGTTTGGGAGGTAGAGCCTTCAGTTATCAGGCCCCTCTCTGAGGAACCAGCTGCCAGTTTGGGAGGCAGAGCCTTCAGTTATCAGGCCCCTCTCTGTGGAACCAGCTGCCAGTTTGGGAGGCAGAGCCTTCGGTTATCAGGCCCCTCTCTGTGGAACTAGCTGCCAGTTTGGGAGGCAGAGCCTTCGGTTATCAGGCTCCTCTCTGTGGAACCAGCTGCCAGTTTGGGAGGCAGAGCCTTCAGTTATCAGGCCCCTCTCTGAGGAACCAGCTGCCAGTTTGGGAGGCAGAGCCTTCGGTTATCAGGCCCCTCTCTGTGGAACCAGCTGCCAGTTTGGGAGGCAGAGCCTTCGGTTATCAGGCTCCTCTCTGTGGAACCAGCTGCCAGTTTGGGAGGCAGAGCCTTCAGTTATCAGGCCCCTCTCTGAGGAACCAGCTGCCAGTTTGGGAGGCAGAGCCTTCAGTTATCAGGCCCCTCTCTGTGGAAGCAGCTGCCAGTTTGGGAGGTAGAGCCTTCAGTTATCAGGCCCCTCTCTGAGGAACCAGCTGCCAGTTTGGCAGGCAGAGCCTTCAGTTATCAGGCCCCTCTCTGTGGAAGCAGCTGCCAGTTTGGGAGGCAGAGCCTTCAGTTATCAGGCCCCTCTCTGTGGAACCAGCTGCCAGTTTGGGAGGCAGAGCCCTCAGTTATCAGGCCCCTCTCTCTGTGGAACCAGCTGCCAGTTTGGGAGGCAGAGCCTTCAGTTATCAGGCCCCTCTCTGTGGAACCAGATGCCAGTTTGGCTTCAGGAAGCAGACACCCTCTCTACCTTTAAGAACAGGCTTAAAACTTTCCTTTCTGATAAAGCTTATAGTTAGGGATGGCTCAGGTGATCCTGAAACATCCCATAGTTAAGCTGCTATAGGCCCAGACTGCTGGGGGGCCTCATCTGTCACACCTTTCCTCACTTTACTCTCTTTTTCCTCTGTTTAATTTCTCAAATGATATTATGTACATGTGACATTATTGTGGTCATTAACTGGTGTTTCCCTGTTCCAACAGGTATCCTTTGAATGGTGTTACAGTGTTTGTTGTCCCCTCTTTTCTGTCCTCTCAACCCCCAGCTGGTGGAGGTAGATGGCCACCCTTCCTGGTTCTGGTTCTGATGGCCACCCTTCCTG
This sequence comes from Odontesthes bonariensis, assembly GCF_027942865.1. NCBI lineage: Eukaryota > Metazoa > Chordata > Actinopteri > Atheriniformes > Atherinopsidae > Odontesthes > Odontesthes bonariensis. The sequence continues at coordinate 33,706,965 of NC_134524.1, read as the reverse complement.
GTTCTGGTTCTGCCAGAGGTTTCTTCCTGTTCAAAGGGAGTCGTTTCTCTCCACAGTCGCCTCAGGCACGCTCAGGACGGGAGATTGGACTGAAGACAAGTTTCAGTGCAATCTGTTGGTTTCCTTAGCTAGGAAACTGTTTTTGAATTGGCTCTATATGAATGAATGAATGAACGAGGGTTGGACTCCGTCAGGGCTGCCCTTTGTCACCGATTCTGTTCCTAATTTTTATGGACAGAATTTCTAGGCGCAGCCAGGGCGTTGAGGGGGTCCGTTTTGGCGACCTCAGAATCGTGTCTCTGCTTTTTGCGGACGATGCGGTTCTGTTGGCGTCGTCGGGCCGTGACCTTCAGCTCTCACTGGAGCAGTTCGCAGCCGAGTGTGAAGCGGCTGGGATGAGAATCAGCACCTCCAAATCTGAGACCATGGTCCTCAGCCGGAAAAGGGTGGAATTCTCTCTCCGGGTCGGGAATGAGATCCTTCCCCAAGTGGAGGAGTTCAAGTATCTCGGGTTCTTGTTCACGAGTGAGGGACGAAGGGAGCAGGACATTGACAGACGGATCGGTGCGGCATCTGCAGTGATGCGGGCTCTGCACCGGCCCGTCGTGGTGAAGAAGGAGCTGAGCCAGAAGGCCAAGCTCTCAATTTACCGGTCATTCTATGTTCCTACCCTCACCTATGGTCACGAGCTGTGGGTAGTGACCGAAAGAACGAGATCGCCAATACAAGCGGCCGAAATGAGTTTCCTCCGCAGGGAGTCTGGGCTCTCCCTTAGAGATAGGGTGAGAAGCTCGGTCATCCGGGAGGAGCTCGGAGTAGAACCGCTGCTCCTCCGCATCCAGAGGAGTCAGATGAGGTGGCTCGGGCATCTGGTTAGGATGCCTCCTGGGGCATCTGGTTAGGATGCCTCCTGGGGCATCTGGTTAGGATGCCTCCTGGTTTATCTGGTTAGGATGCCTCCTGGGGCATCTGGTTAGGATGCCTCCTGGACGCCTCCCCGGTGAGGTGTTCCGGGCCCGTCCCACTGGGAGGAGGCCCCAGGGAAGACCCAGGACACGTTGGAGAGACTATGTTTCTCGGCTGGCCTGGGAACGCCTCGGGGTCCCCCCAGAAGAGCTGGAGGAAGTGGCCGGGGACAGGGACGTCTGGGTTTCTCTGCTCAAGCTGCTGCCTCGGCGACCCGATCCCCGGACCTGCGGAAGATAATGGATGGATGGATGGATGAATGAATTGGATTATTTTATAAATAATTATGATTACAATGAATTGAATTCCAATTGGCTTGAAATGGACTTTATTATCTAAGTGCCTTGAGATGACATTTGTTATATTTGGCGCTATATAAATAAAAATGAATTGAATTGAATTGAACATGGGATTCAGTGTCTTGCCCATGGACGTTTCGACATGTGGCCCGGGGAAGCCAGGAGTCAAACCACCTGAAACTTTTAACTGTGTATCGTCCCAGCCAGCTTGTGTTTTTTTAATACAAAGGCCGTCCTTTGCGACACAGGTCTGAGGTGTGAGAAACGTTCATTACTGCGACCAGCTTCAATCAATCATATTCCTGCAAATTAATTTTCTCTTTGGGGGAGGGCCCATGCCCCAAAATACCAGAGTGATGAAAATTTTACATTTTTCCACTTTTAGAAGTGACTCCACAGTGCCCCTAAACTGTAGCCCCTCCAGCTAGTTTCACTGACATACATGATAATGGGTAAAAACATAGAACATTCCAAGACTAACAAAACAACTTCTTGGAGGTATAGTCCAAGCCTAATAGGAAGTTGGCCAAGATGCTGTTTTGGCGTTTTAAACATTTTAAATTTTAACAAGCTCCTCTTACCAATTTCATCATACAGCTCTGGAAATTGCTTATATTGTCCAAAAACATGTTTTATTAAAACGTATTAAAAGCTTGAGTTTCTACTTCAAATGTTGTCAGAAGACAGATAACAAGTGGATGAAGCTTCCTTTTCAAAACTGTGACTTTTTGCTGGAGGCTGTGTCCGTGGCGGCATGGTGAATTTCAATACCATGCCATGACCTACGAAAGACCACAAATTTCTTTTAATCACCACCAAGTTTACAGGGTTCAGTCACTGTTGTGTTCTGAACAGATATATATACAGACATCCTACCAACGCCTTATCCACATTCACTCATAACAGGATGTGTTATCTTTTATATTCTGACTCCTGACACTTCAAAGTTTGCCAGAACAATAGGAATGTGGCCATTTTGGTTCAAAGACACCATTTTGGGCAATTTTGGCATTTCACACACATTATATTTCAATGAACTCTTGCCACAGATTTATCATAAAGGTCTGGAAGTTGGTCCATATACAATCCAAGCAGATAACACTTTTGTTTTGTTTGTGATTAAGATGAGGGGATTGTTCCCACACCATACCACAAAGTGCTCAACCAGTTCCCTGTACTCAGCCTCTTGTCCATCACTGATACACCCAAAACTGCAGAGTAATCTGAGTGTTTCTGGAGATGGCATGACTCTGAGTTGAATCCTGACATTTCACATGACATGAAACATGTGACATGAGGGACTATCAGTTGCCATATGGAGGAATCCATCCCACAAAAACTCATTGTGATTATCTGACAGTCCAGGGATTTGCACGACTGTGTGATTTAAGAGAATAGTTGATCTTCTCAGATTGAGAGGACACACACCACACACAAAAATCTGCAGCTGGTTTCTCCCCGCTTTTGAATTAATTAAGATGGTCAGCTTTATTTGTAGTTCTCACTTCCGCACAGTTGCAATGTCTGTCTCAGCATTATAGCAAGCTACTCTCAGAGAATTAAAGAGTCCACGGATTGTTTATTACATAATCAATACAGTCTGCTCAAAAAGTGCAGACAACGTTCACAGTCATCTACACTGCCGCACACAACAATCCATCTACCCTCTAAAAAGCCACAGCAAACATTTAGCGGTTGATTGGTGCCTTCTATAAAAGCTTAATATCTTTTAATTGATCTGGACTGTTGCTTGTTTTTAAATTCATCCATCCATCCATTTATACCCTATACCCGCTGAATCCGTCGGTCGGGTCGCGGGGGGGCTGGAGCCTATCCCAGCGGTCAATGGGCGCGATTCACCCTGGACAGATCGCCAATCCATCACAGGGCCACACAGAGACAAACAACCACACACATTCACTCCTAAGGACAATTTTAGAGACACCAATTAGCCTAACACGCATGTTTTTGGACAGTGGGAGGAAGCCGGAGTACCCGGAGAGAACCCACGCATACACGGGGAGAACATGCAAACTCCACACAGAAAGGCCCCAGCCAGGAGTTGAACCTGGAACCTTCTAGCTGTGAGGCCACAGTGCTAACCACCACACCACCGTGAAGCCCGTTTTTAAATTCATTTCAATTATTTTACTTGTTTCTCTTTATATTCTTTTATGTATTTTTAATGCTTTTTCCACTCCCTGCTGCAATGCTTTTATTTTATATAAAGCACTTTGAATTGTTTTGTACATGAAATGTGCTATACAAATAAAATTGATTTGATTTGATTTTGTTTCTAACTTGTGAAGAAGTATTAAGTTTGTTTGGCAGGCATTATATGATTGAAATGAAAGTGCAAGAAGAAAACTGAGCGCCACCTATCATACCGGGGTATGACATGCTTTGAGCCTCTGATTCCATTCATTCACCACCATATATCCAAGGATCCCAACTATAGCTATAATGGAATTAATCTCATCATGTGAGTGAGACAAGGACCGAAAAGCAGACTGAAAGAAGGGCGTATGGTTATGTTGGATTTTTATGCAATGGTGAGTGTGTGAGTTTGGTGGTTTTCAGTCATGTCTTTGACTTGACTTTGTATTCAGACACCATGATTTATGTCCAGGATTTAGCACGGCTTGGCCAAGTAATCTTCAGTGGGAGAGAAAACAACAAAAGTAAGGTAACAAGTTTATTAGTTGTGGTAGTAATAACAAGAATTTTAACAATATGTGCAGTGCCAAACGGCGAATGAAGTTGTAACAGGTTGGAAAGTGTACAGTGAGTTCCTTTCCTGTTTCCTGGCTTGTGAGATATATTTGAAACAATTATGTGGGTATGATGGGGTATGATTATGAATATTTTGATCTGTAAAATTAAATGACTAAAACAATGGTTGACAAATGAAAACATAATGTGCACAACAGACCTATAATGCATATAAGATTGTCTTAATAAGCAGAGAGTGAGTAAGAAAAACAACTTATATAGTGGATATGGGAAAGGGAAAAAGGAAAGAGCAACAGTGAGATTGATGCATTATGCCAGGTCAGTGTTGCTGCAGCTGCATTTAGATAATAGGCTTGGCTCAGCAAAAAACAGCCTGCTCAAAACCATTAGAGATTAACCTGAGAAAGCTTTTTCACTGCCTGCTGGATGTCTTCCAGCTAATAACCATTTAGCTTTATATAGCTCATCTTTACACCCACATAACCTATTTGTATTTTAAATATTTTCTGTTTCAGTGTCATCAAAAATGTATGTATATTTGAATGGTGGAGAGGGTGGACAGCTTCAAATAGCTCGGTGTGACCATCATACAGGAGCTGTCCTGGTCACTGCACGCTAACAGGACTGTTAAAAAGGCCAGGCATCGTCTGTTCCACCTCAGAGACTTCAGGCTCCCCCTCAAGGTGCTCAGGAACTTTTACACCTGGACCATTCAGAGCATCTTGAGTGGGAGCGTCACCACATGGATGGGCAGCTGCAGAAAACAGGACCTCTTGGCCCTTAGGAAAGTAGACCGCTCAGCTGAGCGGACTATCAGAACAACCCTACCCGACCTGCAACACATTTATGTTAAACGATGCAGGTCGAGAGCTGAGAAGATCCTCAGGCAGCCCCACCACCCCGGACACTCACTCCTCTCCCTGCTGCCTGCAGGCCGTCGGTTCCGCAGCCTCAGAACCAGCACTGAGAACCAGCCCTGAGAACCAGCACTGATAACCAGCACTGATAACCAGCACTGATAACCAGCCCTGAGAACCAGCCCTGAGAACCAGCCCTGAGAACCAGCCCTGAGAACCAGCACTGAGAATCAGCACTGATAACCAGCCCTGAGAACCAGCACTGAGAACCAGCACTGAGAACCAGCACTGAGAACCAGCACTGAGAATCAGCCCTGATAACCAGCACTGATAACCAGCCCTGAGAACCAGCCCTGAGAACCAGCCCTGAGAACCAGCACTGAGAATCAGCCCTGATAACCAGCACTGATAACCAGCCCTGAGAACCAGCCCTGAGAACCAGCACTGAGAACCAGCACTGAGAATCAGCCCTGATAACCAGCACTGATAACCAGCCCTGAGAACCAGCCCTGAGAACCAGCACTGAGAATCAGCACTGAGAACCAGCACTGAGAACCAGCACTGAGAACCAGCCCTGAGAACCAGCCCTGAGAACCAGCCCTGAGAACCAGCACTGAGAATCAGCACTGAGAACCAGCACTGAGAACCAGCACTGAGAACCAGTACTGAGAACCAGCCCTGAGAACCAGCCCTGAGAACCAGCACTGAGAACCAGCACTGAGAACCAGCACTGAGAACCAGCCCTGAGAACCAGCCCTGAGAACCAGCACTGAGAACCAGCACTGATAACCAGCACTGAGAACCAGCACTGAGAACCAGCACTGAGAACCAGCCCTGAGAACCAGCCCTGAGAACCAGCACTGAGAACCAGCCCTGAGAACCAGCACTGAGAACCAGCCCTGAGAACCAGCACTGAGAACCAGCACTGAGAACCAGCCCTGAGAACCAGCACTGAGAACCAGCCCTGAGAACCAGCCCTGAGAACCAGCACTGAGAATCAGCACTGAGAACCAGCACTGAGAACCAGCACTGAGAACCAGTACTGAGAACCAGCCCTGAGAACCAGCACTGAGAACCAGCACTGAGAACCAGCACTGAGAACCAGCCCTGAGAACCAGCACTGAGAACCAGCACTGATAACCAGCCCTGAGAACCAGCACTGAGAACCAGCACTGAGAACCAGCACTGAGAACCAGCCCTGAGAACCAGCCCTGAGAACCAGCACTGATTACCAGCCCTGAGAACCAGCACTGAGAACCAGCCCTGAGAGGATGAGGAGAAGCTTCTTTCCCCAGGCCATCCGTCTGCTGAACACTGAGCGTTAAACTGTACTCCACTTCTATCTGTCAATACTGTTAATACTGTATATTTCAGATACCTTATACATTTTCTTTTAATCTTATTTTATATTTTTTATTCATTTTTATTCATATTTCACATTTAATTTTAATTGTCTTTTTATTGGTAGCAGGACAAGGAAGAATTTCACTGCACATTGTACTGTGTATAATTGTGTATGTGACAAATAAAACTATCTTGAATCTTGAATCATGAATGACAGAAATTAAAATCTACACAATTGATTTTGATTTCTTGCTTTAGTAATAGTATCTGCCCGACCATGAACTGCAACTCCATCATAAAATTGGACTTGTGTTTTTGAGAAGTAGAAGTAGTAGAAGTAATATCAATAGCAGAAGTAATAGAAAACACAACTGCTTAATGAAATACCCTTTACAGATACAGTATGTAGCAAATATCTAACTCATATGACCCCAATTGCTTGAAAAATTAGATGTGGTCAGAGAAGAGAAAGAGAAAGTAAGGGTTTTTTAAGCAGGATTGTGTGAAGTACTTGTTAAATGTGTGTAGTTAGTGTCTTACCTGCAGTAGACAGCAGGCAGAGTGTTCTTTGCTTGGAGAAGCAGAAAGTTTCCTTTGGGGTATGCATTACATTACATTACATTACGGTCATTCTGCAGACGCTTTTATCCAAAGCGACTTACAATAAGTGCGTTCAACATCGGTAGGCAAAAGAACTTCAGGTCACAAGAAATCATAAGTGCATTTCCTTCCAAAACCAAACAGCTAAGAGCATAACTAGTGCCAGAGTAAGTGCGATAAGGCAGGTACCTAGACAGATGGGAAGACAATTTAGAAAACAAAGACAATTTAGGAAACAAATAAGTGCTTAAGGAACTAGGACGAAGCAGGTGATGTCCTAAGAGGGCGGATCAGGGTAGTGTTTCCTGAAGAGGTGGGTTCTCAGCCTGCGGCGAAAGATGGGCAGCGACTCAGTTGTCCTGACATCAGTCGGGAGATCGTTCCACCATCGGGGGGCGAGTGGTGTGGGAGAACTTGGGGAGGTTGAACACCAGACGAGCAGCAGCTTTCTGAACCAGCTCCAGAGGTCTGATGGCAGAAGCCGGGGCGCCATCAAGGAGGGAGTAGCAGTAGTCCAGGCGGGAGATGACCAGAGCCTGGATGAGCACCTGTGCTGCCTTGTCGGTGAGGAAGGGGCGAATCCTCCGGATGTTGTAGAGGAGGAATCGGCAGGAACGGGTCACTGATACGATGTTTGGCGAGAACGACAGTTGGTCGTCCAGGGTCACACCCAGATTCCTCGCGGTCCGGTTTGATGTCACCACGGAGTCATCCATGGTGATGGCCAGATCTCGGGATGGGCAGCCCTTCCCCGGGAGAAACACCAGCTCAGTCTTGTCCAGGTTGAGCTTAAGGTGGTGCATCGACATCCACCCCGAGATGTCTGCCAGGCACGCAGCAATGCGTGCTTCCACTTGGGTGTCAGAAGGGGGAAAAGACAGCATCAGCTGGGTGTCGTCTGCATAGCAGTGGTAGGAAAAGTTATGGGAGTAGATGACAGAACCAAGAGATGATGTGTAGAGGGAGAAAAGAAGAGGACCCAGGACCGAACCTTGGGGAACCCCAGTGGTGAGCCTACGTGGCTTCGACACAGACCCTCTCAGTGTGACCTGGTAGGAGCGATATGCTACTACTACTAATCCTCTTCGTCCCTGATGGGACATAAGGCTTCGACGATCTGCCTCCATCTGGACCTGTCTTGAGCAGCATGCTGTGCCTCGCCCCAGGTTAGATTCATCTCCTTTTGCTCAGCTGTCACCGTACGCCGCCAGGTGTTCTTGGGCCGGCCTTGCTTCCTCTTCCCAGGTGGAGTCCATCGTAGTGCGATCTTGGGGATGCGGTCTTGGTCCATCCTGAGAACATGCCCAAGCCATTGGAATCGGCGGCGTTTGATCTGTAGCACCACACTGTTGCACTTGGTCTTCTTGTATAGATGTGCATTGGATATTTTCTCAGGCCAGAAGATTCGACAGAGTTTCCTGAGGCAACCATTGTGGAAGGCTTTGACTTTTTTCATGTCGTTTCATGTTACTCGCCAGCACTCCGAGCCGTACAACAATACAGATTTTACATTACTGTTGTAAAGTTGGACCTTGGTTCTTAAGCTGTATTGCTTGGACTTCAAGATTGTGTGTAGCATAGCAAAAGCACCCTGTGCCTTACCGAGTCTTGCTCTAATGTCCTTTTGTGCAGAATTGTCCTGACTGACGAGACTTCCCAGATAGGTAAAGTCCTCCACATAATCGAGAGCATGCCCATTCACTGTGATTGGTGCGTCTGGAGTGGCATTAATGCACATCACTTGGGTTTTGGACGTATTGATGTTCAGCCCTACCTGTTGGGCGAATTTGTTCAGTCTGTCAGTTTTCTCCTGCAGATGGATGTGCTTTGATGCAAGGACAGCAAGATCATCGGCAAAGTCTAGATCTTCCAGTTGGGAGAACAAAGTCCACTGAATACCCCTGGGTATGTCAGTTGTATTCCGCATGACCCAGTCTATGGCAATCAGGAAAAGAATGGGTGAAATAGTGCACCCTTGCCGCACACCTGACTCCACAGTGAACCATGTAGATGGCTCACCACTAACAATGACGCTGCATTCAAAGTGACGGTAGAACGTCCCTATGAGAGTGACCAGTTTCGGAGGAACTCCATAGGCCCTAACGATCTTCCATAGGGTGTCACGATGTAGGCTGTCAAAGGCTTTGCGGAAGTTGATGAAGTTGATGTGCAGGGGAGTGTTCCATTCTACACACTGCTCGATGATGTTCCTCAGAGCGAAGATCTGGTCTATGCAGCCCCTTCCTCTCCTGAACCCTGCTTGTTCCTGCCGTAGCTCCTGATCAATAGCGGATTCGATTCTTGCGAGTAAAATCCTACAGAAGACCTTAGATGGTACTGATAGCAGCGTGATGCCCCTCCAGTTGTCACAATTTTGGAGGTTTCCTTTCTTGGGGAGTTTGACAATCAGGCTCTTGTCCCAGTCTTGAGGTATTACTTCCTTCTCCCAGATGTCTTTAAAGAGATCAGTAAGCACATTGACGGAGGTGTTAAGGTCAGCTTTAAGCATCTCTGCATGAACAGAGTCTATGCCAGCGGCCTTCCCATTCTTCAAGGCTTTGATGGCAAGTTTGACCTCTTCCTTACTTGGGGGAATGGTCTCGATGTCAAGGACACGTTCTGCTGATGAGGGGTTAGCAGGATCATCTGGCTCAGGGCAGTTGAGTACCTCACGGAAATGCTCAACCCATCTCAAGATCTGGTCACTCTCAGTGGTGAGGATGTTGCCTAGTTTATCTTTGACAGGGGCCGGCTGGCTGGTGTACTTGCCCGTGAGTTGCTTGGTGATCTTGTAAATTGTGCTCAACTCGCCCCGTGCAGCTGCACACTCAGCTTTCTCTGCTAGATCCTCAACAAAAGCCCTTTTGTCGCTCCTTGCACTCTTCTTTACCTCTCTTTCCTTTTCCTTGAAGGCTTTCTGGACCTGCTCATGGAGCCTGGGTGATTTTGTACTAAGCATCTTGGCTTTCAGCTGTTTTCTTTCTTCAATTCTTTGCCAGATGCCAGGTGTTAGCCATTCTCCGTACGGTTTGTATCAATTTGTCTCACTTCCGTTCGGGTTGTTTAAGGCCCCAGCCACATTTCAATGCCTCATGGACCGGGTGCTGCGCCCGCATGCTGCATATGCTGCCGCCTACCTGGATGATGTTATCATCCATAGCAACAGCTGGGCGGAGCATGTGCAGAAGGTGGCCATGGTGCTTGAGTCACTGAGGCAGGCGGGGCTCACGGCCAACCTGAAGAAGTGTTCAGTTGGACTGAGGGAGGTACGGTATTTGGAGTACCACTGGGACAGCGGGCAGGTGCGTCCACAGGTCGACAAGACAGCAGCGATTGCAGCCTGCCCGAGGCCCAAGACCAAAAAAGAGGTGCGGCGGTTCTTGGGGCTGGCCGGATATTACCAGCGTTTTATTCCCAACTTCGAGGAGCCTCTTCTCCACACACCTAACTTTTCTCTCCCATTTGTCCTGCAGACTGATGCGTCGGGCAGGGGGCTGGGGGCCGTTCTGTCCCAGCAGTTGCAGGGTGTTGACCGCCCAGTGCTGTACATCACTATCCGAGAGGGAGGCCAGGTACAGCACGGTGGAGAGAGAGTGCCTGGCCATCCGGTGGGCGGTCGGCGCTCTGCGGTATTACTTGCTGGGGCGCCCATTCACCCTCTGCTCGGAACATGCTCCCCTCCAGTGGCACCACCGCATGAAAGATGCCAACGCACGTATCACCCGTTGGCATTTGGCACTACAGCCTTTTAAGTTTAAGGTGGTCCATAGGTCAGGGTTGCAGATGGCTGTGGCAGACTTTCCCGCTCGAATGGGGAGGGGTTAGGCCGGACAGCTCCTCGTCGGGCGATGGAGGTATGTGGAGGGGGCGTGGTGCATCAGCTGCAGGAGAGAGCTCGGGGGAGCAGCACCAGATCTAGTTCACAGTTCGTTTCACCCTTTCTTAAAGAGGGTCTCCTATACACTAATTTGGGAACAATCAATTCAACAATTCAATTATTTCTATAGTGCCAAATTACAATAAACGTCATTTCAAGGCACTTCAAAATCTTCCAATTCTCTGAGCAGAATGGGGCAAAACTCAGATCATTTCAGGACAACGTGGTTGAGGACGTCTCATAATTCCACACTTCAGTTAGCATTAGCATTAGGAAGCTAACAGGGCTATGAAGTCAATTAATTTGCAGATTAGTCACATTTAGTTGATTACGGCTCAGCATTCAACCTCTTGAAAAGCTTAACCATTAAGTTTTTTGTCTTGTCGCTTATTAATAAATGCATTTTTTTTCCTCAACATAGCTTTAAAGTGACAGTCTCTGCACACGCTGCTGGGGATAGCTCTCCCCCGAACCGGAAAATGTGAAGGTGATACTGAAGGTGCTATGAGCTTTGAGATTGGTTAAAAAAACGTTGTCCTGCCTAAATTAAAGGTAGACTGGTCGTATCATGTCCTGTTACAATCTAAAGGTTGACATATATTTACACAGGTTTACATATGTTAACTGTAAATATAACATTTACAGTTTACAGTACATATAGAAGTATGTCTATATTAGAGTATGGCAACCCGACCGAAGCCCAACGGGCCCGGTCGGAACCCGACGGGCCGGGCCGGACTCGGACAAAAAATTAGAATGTCTTGTCGGACTCGGGTCGGGCTCGAAAGCAAGCAGACATCGTGAAAATGATAAACAGCCAGAGGACAGGTTTCAGCTCATTGCAAACGTCAGTTTTTGTGATAAACATAAATAATTGAATATGCATAAATGAAAATGTTGGTAGGCTATTCGAGCCTCATGCCGTGCAGCATGCATCTGTGTGCATCTGTGGTCTGTGCATGCTCGGTGCGCACGCACGCATATCGAACATTCGAACAACTTTACATTAAACACGTGCGATCAGTGCAGCCGAGCTCAGTTGGCTGGAAGCGCTATGGAGGACATTAAAAGAAAAAAGTCTCGACTTCTGCTTTGCCCTGATGAAGACCACGGTGGTGGTTGAAACATGTTGGTATTTTATTATGATTAGCCAAAGTCATTAAAGGCTTTTCATTTATACCTTCTTCCTTTTCTACTTTTGAGTGCCTGGGACTTATTTCTTTTCATATCGTGGATTTCCCTACCCCAAGAGCACCACTTTGGACTGTTCGTGATACACCTGAGCGCCGGGTTGATTTCTCTCTTTTCGCATACTTTTTCTGTATATTGTCTGTATATTGTGTGTATGTGTATTCACCAGGTGAAAACTGGCATGGGGATTGTAATGACGGGCTCGCCGTTACCTCCGTATTCAAGCGTGGATTGAAATGAACATGCATATGACATACAGGAAAAGACATTTATTGGTTCATTGTATTCAGGTGTGTGTTTCCGGCAGGGGCGGACCTGCACACACAGAACCACACAGGCAGACTCACTACACAAGTGGGATGTGATTGGAACAAACAAACGGTGAAGGGATATGTTAATTGAGCTAACATAACAAAGCAAAGGCTAAACTCACCTCAACTTCCTGCTCTGTCCGGAGGACAGTAGCAAGTAGGAGGGGGGAGTAGGGGATTGTGTGTAAATGTGTTAAGACGTTTATTCATGTATATGTGTTTTGGGTGTTTAGTAATGGTATAGAGGTTTGTAAATAAGTGTTTATATTGTGTATATATTGTAATTATCGATGTATGTACATATTTATGATTTATTGATATTTATGTAAATATTTGAACTTACCTGTTAGGGTAGGGTTTTTAAAAGGGAGCCAAAATTATTGGTTGGGGCAGAGTGTTGGAGATTTGGATTGAGATTGGAGAGTATTGAGAGTGTTGTTATTGTAAAGAGTTTGGATTTTGTACGTGTGTCATTAAACACACATTCATTGCCACCTAAAGGATCATTCCTTGTTATTTTCCCTCTGGACCGCTCGACCAGTTGACAGGGATGTAACTGTGAGTCCTGGTCTGATGTAATAGCATATATGAGGCCAGACTGGGGAAATAACTTGAATCATTATGTGAAGGGACGATTGTCAATAATAAAAACCTGAGTACCAAAGACCAAAGAAACCCTATGGTCATCACTTTGCGTTATCCCAAAACATCAAACACAGGCTATTATGTTCTGGGAGTGCACCGCGTAGCTAAAGATTCTGTTGTGTTATTTTACCTTGAAGTTCACAGGTCTGCTGGCAAGAAAGTACCAAGCGCTACCAAGCATGCAGGACGAAATCAAACACATCACGGTAGATTCAACTGACAATGTAATAGCATTAGAAACTAAGTACACAGATAGGAACATTTGGCTGGACTAGCTTCAATATACTGTATCCACTGTAGATATAAGTGATTGCATAGCGTGGTCTAAATACAGAAAACACAAAGTACTGAATAAAAATAACATTAATAACTAAGCCACAAAAACACAACTTAAAATCCAGATCCTGACAGGGAGGAGTTTTCCCCACACAGGGAGAAGACATCTGACTGGAGCAGAGATGGGGTAAGAGGCTGATATTGTTGTGGAGAAAAGCCCAGGGACTCGTTTTTAGTTTTCATGTTTAGGTTATGCTTTTGTTTTCAGTCCATGTTTAGTTTTTTGTCATGTCTTAGTTTCCCTGCACTCTGTTTATTAGTTCACTCACTTCACCTGTGTTTTTTCCCTCAGCTGCACTCACTCTCCAATCACTCTCACTCCCTATTTAGTTTCCTGCCTCCCCTTTCAGTTTGCCGGATCTTTGTTGAATGTCATGTTTGTAACCCATGCTAAGATTCCTGCGTCCCATGATTCCCACTGTAGCGTTATTGGTTATCAAATATAAGGATTTACCTTAAACCTCGAATTAAGGGCACCACCTACCGGTATCTTAACTTTAGTTACAGTCAGGTAGGAAAACTGTTGAAATATTACGATCCTGGTATGTTAAATTAATAATCAGTTAATAATCAATTAATAATCAATTAATAATCAGTCTCATATCTCGCTACTTTCGTGAAGTTCTCGTTTGGTTGGACAGACATTACGTAAAGAAAGCATACGACACAATCTGTGATTATAACATATATATAGATATATGAACTATTTATTAAAATGATATGACCAAAACATGAACCTTTAAAACAAACAGGAGATGCATTGAATATGGGTGATTATATAAAACACTTAGTGAATGGAAAATAAAATATGGGGAATGGGGAGATACTGGATGTATTCAAATAGTTTAGGTTGGCTGACTATTTGACGCTAAATACTGACATTTCGGATTAATTTATCATTCTGTGAAAGCCTCGAGACATCCATCAAACCCACTTTAAGGTGAAAACGGGTCGGTCTTACTGTGCTGAAGTTCTGCTTAGTCAGCTCGGAACACGGCAGCGGCCACGCGGGGTCCGAGGGGATTTCTCTTCCGCTCTCTGGGCCTTCCTGGTTGTGGTGGCTGACTTTAGCGGACTTCTCAGTTGCTTCTTTCACTGGGAAACGGGAACGATGGTGCCGAGGGCTGTGGTTAGATGATCGAATCTTCTGAGTGTCAGTGGGTCCGTTGCTTCTCTGATGAAGTGAACTTAAGTTCACAGAAGATTAATAAAAGGTTGCTTGGAGTTGGTTTTCTGGGTAGGAAAACTTCATTCTGTTCTTATCTTTGTTCGGGTCTTTCTTTCTCGTCTCCGGGGTCTCACTGGGTTCTGGAGGGCTTCCTCCGGTCGTCCTCTGCATCGCTCATCCTCACGTCCTTCCGCTCTCTCCTGAGATTATGGGAAAACTCCCAAACTCTGGTGAGCTCTTCTCTTCTGCTCAAACCATCTCCAAATCTCTCTGAGCAACTGTTCTCTGCTCAAATCTCCTTCTGAAACTCTGGGTTGGAACTCTTCTGGAACAAAAACTAGAAGCAAGAAGCGAGAGAACGAGAGCCTGTGTTTTTCGCGGGCTCCGGGTTTTGACTCTCGGAGGCGGGGCGTGACGTAAGCTTACACTACTCTTTCAGCCAATGATATGCCTGAACTGTGGTGAATGTCTGCCTGGGTGTCTGTGTAAGATGATCTGTTTTTATATGGGGATTTCTGGATGAGACAAAGAAACTCTTATTTCTCCATTACTCCGTCTCATAGAACATTTGTCTCGGTGATTCTGAAAACACCACATCTTGTTAAGATATGCAGATTAAAGATATAACATAGACTTGCAATATAAAGACATCAAAATAACACACAACGTAATTGATGATTATGACTTTCAAAATTTAGATGAATATCTATGAAATCGTGACATATGAATAGTGAACCACACAATGTTCATTTTCTGTGTTAACAATGGGGATACCAAACAAATACCAAATAGATACCGAAGGGACATCGTTAGAAGTTAATAGTTGCATATATCTTGTCCATTTTACTGAGTCCTCTGGGATTTAAATGTTCAACTAATCAACACTGCAGACCACTAGGGGGCAATGTGGTTCCATCAGGCAGGTTGGGCATTTTCCACCAAAATCAGTTCTTTGTCAATATTTAAGCCAGAATCGTACAAATTGTCTCTATATGCGTCTTGTGATCAAGCTGGAAACCTGAAAGAAATTGTATACGGTTATGAAACACATTTAATATAGTTTTAAGATTCGACTAAAAGTGAGTCTTAGTGAAGTCTTCTCAGTTCGTATGTAGCCATCTGGTCTCTTTCTCTGGTGGGAGAGGGTGTTAAAATGTCAATTCGATTCATGGTGAAGATAAGATAGTAAGTCTCCCACATTTCCAACAGAGAGATCCTTTGTTCATTCGAGTTTATCCCAATTTATGGAGAGCGTCTGTTGCGAGTTCGACTCCCCAAAAACTCTCAAAAGGGTAGAAGGTTAACGTAAATTAGGCAGTTTCTGTCTCTTTTTCCTTTGTGGAAAGAAAATGAAGATCTGGTTTATATCCACATACGTAAACATCCCCCACAGGAATGTTGGTTTTGTCAAAGTTTGAAAAACTCTTAATCCACACGGCACTGTGACTGCTACATTCCCCCATTCGAATCGGATCTGAACTCGTGGCTGATCTGAATCGCAGGTGAAGAAGTCCAGTGTGTCCGAGTCTGGTGGTTGCTAGGACTCTCAAGAGGGTTATGGTGGGTGTCTCGAGACAGCCTAATACAATTCTGACACAACAATGGCTATAAAACTACAATGGCTATAAACGTAATTTTGTTAAGCTTACTTAACCTACGTAGTAAATGTCTAATAGCTAAAGATAATGTTCATAAGTAAAGGTTTCTAAGCCTATATAATTTCAAATGGAAAATCCTAGTAAAAAGCATGCAGATTTCTTTTGGAAAAAAGATCAATGTTAGGGGAGAATTTTACTCATTGTTAGAGTCATGATCTAGGATGTGGTATTTCTTAATAGTTAGGAAATGAGCACGTTTACTACCTGAGTGTGAGCATATTTGCAGGACTTTATACGATCAGTAATGTGTAACATATTTGTCGCGGCGGCGGTCCTGGACAGGGCTTCACTGTACAGCAGTAACGAGTGATATTCTAACTAAAAGGATCCATGGTGAAAGCTGTTGTCAGTGTTTCACTGCTAGTTTGGCTTTTAATTCAGTTATAGACCAGTTTCCCCCATTTGTAGGTGTCACATGGGTGAAATAAGGTAAGTTGAGTGTGTCACCAGATGATGATAGACTTGAACATTGAAGTTTTGAACACTGAGGTGTCCTGGATTCAATCTTGAGGCATCATGATACTACGGAGCAGTTTTATCGTGATTAGGTAAGTGATATTTTGAGGGTAAGCTTCTTTGCTTCCTTTAAGAGTTAGCTATGGTTAAAGGTTTGGTATTCGGGGTTACTAGAATGTTTGTTGGAGTGTATGGTCCTACCTCCAGGAACAGGCTAGCATTTCTAAGTCTCTGTTAGCACGGTTGGCCATTACAGGGTTCTGAAGTTTTTATTTTCTTTTAGCAGCAGACTTTTCAGGCTATCAATATCATCTTGACTGATGGCACTTATTTCACTAGACCATTGCTGAGATTTGATGTGGTCCTTGTCGATGACTCTGCTCATCTCAGTTGTTTTCTGATCTGGTGATGGTTGTGACCATGCAGTGTGTGATGGTTTATAGCGAGACCGAAGTCTATAATTGCAGTTGCGGTTTCGAGCAGATTGCTGGTCATGTCGATTTTGAAAAGACATGTCTTTTTGCGGGTTTGAATGAACACTGTGGTTTTCACTGTGGCAGTGAGTTGGTTCATGGCTGGGCCATGAGGGTTTGGAATAGTTGTGTTTGGAGCCTTTCTTAGGCCGTTGAGAATGTGGCCAGTGGGGGACCTCTGCTGGAGGTCTGCCACTTTGTCCCACTTCTAACTCCGGGGACCAAGAACCAGGGTTCTGGGTCTGTGTGGTGATGGGTTCTGGCTGTTTAGCTTGTCTATGTTTTTGGAAACCTAGACTGGCCCATTCACGTAGCTGCTGAATGGTAGCAGTGTGAGGGTTAGCTATAACTCCTAAGTGATAGCTGGTAGTCGGATGGAGGTTTTGAAGGAAAAGAGTTTTGAAACTCATGTCTTCTTCCATTCCTACCTTGTTGCTGAAACCAAAATAAGCTTTGAGGAGGCGGTAATAATACTGCTGAGGCAGCTCATTCCATCCCTGTTTAACCATCATGGCAGCGGTTAAGCCAGATGGGGTCAGCTCGTCTGAAAACTCACGTTCGAGTGTTTGGCAGAGGAGTGTATAGTCGTTCCGGATGTAATCGGGTTGACGTTCAATGAATCTACTGACTTCGCGGCTAGATGTAACCTTAATCAAGTAGAATTTGTTGTTAACTGATGCGTTTGGAAACCTTCGCAGGTAGAAATCAATGTCGTCCAAATATGCTCGGGTGTCATGTGGCGTCCCAAGAGTCGGTTCGAATCTGGGCATATGGCGAGCAATTTTGTCAAGCTCTTCGTCAGAAGGAGCTTGTGGAACGTGGGGTCCTAGAGTGGGAAATGATTGATCCGGTTTACCTGGATCATAAACGATCTTTTCAGATCTGAAAGAATTTGTTGTCGTTGAAGACGGGGGTGAAATAATTGAGCTCTTGTAGGCTGTTTTCACTTCAGGAAAAGGGTTCCCTCTGTCTTCCTGGGGGAAGCCATGTGTTTCCTGTTCATGTCCCGTCTCCAAAGACTGACGTAGGTCTATCTCAACACCTTCTGGTTTATCTGATAGGTGTTCCTGCTGTGGATGAGTGGCGTTTTGCTCATCCTTAGCTTTGCTTAGCTGTTCTGTCAACAGCTGCATTTGTTCCTTCTCAACATTAAGATGCTTGTCATCAGTTGGCACTTTGACTGTTAAATCCTGCATTTTCTGCAGAACCACGTGTAGAGATTGCTGGGACTGTTTTTGTGCTTGGTCCACCTTCTTCAGTTGGACTTGGGTTGAAATCAACTCTTGTTGGCAGTTTTGAAGTAGCTGTTCAAGCTTTTTGTTGTTTTCATTGGGTTGAATAATTTGTTGGTTTGAGTTTTCAACCTGTGTTGTTAACTCTGTTACTTGGGCATTAGCTTGGCTGGATGCCCTCTCAGTGGGTTTAAGTTGGTGCTGGAGGAATTTGGTTTCCTCCTGTGGCTTTTTCTGTGACCGAGTTTTAAGTTTGTCAGCGGCTTGTTCCATCACTTGGTGTGCATGTTTAACGAACACCACAGCTAGACTACTTAACATTTTGGTCAGAGATTCTTCTTTGGGCTTTTTAGCTTTTGTCTCAGCCGATGGCTTTAAACTGATTGGCTCTGTTTCAGGTGTTTTAATGCATCTTTTCTTTAAGGCATAACCCAGTATCAACCTTTTTGTTAAGTCCATCATCTTGGTTTTTCACTTGTCTCAGAAAGGGTTCTTTCTGAAAATAAGTTTGAGTTTGGAACAAGGGAAAATAGTTGGGTTAATGTGAAGGTAGTTGGGAATAAGGATTGTTCTCCTGAAATTAATTTCTTCCTTTTGAATTTGTTTACTTGGGAAACAAATAAGGAAGGATGTTAAAATAAACACGACTGTGTTATTTTACTCAAAAATGGAAGAAATGCATTTAATTTAGAAGCTTATCATTAACCGTTATGGTAAAAAGAGGGAAAACATTAATGCTAACACAAAAGGGAACATACAAGCTCTTGGCTGTTGTTTTCTTTAAGCCTTAGTGTCTTATAATCAGTTCCTGTTAAGGTAATCTGATTTGGTGAAAGACACACATTTGAGATAAATTAGCTTCAATTAATGTTTCCAAATAACAAAGTTGGTATTGTTTATGTCAAACAATTGATTCAAATGCATTAAAGAATATTCAAATATAGCTGGTATTCGTTAGTACCAAGCAAAATGATCAGCTTTCTTTGTGATCCTATTTAATGTGATCCGAAGCGGCTCACATGTCAAAAGCTTCAAGTGGGCGGGTTTGAGAGAAGGGAGGAAGGAGTGACGTCACTGGTGACGATTTCTAGCACCGCCCACCAATAGTCCTTCAAGGATTCAGTGAATTCGCCTCATTTCCCTTGGGGAATGAGAGGGTTAACTTCTCTCACAGACAGTGCACAAGCGATGTTGCAGTTTGCTCACAAACTTTTAAACACAGCTTTGCGAAACTCACAATGCTTGAGACACGGTCGTTTCAGTTCAGAATGCTTCTAAAAGTCACCAACTTTGATAATAACAACAAATAGAGTCACCAACTCAATTTTTCTGCAGCAAAATTGGTCTGTCCACTACTGCCGTATATTATTTTAGTTAGGGCTTGTAAGCATTTTAAAAATAAACACACCCTCAGTTTTTTCTTTCAACTGGGTTCAACAGACACGGCGTTCCGGTCGTTTATTTAATAATACAAAAACAATTGACTGTTTAAGTCATTCATGCGATCACGTTTTGTGACCGTGTGTATTTTAATTTTTTTTTTTTTTTTTCAGGAGCGACGGCTCTGATTCATTGAGTTAAGCTCAGCAGCTTTAACTTTCAATAAGTAATCTGTATTACTTTATTTTAAGCGTCACAACGCTCTCCGTTAAACAACGTTTAAACTCGCTCCCCCACTTCATGGGGTTTCAATATAGCACCTTGATGCTTTTTTTTTTTTTTTTTTTATAGGTCCGGCTGCAAGATTACAGCGGATCAAAACTCCTGTGTTTGAGGAGGCTCTGAGTTGACTAAATTCGCCGGGACTCGCGGCAGAATTTGTGATACTCATAAAAAAATCAAATCAACCGTGTTGGAAACTCGCAACTACGGCCAGGCCTTTAAATTCAGCGTTCTTGCGCTGTGCATGCAATCTTTATTCTGGGAGGAGACAGCGACAGCGGGGCTGGCGCTGCTTCTGCGGTGTGCAATTAATATTGCGCACCCACGGATTTGGAGAGTTATCATGCGTCCACGATTACTCTGATAAAGTGCTTTTTAAGTCATTCTAAGTTTTATAACGACATACACAGCCACTGCTTGCATTGCTCACACACAGATAATGAACCAGCCAATATCATGTTTATGCTTTCCTTCACGTAAGTCAGTCTACCGTAAAACGCCTCACACGGGGCACCAAAAATATGTAGCGTTATTGGTTATCAAATATAAGGATTTATCTTAAACCTCGAATTAAGGGCACCACCTACCGGTATCTTAACTTTAGTTACAGTCAGGTAGGAAAACTGTTGAAATATTACGATCCTGGTATGTTAAATTAATAATCAGTTAATAATCAATTAATAATCAGTCTCATATCTCGCTACTTTCGTGAAGTTCTCGTTTGGTTGGACAGACATTACGTAAAGAAAGCATACGACACAATCTGTGATTATAACATATATATAGATATATGAACTATTTATTAAAATGATATGACCAAAACATGAACCTTTAAAACAAACAGGAGATGCATTGAATATGGGTGATTATATAAAACACTTAGTGAATGGAAAATAAAATATGGGGAATGGGGAGATACTGGATGTTTTCAAATAGTTCAGGTTGGCTGACTATTTGACGCTAAATACTGACATTTCGGATTAATGTATCATTCTGTGAAAGCCTCGAGACATCCATCAAACCCACTTTAAGGTGAAAACGGGTCGGTCTTACTGTGCTGAAGTTCTGCTTAGTCAGCTCGGAACACGGCAGCGGCCACGCGGGGTCCGAGGGGATTTCTCTTCCGCTCTCTGGGCCTTCCTGGTTGTGGTGGCTGACTTTAGCGGACTTCTCAGTTGCTTCTTTCACTGGGAAACGGGAACGATGGTGCCGAGGGCTGTGGTTAGATGATCGAATCTTCTGAGTGTCAGTGGGTCCGTTGCTTCTCTGATGAAGTGAACTTAAGTTCACAGAAGATTAATAAAAGGTTGCTTGAGTTGGCTTTCTGGGTAGGAAAACTTCATTCTGTTCTTATCTTTGTTCGGGTCTTTCTTTCTCGTCTCCGGGGTCTCACTGGGTTCTGGAGGGCTTCCTCCGGTCGTCCTCTGCATCGCTCATCCTCTGTCTTTCCGCTCTCTCCTGAGATTATGGGAAAACTCCCAAACTCTGGTGAGCTCTTCTCTTCTGCTCAAACCATCTCCAAATCTCTCTGAGCAACTGTTCTCTGCTCAAATCTCCTTCTGAAACTCTGGGTTGGAACTCTTCTGGAACAAAAACTAGAAGCAAGAAGCGAGAGAACGAGAGCCTGTGTTTTTCGCGGGCTCCGGGTTTTGACTCTCGGAGGCGGGGCATGACGTAAGCTTCCACTACTCTTTCAGCCAATGATATGCCTGAACTGTGGTGAATGTCTGCCTGTGTGTCTGTGTAAGGTGATCTGTTTTACGTGGGGATTTCTGGATGAGACAAAGAAACTCTTATTTCTCCATTACTCCGTCTCATAGAACATTTGTCTCGGTGATTCTGAAAACACCACATCTTGTTAAGATATGCAGATTAAAGATATAACATAGACTTGCGATATAAAGACATCAAAATAACACACAACGTAATTGATGATTATGACTTTCAAAATTCAGATGAATATCTATGAAATCGTGACATATGAATAGTGAACCACACAATGTTCATTTTCTGTGTTAACAATGGGGATACCAAACAAATACCAAATAGATACCGAAGGGACATCGTTAGAAGTTAATAGTTGCATATATCTTGTCCATTTTACTGAGTCCTCTGGGATTTAAATGTTCAACTAATCAACACTGCAGACCACTAGGGGGCAATGTGGTTCCATCAGGCAGGTTGGGCATTTTCCACCAAAATCAGTTCTTTGTCAATATTTAAGCCAGAATCGTACAAATTGTCTCTATATGCGTCTTGTGATCAAGCTGGAAACCTGAAAGAAATTGTATTCGGTTATGAAACACATTTAATATAGTTTTAAGATTCGACTAAAAGTGAGTCTTAGTGAAGTCTTCTCAGTTCGTATGTAGCCATCTGGTCTCTTTCTCTGGTGGGAGAGGGTGTTAAAATGTCAATTCGATTCATGGTGAAGATAAGATAGTAAGTCTCCCACATTTCCAACAGAGAGATCCTTTGTTCATTCGAGTTTATCCCAATTTATGGAGAGCGTCTGTTGCGAGTTCGACTCCCCAAAAACTCTCAAAAGGGTAGAAGGTTAACGTAAATTAGGCAGTTTCTGTCTCTTTTTCCTTTGTGGAAAGAAAATGAAGATCTGGTTTATATCCACATACGTAAACATCCCCCACAGGAATGTTGGTTTTGTCAAAGTTTGAAAAACTCTTAATCCACACGGCACTGTGACTGCTACACCACGTTTTTGAAAGCTAAGTATTTATTCCATGCCATGTCCTTTTGTTTTGTTTATAGCTACGTTTTTCTCCGGCTCTGCCACGTTTTATGTTGACACTTTGTTTTTGTTTAATAAAACTAGCCTTTGTTTATTGAAAGTCCGCATCCGTGTCCTTCCCTACACCAAAACCTGACAATTTTAACCTTTAACCATATTCATATAAGCCGAACAACAAAGCACACAATGTAACCAGGCCATGTCATGACATTCCTCTCCCACATAGTCCCCCCTGAAATCACTTATCAGTGATTTAATAAAGAAATAATCTAAAATGAAAGAAAATCATCCCACATAGTTAAATAAGAATTAATTAATAATCAACACTAAATTATTCTAATAATTCTACAATTTCAATCAAAGGGAACATATTGAACAAATGAAAAGGAATATATATATGCACCCGAATCACATTCAATGATTAAATGAATTCAACAACAATACAAGTTTTAACATCGCCATCACACTTGTCCACTGTTCGCAGTGCATAGGAGCGAAAAACCCACCGGCTGCTACTTTCGTAACTCATCTTCTTATCTTGGGAAAACTCACCTACGGCCCCCCCCACTTGGCGACCGACCACTTTATCAAAGGTCGCACTCCGAACAGTTGACTAACACAACTGGCAATGGACATATTAGTGATCAATTCTGATTGATAATACACATAGAATGAATACACCACCATCAAATCAATTAATCACAGTTTTGTACCAAGTACAATACAGAAAATTATGGATTATCACACAACAAATAGTAATAAAATGCAATGTAATGCAGCTCTTCCAGTCCCGTCCCATCTCCCGTACTCTGGTGTCATCTGCTTCTGGCCGAACATCCGTCCGGCTGGGTCTGGAACTGCTAAGCTAACTCTGGGAGGAGAGGTCGCCAGTACGTCACTCCCAATCAAAGAGATCTTCAGCATCTCTTCTCCCTGTCAGACTATACTTGGTTCCACACCCGAGGAAAGAATCTTGTGAACCGTCCGTCGGTAACCTTCATTCGTTGGCCCGCTCTCCCATGCGTTGGTCCTCAGACCTGGTCTCGCATGGTCATCTGCCTCCTGGTTTGTTCCATACTCTGTTTGAACATCACTTGCAGCAACCACCTTCTCAGAATGGGTATAATGCAACACACCAATCAGGAGACCATTATCACTATCAACAATATTGCTACTCCCGCTTTAACTGTCACCGCTCCCCCTTCTCCCAAAATCCCAAACAGACCAGTCCACCACCGTTCACCTCCACCAGCATCACACGTCAGCTCCTCTTCCAGTTCTCTGATCTTCTTCACGGCCGTTGTAAACGTTCCATCAGCTGCAGTGTTCCCGGGTATAAATGTACAACATTTTCCCCAACCCTCTGGCAAACACCACTTTTCCCTTCGAATATCCATCTAAAACTTGTCTGTCCTACCAAGCCATCCCACTCGTCTCATGTAGTTGTTCTCCATAGGGTGCAAACCCTTCACTCGTGTAGTTAAGAATTCTCTGTTGGTTGTAGTATATGTAATTAATCCACTCCACATTTTGTTAATTGAGATCCACGGCAAAATAGACTCAAATCCAGCTGCAATCTCACTGCGTGCTTTGAACTCAAAAGGAATCCCTCTCGGCTGCCCTATTGCATCCAAGTAAACGTGCTTATCCCTGATGTAGTTACCACTAGATCTTTTAACTCTCCCTTTTTCCACATCCAAACCTCGCATCCCGTTTACCTTGTCATACACTAACACAACTGATGTTTCCATCCTCACAAGTGCACACAGACCTAACTATCCGCTATTGGGTGTGTCTGATCCCCAAAAAGATATAGAGTCAGAATTGTCATTTCTATATTTTCCCATTACTGATCCAAATAAATAAATACTAATAAATATTGGTTTCATATTTGCGTGTGGAAACCAAGATAAAACCCATGGGACATTGTATTTAACAGTAGTATTCCCTACGTGAGTTCCACTGACATTATTAAATCCATAAAGTATTCAAACTCACTATCGTAGTCTACTCTATAATCAGTGGGAGGCCCAACCTGTGATGTACTCAGATTAAATTCAGCACAAGAAGACTCCAATTAGTGGCCCTTCCTTATTTTGAAAACAATTATGTAATTTATTTGGCCCAAACATCAATCTGCACTTAATCCCACACATAGGAAGCTTAACCAATAACCATTTATCCTCCTGAGGTGTAAACCTACCTTCTCTGCATTCCCGTTGCTGGACCACTGCACAGTCCCTGAAGGTGTGTGGCTCTGGAACAACAACAGGCAATGCTCCTGGAGCGTCTGCGCATAAGAGACACTCTGTCACTGTCAGTTCTCTCGTAGTGTACCATGCCCATCTATACCACATAAACCATCTTCCACAGTTACACTGTTTTCCTGTCTCTACCTGTGCATGTACACTCCGTATGTTCTTAGATTAACATGATTATTCTGTCCTGTAGTGCTAATGGTATCAAGTCCCCCTAGACTTCCACGAGAAATCTTTCTATTCTTACAACCATTGTGAACAACTACTTCTGACCCGAGGACAACCTGATCTCACCAGATTGCCCCTTTGTCGTGGCGTAACCTTACCTTTCACCAGTCAACATGCTTCCGTTAATGCCTTCAGTTCAGCCAACTGTGCCGAACATGGCCGTTCACACTTCTCAGCTTCCACCGTCACAAAGTTCTCCGCCTTCCTGTTTCATAACTGCAAAACCTGCATGATTACCCAAATGGTCTCAACACATGATCCATATACAACATAAGTGACATCAGCCTGCACAAGTGAAGTTGCTTCTAAGTCAGGTCTCAGTTTAATGTATCTCACAGCTTCTGCCACACGCTCATGTGGTTCTCCTTCAAACTCACGTGGAATGACATCCGCAGATCCCGATGTAGTACACTCCTGTATTCACACATCCGGACGTGTCAAAAGATGCACAACCTGCAAACATCCTGTCCGAGTCACAACATACCTACTCTGATTTATTAGTTCTGAAATCTTATGGTGTCTATTGGAGACATATAAGAAAAATGGCTTCTCATAGACTAATGTTGCCCGTTCTGGATGACTTTCGCAAATTTTGTTTCAAACTTTCAAAGGCTAACTTAGCCTCGTTTGTCCTCTCCAGTTGTGCTTTCAACCTTTGATCTTTGGAATTTTCATGATTCCTGCAAATTTTATTGCATAATCCTCCCAAAAAAAGATCACAATTGTTTTATTTTTAATTTTATTTATTTATACATTTATTTATTTTGGACATGGTGCTTTACTTACTCCCCCCACGTGGGATGGAGAGATATCAGTAGTTCCCTATGGGATAAATAGATACTCTAATTTAGGCTAACAATGCTAAAATTTAAATTAGAAACTTTGTTTTGTTTAAATTTTAGAAATTTTGTAATAGTGACATTTAATTTTAAATTTAGAAACTTTGTTTTGTTTTGTAATTTGTTTTGTAATAATGACACACCTGAGGGCGGTTTTTAAACCCTTTTGAGTACGTCTGGTGTAAGTGTACTTCTTACCTCTATATGTCAATGTAAACCAATACTGGGATTCCTCTGCCAGAGGAACGCCTTGGACCTGCCGGGCCACTTGCTCCGCCCCGCAGGGACTGGCCACAGTCCTGCCGAACACTCGGGTTTCTCGGTGCTCTCGGACAGCTGTAAACAAAGTGTCCCCTCTCGCCACAGGCCCAACATGCCCCCGAGGACCTTCGTCCTCCAGGTGCACCTCTTCTTGACCTTTGACAGGGTCGACGATGGACTTGCCCCTGTGATGGCTGTTCAGCGGCCCCCGCTGTTATGGCCTCATTTCGTACTTCTTGCTTCGCTTGTAGTTCTTCTAACTGCAACCGTGCAAGTTCCCTTTGCATATCCTTCTCCTGCTCCTTCCGTTTCAGTTCTTTTCTGTATTTGTTTACTGCCTGCACCACGTGGTCTCGGAATTGTCCATGTGACATTGAATTCAACCCCACCACATCCTCCAGCCTCCCCTGAACTGGGGCAGGCAGAGCCTCTTTGATGGAAACTCTGAACAATGTCACCCAAGCTAGGCTCTTCTCGATTTCTCCCTCAGACTCTTGTCTCCATTTCTTCAATTGTTGTGCAATGTACACAGCTGGACTCTCTGTTCCTGACAGTGGCTCCCCCTTCAATGCTTCGAGGTCCACTCCTACAGGAAACTCAGCTCGTAACGCTCTCCAGAGTGCAGCTCGATATGCATTAAAGTCAGTTCCATCAGCTCAGTGGCTTAACATCCAGTCATTCTCACTGTGTCTCAAAATGCCCTCCATGGTAGAAGTTCCAAAACACAGTGCCCACACTGCCTTAATGTGTCCCACAGACAACAATTTATGCACAGTCTCTTGTTCAAAAGCTCTTATCCATCTACTTGCACCTGTGTGAATGTCCGGCAATCGAGCAACCAGCCCCCCTAGGTCGAGCGTCTGCCACGGCACATACTGTCCCTGCGTCATTTCTATCAAACTCGGTGCTGACGCTGTTGGACTCTTATGTTCTTCAGAAGATGCCTTTTGAACTGGAGGTGCCAGTTCTGGTGATTTTTGATATTGTGGGAGCTGTCCCCTTGCCTGATCTGAATTACAGACGGCGTCTGGCTCAGGAGCTCCATGACTGCTTGATGTAGCTATTTGTGGTTCTGGCCGTTCATGAGAGATTTTATGATCTTTTATTTCAGGATCTCCTTGTATGTTTACTGCTCCTGGCAGTGTTGGATATAGCTCTGCATTTACAAAGAAGTGTAAAACTTTTAATTTAAGCTCTCTCTTTTCCTGTCTCTTTTTGCTTTCTGTCCTTTGGTTTGTAAGCTTTAATCCTTTGTTCCATAATCTTACAGGCAGCTACATTGAAAGTGCCACCTTTTGGCCAGGGTGAGAACTTATTTTTTGTTCGTTTTTCCCATTTTTGAGATATCTTTTTAATATCTTTGGAATGTTCCAGATGCTTGGCACTGATGGTTATTGTTGGTGTTACATCCATTGTTTCACCTAGTTAGTTCCCTTCTTTTGACTTTCTATTTACTTATTTATTTTTTCCCTAATTTTATTTTATTATTATTATCCCTTTTTTCTTTTTAACAACTCTTGAAAGTCAATTTAAATTAAACTAACTCTAATCAATGCTAATTTAATGCTCGGCTAAATTTAGCTTAGATGCTGCTAATTATGCTAATTGTTGGCTTGGATATTGTCAATGCTAATGTTAATGTTAGCCTATGTTAGCTTTGAAAGCTTATGCTCTAGGTTGGTTTCAAAATTAACCCAATGTTAATTCAATGTTAGGCTAATTTAGCTTGTTGCTATTTTGATTTCTAGTTTGGAGTTAGGTTATTATTAATTACTTAACTATTAATGCTAATGTTTGCTAACCAATGCCAATTGATATTAGCTTCCTAGCTGTTGCTAATAAATGCTAACTTATTGCTAATTAAGAATTAAACCAATATTTGCCTTATTGCTATTGCTAATCAATGCTAATTGTTTTTCTGATCAATGCTAAATGCAAAATGCTAACAAATGCTAACAAATGCTAACTATTGCTAATCAATGCTACTTATTGTTAATCAATACTAGCTTCCTTGTTGACCAATGCTAATCAATGCTAATTATGCTCTTCAATGCTAATTATTGCTAATCAATGCTAATTATTGCTAATCAATACTAGCTTCCTCGTTAACCAATGCTAATCAATGCTAATTATGCTACTCAATGCTAATTATCGCTAATCAATACTAGTTATTGCTAATCAATACTAGCTGTATTACTAATGCTACCCAATGTTAATTTATTGCTAATCGAAAGCTCAGTTAATGCTT
Source organism: Odontesthes bonariensis (assembly GCF_027942865.1). NCBI lineage: Eukaryota > Metazoa > Chordata > Actinopteri > Atheriniformes > Atherinopsidae > Odontesthes > Odontesthes bonariensis. Next base: position 33,678,574 of record NC_134524.1, on the reverse strand, counting down.
ACTCTGTTTGAAGTGACTCAGGCTAAAGGCGCTGCCCCAACCTTTGCTCACATCCGGATGCTTCCGATCCAATCCATACACAATGTCTCTCCACCAATCCAGATGATACAATGCACGTCACAGCTACGTCAATTCTGACCAATGACATGAAAATTTTTTGACCAATGAAATCTGAACACACCTCTAAGCCTGCCTCCAATGAACCACGTGAATTCTAACCAATCAAATATGAACACACCTCTAAGCCTGCCTCCCAGGCTCTTATTAACTCCTCCCAATCTGTTAAATCATAACAAGCGTGCGTCCCCCGGCCCCAATCTCCCTTGGCGGCGCCTAGCTTTCGCCGTAATCATAAACAAGCTCATTTTATCCTTTAACCATATTCATATGAGCCGAACAACAAAGCACACGATGTAATCAGGCAATGTCATGACATTCCTCTCCCACAATATCGGCCCAAGGACCAATCAGGGAAAGCCAAGTCTAAACAACGGCTTCTCCCCAACTTTTGGACCAATATTTACATCACGTTTGTATGGCAATAGAAGAGTTTATTTTGTATTAGAGTTACCTTGAACCATCTAATAAATTCTGAGCTAGACTTGGAGTTTGTATATCTTCTCTCATACAAACGAACACGACAGTTACAGTTACAGTTTCATGTCGAAGGCGAAACATTTGTCATCAAATGCCATCAAATCATTTAGTGAAAAATCACAACATTTAATATGAGGCATTAAGCCCCAAATCAGCTGACCACATTTGAGACAGCTCAGGTCAAGCTCTTAGGAGCAATAAATATGTTTTTCATCAAAACTGGCTTCCTGTTGTAACAAGGTGGCTGAGGCTCTGTTTACATTAATTCATTTCACCATTTCTTCGTGTCGGCGTCTTGCAAACTATTTACATTTACACTGAAACGGGGATCGGCTGATTCGCTAGTCACATGACTAATCAGCCATCACATCACATGATCGCCCTTGCATCTGGAGCATGCGCAACTGCTTAGAAAACACGACCTACAGGTGCATATTGCCTTACACACATGACGAATGACGAGAGAGACACTTGGACGAAAGTCCAAAGGCATTTGCAGTTTTCCGTAGTCTCCCTTCATCACTCAAGTAGTATAAGGTGCAAGCAACCTTGGTAAAAACGTCGATGGGCCGTCTCATTCTTGTTGTTTTCTTTTCCACCTGTGGACGTAGTCGCTCGCCGGACAGATTTATCAGGGCTGCTCTGGACATTCGAAAGTTCTCGCGCCATTCTTCGGCGACAACAACTTGGTCCACGAAATTGTCCCACCATGCGCTGCTTCTTCCCGGTCTAACCCAAAAGCGGCGCTCCATGTACGGCTTGCACTGCGGATCCTCGTTTCTCCCCGTTTACAACTGCTAAAATCAGCATCGTATGCGAATGCTTATGTGGGCTCCGGCGTCTTTGAATCCTTCCACCTATGAAGTCGTATTCCAGTATTTTAATGTAAATGGACAGTGCATCCGCGATAGAAACGATATAGAAACAGATTAGTATAAATGGCACCTCAGTCATTGAAAATGAATACATCCATATAGATGTGCTCAGGGCGAGTGTCTATATATGAATTCTGGGGAGAATCACACTATGTATGTGTGAATTTCAGCAACTACCTATGTCATAGCCATGCTGCTAGGGCCTTGCTGAGTGGCAAAAATCACAGTTTTGCCTAAGAAGCATCGACTCTACCCTCAGCATTTTCTGACCAAGTTTGAAATAGACCATGCAACAGGCCAGGAGCAGAAGACCAATGGACCATTTCTTTTTTAAAGTGAATCATCAAACCTTTGCCATGTCATGGGAGCACATGCAATGACCAAAACTCAAATCTTTTGCAATTTAACTTTGTATGTCTGTCTACTTCAGGTATAACAAGTATTATGTTAATCATATTAAATCTCCTGAAATAGTTTTTCTGAAGAGGTCAATTCATAGTGAATGACATCCTGTCTCTTTGTTCAAGAGGAGTTTTGAGCACTGAATATATGTTTTGCTTATCCATGCACAAGACCCTTATGATAATAAATTTCATGAGATTTTGAGCAGTGGTAAAGCCCTCAGAAAAGCAGGCCTTTTGTTAGAATAAAAAGAGGAAGGAAAATAAGAGGAATTAAAGCTGCAATGCCTTGGCTTGTGTTGCGATGGAGGGCCCCAGTAGCTCCTGCTCTGAGGAATTCGGACTTGAAAAACTTTCTGTTTTCAGTTAGCAGGGCTATTGCGTTGACAGGATGTAGACATGTAGGTCTGTTCAGTGTGCAACAGTGATGAAACCCTGGAAGTTTCATAGCTTTTGGAATACATATGAGTGATTTTTAATTCCTTTTATGGTCACGCCGTGATATTGAAAGTTGACACACTGCCACGGACAAGCTTCAGGTAAAAATGAGTTTTCTAAATTAAAAAAAAAAGTATCACCGTATCACCAACTTGTTATCTGTTGTCTGACCACAATTGAAGATGGTGTGGTGAACAAGGTCAGACTAAAACATCAAAGACCAAATAAACACCTCATATTCAAATGGAAAAACATCTAAATTCTAGTTATCACAAACGCACGACTCAGAAAGAACAGATTTCCAAAATCAGTATTGGTATAATCAATCTATGGTCTGGTGCACGGGCAGGCAAAAATAGACAAGGCAAAGGTTCAAAATCGGATGGCATTGGGACTATTTTCAATTCATTTGTTGAATTTCTTTTTTTCTATTACAAAGTTAAAAAAAAAAGGTCTTCTTTCTCTTGGCTCTCAGGCAATCACGGGGGAAAGAGCCAGCATGTAACACGCAACCACGTCATTGGCACATCAGCGAAAGGGGTGGGTCCTCCTGTTTGTGTGCATAAGGCTTTGAGCTAAAGGTCTAAGCTAATCTCGTACTGTGAGTGAACCGGTGCCCAGCTTGAAAGAGCTCCTGTGTGTTGCTGAATGTGTGCATTTCTGACTGAATGATAACATCTTCAACTTTTACTACAATATGCTGGATTAAAGTGTATTTAAAGACAGACCAAACCAAGAAATTTGGGAGAAAAAAAAAATTGTGGGAAAAAAAACAAAAGATTGTCTTATGAACCAAAAATCCCCCCTACCCTTCCCGGCAGTACCCCCTGTAGAAGACTTTCGTGTTCAGGGCGTGACTGTCAACCAGTATACAAAGATTGGTGATGCTTAGATGATGTGTGTGTCATCAGAATCCAAGTTGTGATGTTCAATGTTGTGAATGGCTATGCCCCACAGGTAAGATGTGAGCGAGAAGATGAGAAATTCTGGAATGAGTTAGATTAAGTGATGCAGAGTATCCCCAGAAGTGAGAGTGGTGATTGGAGCAGACGTTAATGGACATATTGGTGCAGAAGTGATGGGGAAGTGATGGGCAGATTTGGTATCCAGGATAGGAATGCAGAAGGATAAATGGCGATAGACTTTACAAAAAGCACGAAGTAAATACTTTACTCCAGATGAGGCAGGAACATCGGGTGACTTATAAAAGTGGAGGCATGAACGGATGGACTGCATATACACAATGTAATCTGAAGAAGATCAGTGACTACAAAGTAGTGGTAGGTGAAAGTGTAGCCAGACAGCATAGGATGGTGGTGAAGGAGATTAAGATGACAAAGGCAAAGATGATGCTTAGATGATGTGTGTCAGATAAGGACGGTGAAATTTGCAATTGATACAATTTTCCGAAAATCAATCATTTTAATAAAATAGCATCTTGAAAGGCTTACCCCTTTACTGACACAATTTTAACTGTGAAAACTAAATTATTTAGAGGTGGTAATACATAAACAAGAAAAATTCCCTTCCTCTTGTCAGTGAGCGGGGCTATGGCACTGGCAGAGTATGGTCATGAACATCTGTTTAAGAGTTAACACCCTGTAAATTTGGTGTCCCTCAGATGATACTTTAGCAATTTTTAATGACTTTTGTGGTCATGAAATTATACCAAAATTCATCACACTGCCACAGAAAAGCATCACCAACTTGTTATGTGTCTTCCTACCACTTTTGAAGGAGGTCTGGTGAATAATGTCAGAGAAATATGTCCAAAAGCAAACTGCCGTGGCCACTCCCTTTGACTTATGTAAAAGTTTTAATAACTTTTAATGACAAGGGATGCGTGCTTGTACTAAGTTTCAGGGTGATAAATAAAACATCTAGGAGGTGTTTGTTAAAATATGAGGCCAAAAAAAGGCCAAAATTACACAGAAAATTAGGATTCAAATTAAAATATCCAGACTTACTGTTTGATTTAATCCAGATTTGGCATACGGTGAGACTGACTGTGCTGCAACATGTATGCTGCGATACAATGACACAAACCCCTATGTATGCATGAGGGTCTCATCTGCAAGGTGAGGCTTTGTAGGCACAGCAGAGAGGGAGAGGGAGGAAGCTGCAAGTTGAATTTATTAAAATTCTCGAGATAAGTCCACCTTCTTCTCAAGGTTGCCAAGTTCTACTACAACACATGCATCATATTGTTAGTGGCTGAGGCACAGCCTAACAACTTCCAGTAGACATTATTCTGTCAGAGGAATTACATCACTAACTCAGCACAGACACACGACTTTTAAAATTACAAATACAAAATGAATGAATGAGTGCATACAAATGATACATTTGTATTATTTGTACCAGATTGTTTCCACTCCAAAAATATATCCGTAATAATCTAAATGTGATGGATTTGTATCCAGCCCCAACTGTATGCAGGACCCAAAATTCATTCTGATGACCTGTATCTTCTGACAAATGTATCTTACACAGTGAGAGGAAAAGAAAAAACTGTGGAGTTAGGAGAGTGTAACCGCCCTTTTCCACTACATACAATCATGACATGTTTTAGCTCTGCCATGGATGCCAGAGTTTATCATGGTCACTCCAGTCAGTGCTTTTGTTTCCACCAGACTCACAGCAGGATGTTTTAGAAGGATTTCAGAAGCCTCTCAGGGATCCTCACTGTTAAAAATAGGTGAGTGGTCTTTTTTTCACAGATACTTCATCAGTCAACACAGACGTTAACACAGACGTAAGTTGGACAGGAGGTCAGACACCACAGAGAATTTAGTCCAATTTCAAAATCGAATGCCCTACTTAGACCAGTGGTCCGTTTCACAAAGCAGGTTCAACCAACTCTGAGTCTATTCCTGACCTCTGAGCTGATCTACTCTGAGATAGAAAACTCTGAGTTTTCTGTTCCACAAACGCTGATTTGAGTGAGTTTAATCAACTCTGAGTAGGTTCACCTTGAGTTTTGCGTGTGCGCCACAACTTTAAAAAGCCAGTATCAATGGAGCTCCGATTCGACAAGTCACCTTGGCAATGGGGAAGAGGAGGGGCTACGTTTTTCACCAACCTCGAATTGGAAATCTTAATGCGCTCATACGGCGAGTTTCAACACGTTTTTAGAAATAAGTGCAACACCGCTGCAGCAGCAAAAGTGTAAGTTTAAATGTAGTCCTTTGCAATCACAATAATATCACAGGGAAACTGCTTGAATGGTAACCCATTCATTTATTTCATTTAGGTGCAATCCCGCAGGGGAGAAGCGCACTTGGCAGCAGTTTAAGATGAAATTGTCACACCCAGGGACTCGTTTTGAGTTTCATGTTTAGGTTATGCTTTTGTTTTCAGTCCATCTTTAGTTTTTAGTCATGTTTTAGTTTCCCTGCACTCTGTTTATTAGTTCACTCACTTCACCTGTGTTTTTTCCCTCAGCTGCACTCACTCTCCAATCACTCTCACTCCCTATTTAGTTTCCAGTCTCCCCTTTCAGTTTGCCGGATCTCTGTCTGCTTTACACTGCCCTGTTACACTGCCACTACTCCATGCTACGATACCTGTTTGTTCCATGTTCCTCGTCATTTCCCAAGTTAAGTATTTATTTTATTCATGCCAAGTCTTTTGTTTGCTTTTTTCTAAGTTAAGTCTTTTGAATCCAGCGTTGCTGCGCTTTTTGTTTGCTCATTGTTTTTTGCTTTAATAAACCAACCTTTACTTTTGAAGTCCGCATCCGTGTCCTCCCTCCTCACCCTACTTGACAGAAATATAAAAACATTGTTCTAACAGGTGAGACCTCGGCATGGAGGTACCTCATTCTGATCATGTTTTACACTGTAAAATAAATATTAAGTGGCTATTTGACTGTGCAGTTATTTTATTCCCAACATAATGCTGTTTTCACACACATAAATGTCTTCTCATCTATATCATGTTCTTGTCATGGGACTAGGTTTTTAGATCATGTTTTAGTTTAGTTCGTAGTTTTCTCATGTTTTCCCCATCAGCTGCACTCAATCCCTAATCACCCTCCACAGTATTTAGTTTCCAGGTTCCCTTTCAGTCATTGTGAGATCCTTCCCCGTCACCATCCACGCCACGCCACGCCACGCCACGTCGTGATGGCAAAACGAGGCTTTTTGAAGCATTGAATCATTTTGAACCATTGTGTCATAAAGTGGTTCACTACCCGAAGCTTCATTCAATTCCCTTGGGTAACATCTACTGACAGCAGCAATTGTTGCAACATATGAAGCCCTGCAAATGTGATGCATATAATCACACTTATGTATGTATGTGTGTTGTACATATGGGTTTGTAGTACCCCTAAGTGGAGGAGTTCAAGTATCTCGGGGTCTTGTTCACAAGTGAGGGACGAATGGAGCAGGAGGTTGACAGACGGATCGGTGCGGCGTCTGCAGTGATGCGGGCTCTGCACCGGCCCGTCGTGGTGAAGAAGGAGCTGAGCCAGAAGGCCAAGCTCTCGATTTACCGGTCAATCTATGTTCCTACCCTCACCTATGGTCACGAGCTGTGGGTAGTGACCGAGAGAACGAGATCGCCAATACAAGCGGCCGAAATGAGTTTCCTCCGCAGGGTGTCTGGGCTCTCCCTTAGAGATAGGGTGAGAAGCTCGGTCATCCGGGAGGGGCTCGGAGTAGAACCGCTGCTCCTCCGCATCCAGAGGAGTCAGATGAGGTGGCTCGGGCAACTCAAACAGTTTCTTTTTTTTTCTTGAGTCAATTTCTCCAGCTTTGGAAAATACTCTGTCACAGGGAACTGTTTGGGTCGAAATATTCCCACACTTTAGAACGCTTCCTCGATGGTTGCTCCATGAGAGAATAATCCAAAACTCCGCATATCAAAAAACGTGAGCTGTTCGTAACGTATAATACGTGTAGAACGGGGACATGAACCGGGGCTTCAGCCATCTTGAATACACTGAATCACGCCAAATGATCAAAGCTCCGCCCATCAACTGGAAGCAGTCAGCTGACTCGGTCTGAATGAAGCAGTGAAGTGGTGCAAACGTCATCAGTGACGTCACATGAAGCGAGCTCCGGCCCACTGCTTCACCATAACTACCCTGTCGAGTTTGAAGCGTGCTTCGGAGCTTCGGTGTTGGAGGTAACATCACTAACGCCACGCCACGCCACAGTTAAGTCTTTTTCCCATGATATGCCAAGTGTTTTGTTTTGTTCTGTTAAATAATCATTCCACAGTTTAGTTTTTTGTATCCGGCTCAGCCGCGCTTTCTTTTGGTACTTTGTTTTTGAGAAATAAATCAAGTTTGCTTTTTTTTCAAATATCCGCATCCGTGTCCTTCTAACACCACCCAAACTGACAGTTCTGCTAAATAATTAAGCCTATTTACACTAACACAGACTTCTACTGAGCCAACAGAAAGAAGGCAGATGCCCGTAAAACGGGCATTTTATAAGTGCCTTTATAAAATATAATAGGCCTATAGATATCTTTTTTAAGTCTATTCATACACATATTTATTTGTGTATGAATAGGCAATGTGTGGTGGTGGGCCACTGGGGGGGGTGGGGGATGGGGTGTAAAAAATAAAAATTCTTCAAAATAATTCCTTCGTTAATAATTGGTCACACAGAACTTTATTGTATTAACCCTTAAGAACCCAGACCCATTTCTACTTAAATGAAAATTAAGGGGGTTATAACAGACTAAATAGACCACATAGAACCCATTTCAGGTGGGTAACACAGGTGCGGCTTATCTGCAGATTTTCACATCTTCATTGTAAACAAATGAATAACATAGCTAATTACACTGGTGGGACTGTTCAGCTGTTTCAGACTGATACCTCCGGTTCAGGCTGCTCCTCATCCTCAACACGCACGTCTCTCTTTCAATCGCGGAAAATATTTTTCAATACTCATCTGGATTGAAGCAGCAAACATTCAGTGTAAGAGTTTAAAAAAACTAATTTATTTGATTCACAGCTGCTAGTGTTTTGACCTCGACAAACCAACTACATTTTTTTTTTTACGGCAAACTTGCGACTAGTTAACTTCATAAAGAAGGAGTAATCGCTTGTTTGCTATGGGTCGGGACGGGACGGGACGGGACAACATTGTATTCAAAATATAAAATATTTTTATAGGACTTTTTAATGTGTGATTTTATAAAGGTGCACGTGATACCAACCTTTCGTGAATTTCGCCAGCCGTCTTCTTTCGGTTGAGCCAGAGCTATAGAGCTAATCTAACGCGACGCTGAAGCTAGCAAGCTTCCAGGGAAGCACGGAGGGGAGGGGCTGTGTGTGTGTGAAGGCTATGCGAGAGAGACGCGAGGGACAGAGAGACTGAATGAGAGCAGGGAAAGGAAATGCAGCTTAATGAATACGAGTATTTTTTAAATAGCGTTGAAAAAAATAATAATAACGAAACGCAATATGTGGCGGCCGGTGTTGAATCTGTGGCGCACCGCCACAAATTAGTCTATGTGTGGGAAACACTGGTCTGGAAATGCTAAAACATCTATGATAACCATCTCCTGATGAATATTTAATTCTCTGCGCAGTAATGCTGCTCCTTCATCCACGGGATCGTTGTCTAAAGGACATGTTGGTGGAAACAGTCGCCTCCTGCTGTGCCTGATGGACTTCTAGAAGTAGAAGAACTCGCTCTGCTGACTGAATGAATGAGGAAATCAAATGGCTGAAAGAGGGCGGAGACAGAGAGAAACTCCAGGTTCACTTAGTAAAACCTGGTCCCGACCAGGTTAGGTTCAGAGAGTCTGTTACTACGGTAACTGACTGAGAGCTTAAGTTACCTCTCTTTGTGAAACAGGCTAGAGTTACCCCTCTTTCTCTGGTTTGAGATACCTCCCTTTGTGAAACGGAAAACTCAGAGTTTACCTCCTTTCAGGGTTAATAAACTCTGAGTTTTCATTAAACCTGCTTTGTGAAACGGACCTCAGCTGATCACATATGGCTGAATCTGGTAGAAACTGGGCATTACAATTTGTTACAAGAGCTGCCATAGTTTGAGGACAATTTCTCGTTTCCTTTTTTTCCTTATTTTTTGTAATATTCAGCTGCTTTGAAATAATATTGTTTGCCATTGTCACTATCTTTATAGAAGTGGTATATCATCTACTGATAACAATATTTACAGCCATTATTATTTCTTGTTGTGGGTAACCCTAGAGGGAGGATACCAGAAAAAAGAACACAGAAATCAAATGGTAGGAGGCCAGTCTGTTCTCATTGGAGATGCCAGCAAGAAACGAACAATTCCAGCTCTGCCATGTTGAAAATTAAACATAATAATATAATATAATTCTGCAGTGCAGAAGAAGTTGTCAACATTTTATAAGAATTTACAGTAAATACCCCATCCCACAACAAAAAAAACTAAAACTTTGAATGTTAAAGGGGAAGTTTTTTTTTTTTAAACCTGGACCTTATTTCTGACATAAAATACGTTCATCTACTCACCGATAACAGTTTGGTGAAAGTCGGCGTCCTTCTGAAGATAACTGGATTACTCGAGATCTGCATATACCCACATAACGGGAGAGAACAGGGCAGAGACAATACAAGCCTCTAAATAAGGCATTATCTGTCTTTATTTCACCAATACTTTAAGACCAATGAATGAATGTACGTATACTATTGCACTGTTAGCTCAGAGCTGCCGTGTTGTTGGTTATCGGAGGCTTTCTACACACACGTGTCTACAGGGATGACGTAATCGACGCGCACCGCTGCAGCACAGCTCATTCATCGTACTCAAAGTTATCATCCATGTCGTCAAATTCTGATAAATATCCTGCCATGTTGCACAAAACTAGCAGCAGCAAACTCTGTGTGAAGTTAGCCGACCGTCACAGAGCACGGAGTGAATGAGCTGTGCTGCAGCGGCGTGCGGTTATGATGTCATCCCAGTAGACGCGTGTGTAGAAAGCCCCCCGTTCACTCCCGTTTTGTGGATATACACGGATCTAATCTAAATATCATCCGAAGGACACCGACTTTCACCAAACTGTTATCGGTGAGTAGATGAACGCATTTAAAAAAAACGAACTTCCCCTTTAAGGTGAGTCTAGTGTCAGAGGTGTGAGGTTTTCACTACCCAGAGTAGTCCTTCTGTGTGGCAGTATTTCTATATAGTGATGCTGTTTTCTATGCGGCTGGGCAGGAGGAAAAGGTACGGCAGGTCCAGCCCTGCATTCTGATTCAGGATGTAGTCCTCAATCTCCTTTAACTTCACTCTGAACTTGTCAATCATCTCCAGGGTGTGCCCCTCAGTGAAGTGCTCCTCTTTGTATTGGCCCAAAGGAACCTAAGTGAAGGAAACAAGAAAGCAGCTGTGAAAGTAAAGAATTCACTTCACTAAATCACATTTTATTTAGTGAAAAACGTTTTCTTTCATAATATTTCTGTAGCAGATGATATGTGACCCCAATACTGGAGGTATAGGTGAAGGCCTGCGTCAACAACCAGTGCTGTTGGACTACGGAGTGCCGGTGGAAAGTGGACTACTGTTGGTTGAAGAAGGAAGTAGAGACTTTGAATGTTGGGACAGGAAAAGCTAGAGAGTTGGTGTACATGATGCAAAGGAGGAAGGTGGATATACTGTGTGATCAGGAGACCAGGTAGAGAGGTAGCAATACAAGAAGCTTAGGAGCAGGGTTCAAGCCGTTCTACCACGGGCCGGATGGAAAAAGAAATAGAGTTGGAGTTATCTTGAAGGAGAAGTTTGTCTGGAAGTGAAAAGAGTTTGTGATAGAGTGATAAGTCTGAAGCAGAAGGACAAATGGCGGTAGACTTTTCAAAAAGGATGGAGATGGCTACACATGCTACTGGCTATTTTAAACACAAAAATTAGAAATTTTGACATTTTTGTAAAATTCTTATGAATGATGCTTTCTGTTGGGAGGGCGGCGTCCTCTGTTGGCCAGCCGCTGCTGTTCATATTCTATTATTCACATCCCAACCCAGAGATAGCGAGGGCGAGAGAGGCCATCGTTTTTTCTTTCAACAAGATCTTAGGAAGTGGGAGGATGCCTGAGGTATGGAGAGTGTGCCTATTCTTTTTCAATTCAATTCAATTAAAAAATACTTTATTTATCCCAGAGGGAAATTAAATGTTGATGTAACTCAATTAAATCAAGGAGTTATTATAGATGCTGATGGCTGTGGGCAGGAAAGATTTCCTGTAGCGGTCCGTTTTGCATCCAAACTGAAGAAGCCTTTGACTGAAGAGACTCTGTTTTCCGATAACAGTCTCATGGAGAGGATGTTCAGGGTTGTCCATAATTCTCTTGATTTTATGCAAAATCCTTCTTTGCATTATTGTCTCCAGAGGTTCCACAGTCGTCCCCAGAACAGAACCAGCCTTCCTTATCAGGTTGTTGAGTCTTTTTAGGTCCCTGGTTCTGATGCTGCTGCCCCAACAGATGACGCAAGAGGAAATGACGCTCTCAACAACAGACTTGTAGAAGATCTGCAACATCTTGTTGCAAACCTTGAAGGACCTTAGCTTCCTCAAGAAGTACAGTCTGCTCTGTCCTTTCTTGTAGATTGCTTCACTGTTGTGTCTCCAGTCCAGTCTGTTGTCCACATGAACACCAAGGTATTTATATTCCTCAACCACCTCCACTTCTTCTCCCATGATGGAAACAGGGTTTGATCTGACCTTGTTTCTCCTGAAATCTACAATCATCTCCTTTGTTTTGTTAACATTCAAGATGAGATGATTGTTCCCACACCATGCCACAAAGCGGTCCACCAGCTCTCTGTACTCAGCTTCTTGTCCATCTCTGATACACCCGACAACTGCAGAGTCATCTGAATATTTCTGTAGATGACAGGAGTCTGACTTGTACTGGAAGTCTGAAGTGTACAGAGTGAAAAGGAATGGTGAGAGTACAGTCCCCTGTGGTGCTCCTGTGCTGCTGATCACCTGGTTAGACACACAATTCTTCAGTCTGACAAACTGTTGTCTGTTTGTCAGGTAGTCATTAATCCAGGTGATTGTTGAGGCCTCCACCTGAGTCTTCTGGAGTTTCAGACGAAGCAGATCAGGCTGAATTGTGTTAAATGCACTGGAGAAATCAAAGAACATGATCCTCACAGTGCTGCCTGCTTTGTCCAGATGACAGTGGGTTTGTTGAAGCAGGTGTATGATAGCGTCTTCAACTCCAACTCCATGGCGATAAGCAAACTGCAGGGGGTCCTGATATGTGCTGGTTTGCTTACACAGGTGGGTCAACAGGAGTCTCTCCAGGACCTTCATGATGTGGGATGTCAGGGCAACAGGTCTGTAGTCATTGATGACTGAAGGGTGAGTTTTCTTTGGTACCGGAACCAGACAGGATGTCTTCCACAACAGTGGTACCTTCTCTTGGGTCAAGCTAAGGTTGAAAAGGTGTTGCAGAATCACACAGAGCTGCTCTGCACAGGCCTTCAGGACTTGGGGGCTGACACCATCTGGACCTGCAGCCTTGTTCCGGTTCAGTCTCTCCAACTGCCTCTTCACCTGAGTTCTAGAAACAGAAAAGTGGGAGGGGGAGGCAAAGGGGACAGCAGCATCTCCTGATTTGGTTGAAGACAAACTAGTGGAAGCAGAAGAATCCATGACTGAGGTGGAGGTGGAGATGTTACAGGAAAGCTGTAGGTCAGAGGAGGGTGGGATGTCTCTTTGGCTGGGAACAGGAGGGGAGGATGGTGAGCTTGTTCCTGAACTGAACCTGTTGAAGAATGTGTTCAGCTCATTTGCTCTGTCCAGACTTCCATCCATCCGATCCTCCCTCTGCTTGAGGCCTGTGATCTTCTTCATTCCTGACCACACATCTCTGATATTGTTCCTCTGCAGTTTACACTCAAGCTTCTTTCTATACACCTCCTTGCTCTCTCTGATCTTGACTTTGAGCTGCTTCTGTATACTCCTCAGTAACTCCCTGTCTCGCTCCCTAAAGGCTCTTTTTTTCTTGTTCAATAGTTTCTTCAGCTCACTGGTGATCCAGGGTTTGTTATTAGGGAAACATCTCACTGTTCTGGTGGGGATGGTGTTGTCCACACAGAAGTTTATATAGTCAGTCACACACTCAGTCATGGCATTAATGTCCTCTCCATGTGGCTTACAAAGAGAAATCCAATCGGTTGCATCAAAACAACCCTGTAAGGCTTCTTCAGCTTCCTGTGACCACTTTCTAACTCCTTTTTGTGACGGGTAGTCTCTGGACAAGGGGTTTATATGCTGAACAGAGAAAAACAAGGTTGTGATCTGATTTACCCAGGGGAGGTCTTGATTTGGAATTGTATGAATCTAAATAAAGCATATGACAGGGTGCCGAGAGAGGAACTGTTGTATTGTCTGAGGAAGTCTGGAGTGACAGAAATATGTTAGGGTGATGCAGGACATGCATGAGAGCTGTAAGACAGTGGTGAGGTGTGCTGTAGGTGTGACAGAGGAGTTCAGGGTAGAGGTGCATCAAGGATCAGTCCTTAGTTCCTTCTTGTTTGCTATGGTGATGGACAAGCTGAGGGATCAGGTGTGACAGGAGTCTCCATGGACTATGATGTTTGCAGATGACATTGTGATCTGTAGTGAAAGCAGGGAGCAGGTGGAGGGAAATCTAGAGAGGTGGAGGTATGCCCTGAAATGGAGAGGAATGGAAGTTATCTGCAGTAAAACAGAGTTCATGTGTTTGAATGAGACAGACCCAAATGGAACGGTGAGTTTACAGGAAGTAGAGATAAAGCAGCAGGAGGAATTAAGAACTTAGGGTCAACGGTCCAGAGCAAGAAAACTGTCAGGGGTGATGTGTGATAAAAGAGCATCAGCAAGAATAAAAGGAAAGGTGTACAAACAGTGGTAAGACAGTGGCACAAAGGAAAAGTCAAGCAGAGGAGCTGAAGGTGCAGAGATGAAAAGGCTGTGGTTCTCTTTGGGAGTGAAGACAATGAATAGGATCAGAAATGAGTACATCAGAGGGACAGCGCATGTTAGAAGTTTCGGAGATAAAGTCAGAGAGGCCAGACTGAGATGGTTTGGACATGTACAGAGAGGGAATTGTGAACATATCTGAAGAAAGATGCTGAGGTTGGAACCACCAGGCTGGAGGAATACCAAAGAGAAGATGAATGGATGTAATGAAAGAGGACAGGACTTTAGTTGGTGTGAGAGCAGAGAATGCAGAGGATAGGGTTAGATGGAGGTAGAGGATTTTCTGTGGCGACCCCTCAACGGAATAGCCGAAAAGAAAAGAAGAAGAATATTACTGCAGCACTGGCTGGTTGCCTGTCTGTCTTTAACGGCTTTAAGGGATGGTTCCTCTACCAGCCATCTCAACCACTGATCGAGTGTAGCTGCATAAATGCATTTTGTCACAGAGATATGATAGAGTCAGTGTTCGAATTACGGGGGGTACCGGGGGGGTCTGACCCCCCCGGTTGAGACTTGATACCCCCCAAATGGGACTAAATTACACTTTTGGGGGGTACTGAAAAAATGGATCTATTATTAAAATCAGGTGTTGAAAATGTCTTGTTACTTAGTATTTTTCAATGTGTACTATGAATAACCAAATAAAATGCGTTTTGGAACACCCCTTCAATGGACTGTACCACCAGCGGGCGTTTCGCATGTTCGCAGGCAGCTCGCGCATTGTCCAAAACATCGGCAGCACTGAGATGCAGGGTTTTGATGCCCGTTAAAATGATGTTTGAGATGCGAGCGCGTGGATTTAAGGTGTCAAGGTGGAGGTTTCCCGTGATTTGTTAAATGAAACTAACAAATCAGACTAATATTATTTCAACTTTAAAGCACTGAACTTACAAACACTCAAGACAGGTGACCGCCCTTCCCTTTCTCCCATGAGAAAAAAGTTAGCCTAGGACTACATCAGAGGAATTCCATCGAGTCAACATGCACAAGTAGTCTCAGTTCAAAGACAGAGGTGGACTGCTCTAATCCAGAATACACCAACCAACATACTTGATGTCAGAAAATAAAATACAAGGCTTATCATGTGTTTAAAGCACACTTGGAATAATATCATTTAACTAAGTTAGAAGAAGGCAAATGGATAGTGTGACTCCACCAAGCAAGAAGCAAGGATAGCTGTGTCTAGCAAGGAGGCAAAAAGGATAGCATGCCCACAAAGAGGTAGGAAAAATGGGATTCCTTACCATATGTCCGCTGTGACAAATAAAGGATTAATCATAATTTTGACTGTGTTTGAAGCCATTTCATGTAGCAGCTAGCAGTATACCATGACTACTAGCACCACGGGGCTGTCTGATAGCACTTTTCAATCTCAAGAAAAGCGCACACTGTTTACAGCGGACATTACAAGCTATGTTGAATTTGGCAGTTGTAGTCTGATAATTTACAGCTTGATTCTGTATTGGGTTCACTTTGCTGATTGACATTTCTTGATTGCGTCTTATGGGCACTACATAATGTAGGCTAGTTGCTAGTTTGCTAGTGGGCTTTTGGTAAGCCATACAGCTGTTTGAAGTTGGGTCGTTGCTAGATTTTAATATTTATGTATTATTCTGCATGTGTTGGTTCTGCTGCTGTGCTTGTTGCTAACTGGAAAGTTAGCAACGTCCTGCTGCAGCAACGTGTGTGAGGCAAACTTTGGCTAGGTGGTTGAACTTGACAGTGCTGCGTGCAGATTTGAGCTGAATTCACCTGCGCAGCACGGATTTTGCAGGGTTGCCAGATGATTTCCAAACATGCTCAAACCCCGCCTGGAGGCACTAAATCTAAACTAAACCAGTCTAAACTGAATTCTATTTATTTCTAGGGCCATAGAGCCATATACAGATACAGAAAAACTCGCCCAATACCCATTTTTACCCGCAGACGGTCATCCAAAACAGCCCAATCTGGCAACACGGAGTTTACGGAGACGAGTGCTTTGATGTGATCTTCCCGCGAACGTGGTCACTTGATCCATATGAGGCTCTAGCAGGGAGTTTGCAAATGATAACGTATTGTTGTGTTTGCATATCATGATATTATCATGATATTTTTTGGGGGGGGGGTGACGTCATCAATTGATCCGCAAAAAGTCCGACCCCCCCGAAGCCCTGTGGATAATTCGAACACTGGATAGAGTTGTTAAATGTTAAACATGTTAAATGTTAGTTAAATATTAAAGACTGTTGTCTGAAAGTGATTACAGTAATGCAGCAGATTTTTCTGTTGATCGTCATGAACAGAAATATTGAGGAACATGTTAAACAGGAACATGTTAAAGCCATATTTTGACCGGTTGGTTTTTCTTGCTTTGCTTGCTAATGATGTTCATTTTATGTGTGAGAATATGTCATCCTCTTCTGAAAGAATCTTCAAATCCTCTTTCTGATTGGCTGGTTCTGAGGTCTTGTGGTCAAGCATCAAGCGTCAGAAGCTGCTTGGCCTCTTCTGCAACACCCTGCAGTTTAAATTAACCAGGAATTCACTTGACTAACAGGCAGTTTTTCTGACTCTGGGGACCATGACAGTAATCCCTTCAGTACATCCAGAATGCATTTCAGATGCAGCATAAGATGCCACCGTGGGATAATTCAGTAGCATACCTACTGTGACTTAAATCTATAATTAGAATTAATCTTTTTTTTAAACTATTCTTGATAGAATAAGAATAGAATTTCATAGTTTCATATCTGCCTTGTGTGTTCTCTATGTGCTCAATTTTCAACAAATGACAAAGGATGGAGGAGAAATCAGATAATATGTTTACATAATTTGGGTGAATAATTCCCTTGAACTAACAGTCACATCCACGTATTGAAACCAGACTCAGTCCTCACGTAATGCCTTCATTGCAAAGGAACCTGGTACCATCTAAACCAAACACAATGACTTACTGCGTCAGGTTGTGCTCGTCCCAGATGCCATGTTATAGCCATCTGCACACAAGACTGGCTGACATCAGGAAGGGTGGCCATGATCATATCCATGGTAACAGTTTCTTTGTCTGCTGGTGGAGGGAGTCTCATGGTGCAAGGGGTGTTGGGTACCCAGGCACACCAGTCAAACTAGATACAAGCAAACATTGAATGTGGTGGTAAGACACAGTGCACACAATGTTCCTTTTTGAACTGGACTGCTGGGCAGTGTCTGAGCGTGTAGATGTTCAGCACCTGTCCATTGTTAGTCGCAGCATGCTGAGCTGTGCTGGTGAAGATAGTCACTGCGAGTACAGTAGCGAGTTCCTCTCTGCTGATGAGCTTACTTGCCAGACCTGAAACATATTCATCATCACACGCAAGACAGAAGTGCAAATAGAGTAGAATTTACTCTTTAACTCTTTCGGTGCCATTGACGTCTATAGACGTCAATTTAAAAAAAACGTTCACTGCCAAAGACGTCTATAGACGTCAATTGCGTTTTTTAACGGAGCGGGCTGGGGGACAATCTAGCGGAGTTCGTCACTAAATCTTAGGCTTGTAAACACTAAACAGAGAATATACTGGCAAAATTACCCGCTAGGTGGCAGCAGTGCCACTATGCACAAAAAAAAATAGAGCTCGTTTCCTCCATTTTTTGGGTCAAACAGCTGTTTTTGGTGAAACCAACCTATGTTCTACTGTCTATTACTAAAGGACTGAAAATGGTAGAAACAAACTTTTTTTTCCTGATCAAAGAAGAGAGTCTACTCTTTCTTTTGGAACTTTCGGTGTGTACATAGTCATAAGACACACTTTTCTGTGGGTCTTGGAAAATCAGTCAAAATACTGAAAAACACTTGGCAGTATGGGTGGCTCTGAACTGAAAATGGCTGGCAGCCAATGAGTTAATACAAATAAATTGTACAATGAAAAGTAAAGATATAATTATCTTAAAAGTTATTTTCCCATTCACAGCAGAGCTCACAGGATATTACACGACTGTGTTTCGTATTCTGGGGACTGAAACATCTGTCCAGTGATATCAGCTGAAGAAGAGCCTATTGGCTGGCTCAAGTGGATTTACTATACAGCCATGTTTATGTTTTTAACCTTGTTAAATAACATAATAAGATTTAAAAAAAAGAAAGAAAAAACTAAAGAAGAAAAGAAAGAACTAAAGTAAGAAAGAGATTTCTACAGATCTGTGGTTGATCATCAAGTAATTTTTGTCAAAGTTGCTCAGGTCTTTCCTTCTGGTCATTTCTAACTTAAAGTCCTTCATACTGTACATGTGTCATTTTAAGATGAATAACACTGTATGTTTCTTCTGAAATTGGTTAAACTTATGCTGCTTAAACTCATCTGCACAGGTGCTGATGAATAACTGATGTGAATAACTGACCAAAGTTGGGAAGCTCTGTGAAACCCTCTTGTGATATGTCTCTGATCCAGGCTTGAAGCTCTGGGTCCCTCTGAACATCCTGGTCTGTCTGGTAATAAAGGCTCACCATACCTGAGACAAAACTGAAAGAAGTGGTACAGTTTATCATTTACACAGAACAAGTGAGCTAAAAACGGTATCATGCCACATAAACTCATTCCCTCACAGACAGCACTCCATTACCTTTTATCTATCAAACACACACTCACACATTGGGGAACACATCAAGCAAAGTAGGGTTTACTGTCTTCTCCAAGGAAACTTAACATGTGGACTGAAGAATCCAGGGCTCCAACCATTGACCTTTAGATTGGCAGATAATGGCTCGAACTCGCAATCAACAACTTCTTTTTACCAATTAGTGACACAGCATATTGTAAATACAGGCATGCACCCTACAGACAACCTGTCACTGGCTACTTTCTCCAACACTGATGGGTAATACATTTATTACAATTCATGCCATGTCATCATTCTCATTCTCATTATTCTAAAGACTCAATCAAAGAAGTGTGCTTCAGGGTGTATGATCACCTTGATCCTCTACCTGTGAATGGCCTCCCACAGCATGAGACTGTGTTCCCTGTAGAAATAGTTTGGTAGCTGGGACACTCCTCTGTCACAGAAGTCCCAGTGGGGCTGAAGGGAGCGATAGTTCAGCAACTTGTATTCCCTCTGGGCCAGAACCAAGAGGCCATCACCACCTGTTGACACAACCTATACACAAGCATGACCATCACCATGATGAGGAGGACTATCAGTGTCATCATCCTTGTAAAATACTGCTTCTCAGTGTGAATTCCATTATTTTTATTTGCTGCACATCAGTAATTTAATAAATAACATGAGTGTGATAAGTTGTTGGGTCCAGACGTTTTCAATCTGTAGCACGATGCAGTCTTAAAAATAAGAACTTAAAAAGTTGTGTGAAAGGTTTTGCCTCTGTCGGGACATGATAAAAAATGTCAAGTCCTTACCAGCTGAGAAAATTAAGTAAATACAACCTCAGATGAACAATGACTCGTGACATATTACACTGTCATCATCTATTGAATTGGAAACTTGTGCTTTTTGGATCCAAAGCTTGTATTCCTCTCATTATGTCACAAATGTCTTTGGAGAACTGCCCATCTAACTATCTGGTGTCCACAATAGGGTAAAAGATTGTTCTCCTAAAAATATCTTTGATGCCATTGTTGCATTTGTGCTGACCTAAAGAATATTCTATGACAGACATACCAAGTTGGCTTTCTGAGACCCTTTTTCTCTGCATTTTCAGCTTTTAGATTGCATTTTGTGGCAGTGTCTACAATATCGTTCCACAGACTGTCAACAAATGTTTCACTTCTGTACCCTTGAAATGTGTCTTTAAGCTCATTTTCACGACAACAGTCACATTGCAAAAACAAAAAGAACCTAAATGCCAGTTGGCTTGCAACAGCCTGTTCTTAAATCCGTCCAACCAACCCCAGAGCCACAGGGGGACACACAGCCATAGATAGAAATAGAGTTTCTTTGTTTTATCCCAAATCTCTAAACGTTGAATCAGATCGTCTTACAAACGCACCCGGGCAGACGTCACAACAGTTTCAGGCAAATCATTGGCTGAAAGTGTAGCGTAAGCCTACGTCACGCCCTGCCTCCGCCAGTAAAACCACGGAACCCGTGATCCAAAACCCAAGAGAGAGCAAAAAGAGTAAAGCCAGAGAAACGAGACAGCAGATAATGAAATGAAGAAGAAGTCTTCAGATTGATGTGGAGAGAATGAATGATGCAGAAGATGAACGGTTTTAACCTCCGCTGCAGCAGTTACAGCATATAGTTTTTTATAGTTTTCCTACCAAGAAAGCCAGCGTCATGCTTGTCAACTTTTTGTTAACATTTTGTGAACTTAAGTTCCCCACATCAGAGTTGGTCAGCACCCAACCAACATGGTCAATCGGACAATTTTGTCATTCTGTACGGTGAAGTCCTCGATAACAGCCAGTTCTGGCTCTAAATCAGAAAATCATTTGCGCTGTCACCATTGATTGAAAGACTTTCCCCTCGGTTCCTGTTTTG
This sequence comes from Odontesthes bonariensis, assembly GCF_027942865.1. NCBI lineage: Eukaryota > Metazoa > Chordata > Actinopteri > Atheriniformes > Atherinopsidae > Odontesthes > Odontesthes bonariensis. Next base: position 33,657,871 of record NC_134524.1, on the reverse strand, counting down.
ATATTCATAACAAACTACCAATCAGAATTTGGGTGGCCATTGAGATTCACTCCCACACTCTCCAAACACTCTCTAAATCGGAAATGGTAGGAGGAGTGTAAAGCTGTAGTGTGGCGAGATTCTGTGGGACTAGCGGCAGATTCAAACATGGCGCGCCTCCAATGAATATATTTTTCGGTAAAATAAAAAGGAAATACTGGAATGCAGTGAAGAAGTTTGGAAAGCCTTACAGATTAAGGTCGTCATGGGGAAAACCAACCAAAGCCCGTCTGCCAGCAAAACGGCTTCAAGCTCTAAAAGAAGTCGCAACGAAGAGTCATCCGGTGCGACCTCTCCAGCTGGTAATGATTCGTCGGACATTTTAACATCAATCGACAAGAAATTATCCAGTCTCGACGCCCGTTTGTCTCTGTTAGAGATTCTCCACAGAGAGTTTCAGGCATTACGGGAGTCGTTGGAGTTCAGCCAGCAACAGGTGCAGACGCGTCATGAAGGACAAGTCACCGGTCCTTCATTTACAGTACAGTCACCGTGGACTGTACTCTCACTGTTTCTCCTCACTCTGTTCACCTCAGACTTCCAGTAAAACTCAGAGTCCTGTCATCTCCTGAAACACTCAGATGACTCTGCAGTTGTTGGGTGTATCACTGATGGACAACAGGCTGAGTACAGGGAACTGGCCGGTCACTTTGTGCCATGGTCTGAGAACAGTCACCTCATCTTAAACACAAACAAGACAAAAGAGATGATTGTGGATTTTAATGGGACCGCAGACTGTTCACCCAAGGCCCGGACAACCATCTAAGAAAAGAAGGAAAGACTTATTGTCTTTCGACATATAATTGCTTCTGACTCACTGGAACAGTACTTACCTGTCTGTCTCTTTTAACAGACCCAGAACCTTGGATTCAGGGATCTCTGTCAACTCAGCTTTAACTTATCATGTCTCTGTAAATAAACCTTTCCCGTATAACCTGAACCTCTTGAGTCTGCTTGCTGGGCCCACTCACCCTGACTTTAATTTTGGCAAAACTTGGGTTAAAAGACCAGTTTAAGCACAGGGGCTTTTGCCAGACCCCTTCTGAAACAGCTCGACTGACACTTTGTTTAGAGAGGAGGAGACTCAGCAGGTACTCTAACACACAACAATGTAGCAAAGAGAGTGAGAAGAGGACCGGTGTTGTGTTGAAAACACACCTCAACCACACTATTTTTTGTACGTTTTTGTCGTTTTCAGACTCATAAAGAGAGTTTCCACAACAAATGTATTGATTTTACACATACGCCACTCAGCTGCTTCAAAAATGTAAATCAGAAAAAGCAAACTAAAACGTTTTAGTTTTTTGTTTTGTCGTTTTGAGAACATGTTTGTATTTTACATCTATCATAGCATAGAAATATATGAAAACGTTTTCTTGTTAGGTCCTGTAACTAGGGATGTCCCGATCCGATCACGTGATCAGAAATCGGGGTCGATCATGGGGTTTCTCACTCGATCAGAATTGGACGTTTCATCGGATATATAGCCTATCAATATATGTATATTTATTCTATTTTTTTTATTTTTTTTTATCAGAACTATGATATTTAAAAACAAATGGGAAAAAATAACAGCTTAGTATTTCCTATTATGTGGTGGTACAGAGTCAGAGCGTCTGAACCATAGACATAATATACGCAGACGCCTCATAGGCTGACGCTGCCTGTTGGAGCTGACGTATCAGCGCGGCCACCATCTTGGATGGGTCTCCAATGCCCCCACATTGCATTTATTTCCACTGAGGAAGGTGTATCCCCAACTACAATAATCATAATCCCCAAATTTTTATGTCTCTGGTCTCACCTCCACACAGAAACATGCGGCATGACGTCACTTTGCTGCCGTAAAGCGAAGCAGAACACGGCAGCATCTAGAAGCTGGGGGCCGAATGTCTGCGGTGTGGAGAGATTTTAAAGTGGAGGACAAAAACGTTGCGATTGCAAACTGTGAGATATGCAAACTTGGGATTTCAAGAGGTGGCGAGGACATGGCTAACATCCTTAATGAGAACAGGAACAAGATCAAGCCTGACAAGGTAGAGATGTTGGTTTTTATCCAGAAAACGTACATTTCCTTCTGTGCAGCCAGAGGAGGAGAGGAAGAATTAGGAGTGCAGTTAAAGCACATTACTGCCTTACTTTAGGACACTGTGGCACTTTTATTTGCTTATTTGTTTCCATGCCTGCAGGTATTTCAGGCTGAGCTGCTGCTCGATTTTATATTACACATTGTTGCACTAAACTACAATGTGATGAATTAGTTTATTACTTGATTACTTTTTTTGTTCAAGCTACCTCACAGAAGTGCTGTGTTTATAAGTGCTAAATGATAGAATAAGTGAAGAAAATAAAGAATCAGGGACAACCTGGATCTGTTTCTTCACCGTTCTTCATTTTTTTAATGTACTGTAGAAGTATCGGATCTGGACTCGGTATCGGCAGATACTCAAAATCAAATGACTCGGGGGGGCAAAAAAACCTGATCGGGACATCCCTGCCTGTAACATTACTTTTCCTTGTTTCTTGACTTTTTAATCACCTCTGGAGGTTTTTACCAACCTCCAAAGCATGACTAACAAATTCATATGTATAGCCGTGCATGTACATGGTTTGTTTTTACAATAATGGTGTTACATGCTACAACTGCAGAGGGAGCCAAAGAGCAAAGAATTACCAAAGTCTCTAGTGAAACTTTTAACATTTAATATGCCAACTGAGGCCTGTAGAGTCTGAGATGTAGCTCTTCAGTTTTTTGCAGTTTCTCTGAGCATTGCACAGTCTCACCTTGGGGTGAACTTACTTGTGAAAAATCTTTCTCTCTGTAGAATGATGGACTCCAAATAGTTTGGAAATGGCCTTATAACCCTTCCCAGATTGATTCCCAACAATTGCTTCTCTAAGATCATTGCTGATGTCTTTCCTCCTTGGCATCGTGTTTATAGAGGTACTCACACTTACTGATGATCATTTAATCAAGTGTTTTGATTAGCAGCACCTGGCTGCAAAACCTTTTCTCTTCATTTCTGTGGAGGATAGACTTTTTCTAACTGCTCCTGTATTATGACTTCAGTAAATAATCTGTAGCTAGTGGCACTGTGTCATACATATAGTTTTTCATCTGAGGATGTATTTACCCATTTGTAAGACTTGTTAAGGACCAGGTGATTTTCAATTATCTCCTAACACATAAAACCTTAGAATCAAAAGACATTGTGCCTTTTTTTTCACATGAATTTATACAAATCACTCATCAAATTGTTTCAAACATTTGGAAATGTATTGCATAATGGTGACATACTCGTTTGAAGATGCCATCGGGAGAGATGAGCTGAGTCCGCCCCCTACAGTTGATCTCTAGTGTGTAGCGCAGATGAGGGGCCAGAAGCTGCAGCAGGGGCACAGAAAACTAGTGTCAGACCATAACCAAACCAAAATAGTGTCACTTCTCAAATCAATTTCAAATCACAAAACAAACCCAGGGGCCTTACGCATCAAAATTCTAAGAATCCTCTCAGAGAGCTCCTAACTCATTTTCAAAACTTCTAGTTAGGAGTTGTTTTTTTTCAGCTTCAGAGTGATTCAGGGCCAAACTCCAAGCATGGAAAAGGAACACGCTGTTATCTTAGTACAGAGGCGGGGCTGATCCCATTGCTAGGTATGAAACAATAAAACTACAATATGATTATGAATAACTTTTATCTTTACAAGTATCTACCGTTTCATTTTCAGGGAATTCATCACCAGGGTATTGCACTAAGAATCTACTTTTTGACATACATTAAACATACATTAGAATGACGTATGTTTTCATGTTTCTCATTAAACAGCCACGTTAATCGTGGCTTTACAACCTGTTTTTTTTTTTTTTTAAATGAGTCCTGTATTCGTTTCAGTTGTAACAGTGTTGGAAAATGTGCTTAAAACAGAGGAAGGACTTCATTTTACTCAAACTGTTTATGTTGAATTAAATCTTAATTAAAAATTGCATCAGTCCTACCGGGTATATGTTTTTTTTGTGTGTGTGTGTGTGTGTGTGTGAAAGTGGCTATTGATGAAAATGCCAGTTGTAATTGATATGCCTGCTGCAGACTGACCTTATATATGGGGTGCACAGCTGGCAGCTGTCTCAGGGTGGCCACACAGAAGACCTCCACCACCAGGTGAGTCCTCAGCAGGTGAGACAGGACCTGGAAAATCTGGAACTCAGAGTGACGCACCCACATCTTAGCCAACAGCCAGGCCAGAGGGGGGTCTCTGGGCAGGAATATTGGCGTGCTCAAGTCTGGAGTTTGCTCGAGCTGAGACAAGGAAGATAAAGTGAAAAGGCAGATCTGTTTCTCAACAGAAGACGCAACATGAACTTCACGTGAGACACACTGTCAGTATCCTTTTTTATTTTAGGTACAAAGATTAATTATACTGAGCAGCCTTTAAAAGAATTCTTCGATTCTGAGTTTCATAAGATTTCAGTAGTTTTACATCAAGGCCCTTTTGTAGGTTTTTAATTCAGCGTTTCAAAAAAGCATCACTCATTCTGGTAGTATATGAAGATCAGTAGTGATCTGGAAGAAGGCTTAAGGGCCGAAATGTTAAAAAGTCAAGTGGAAAGCTTATAAATCCTGAGTGTGGGATATTTTTGAAAATGTTTATCTATTCCATGGAATCAGAATTACATTACAATTCCTGGTGTGCTGTAGTTTTGTTGTTATTTATATATATATATATATATCATTATCCATACATTTCATTTAAGTGCTGAGTTTTTAAAGAATCTTTCAAGCTTTTTTACAATAACCAAGTGTCTAGATTTTTTTGTGGCTGTAAGAAGGCCATGCCTTTACAGGGATTATCAAATTTCACTGAATATAATCTGAGTGTGCGACTGTGCACACACACATAAGTCAAACTCTTGTTCATTTAATTCATTCACTAGTTTTCTGTATGTCTTGGGGCATCAAAGGTGTGAGAGAATGACCTGTATGGCAATAGGAATGAGTCCATCATCTGGGTGTTGGTACAGGAGACAGAGTGGGGCAGCGATGTACTGAGGTTTGCCCCTGATTGTGTTAGTGGGAATCCCATCCATGATGGCGTAGTCTAACAAGTATATATTTCCTGCCTGGACAAGGAAGATGTAGAATGTCAAGAGGACATGAACACACATGAATACTAAATGTTACAGTTGTTCAAATGTTACATTAAAGTCTCTATAGATTATTAAAACAAATATGGGGTTTTTCTCAACCTTCAGTTCTTTGTCCAAGGTGGTCCTTGCAGCCATGGACCTCTGGACCATATCAGGTGTGACAGGGAAGTTTTCTGGCAGCTTCTGGCACCTCTGAATCAGTCTTGGGTTGGAGCCATTCAGACACTGGTAGCCAAAGAACCTGTCCTCTTCCCAGTGCTCCATGCAATATTCTTCAGTCACACACACACGCGCACACACACACACACACACACGCACACGCGCACACACACACACACGCGCACACACGCATACACCCGCACACACACACACACACACGCACACACACGCGCATACACGCACACACACATACACGCACACACACACACACACGCACACGCGCACACACACACACACACACACACACACACACACACACACACACACACACACACACGCACACACACACACACGCGCATACACGCACACACACGCACACACACACACACACGCACACGCAGGTTCAGTTACAGCTGATGATTTATATGATTTATATGTAAATACTGGGCACCCCATGAGGTTTGTCTCAGTGTAGGACTCATACAGCATTACAATTACCAAAGTTCATAATCGTTAGTGTAAAGGCTGATTTATGCTTCAGACGCAAAGCCTCTGACGCTCGGACGCAGAGCCTCTGCGAGCGTCAAAATCTTGACCACTCCCCCACGCAGAGGCTCTGCGCGCGTTGTCATGCACCTCAGAAAAATCCTGACTACGCGACAGACGCACGCAGACCACCAACGGAAGTGCGCAGACAAAAGCGGCTGTGATTGGTCCTCGGTGTGCCTTTCCGGTTGTCTGTGTGGCTTCCTCCTTTGCATTTTCGCCAACTCCAATAAAAGAAGCTGTTCTTCTTCGATGTCGAGCAACTCCAGATCCATATCTTGCATACACTTTTTTTTTTTTTTTGAAAGATAAACACTTCCGCCGGCGCCCCCCAAGTTCTCGTCACCGCCCACCGAAATTCTCGCGAGGGGAAACTGCTGTGCGTCCCGAGAAATTCCAGACCGAGGTTGCAGAACCATAACATGAAAAGTGGTTCGCGACCAGAGCAAAGCAACACGTCAAGACGATAGACGCAGAACTATAATCTGCCCTTTACCCTAACCCTGTTCATTAAATATTCTCCTTCTGGGACACAAGCTCATCCAGGTAAGTGTGTCTGCCTTTGTAATAGTAATGAAATACAGTTTACAATAGTAGAAATAGTCAGATAAAATACACATCTTTGATTTATGTAGCGGCCACACTATGTAAAGACTTGTCTATAGCTGCCACACTGCTGAGGGTCTACGTTTTTGTGTATAAGTATAGTTACTGCAGAGTGCATACTTTCTGATAGCATACATTTAACAATGGCATCTCAAAATACTTGAAGTGATCTTGGCCAATATATCAGAGTACACTTTATAAAAAAACAGGAATGAATCATTTCCTGGGGACTTCCCAGAGCTTCATTTATTAATGGCTTGCTGAACTTCCTCTAATATCATAGCCCTCCCAATTTAAATTTAATGTGGGGGGCCGTGGCTCAGTGGTTAGAGTCACTCATCCAATAACCAGAACTGACAGCTGGAGGTGTGTCAGCTCCACCTCCTCTTCACAGCAGGGCACCGTACCCCCATGCTCCCAGGGCCCTGTGAATGGCTGCCCTGCATGTGCATGTGCATGTGCATGTGCATGTGCATGTGCATGTGCATGTGCATGTGCATGTGCGTGTCAACAGGTGCCAACCTGGATGGGTTAAAAGCAGAGGACAAATTTCATGTGTATGACCAATAAATCTGATCTTAATCTTAACTTTGTCTTCCGACAAGGATGGCAAGATATCTATAATTTTCTGATTGCCGGGGTCTTGTAATAAATACCGTGTTTCATGAGAAAATTTATATACTTTATTAATATCTTTCATTTTTGTTAAGGAAAAAGGAAAAAGGAGGTTAAGGGCCCAAATGCAGGAGTTATGAACAAAAGGTTTATTTAAGCAAAAAAAAATGCTGCAAGAGCTAGAAACACATAAGTTAAACTTGAACTGAGGAGGAACAAACAGAGTCTGTATAGAGCTGCAAGAAAATGACTAGACAGAGGAATTTACATGAGTGACAAAAACTAACAACCCGGAAATGATGTGAAAAGGAATAACTGAAATCCAGGGGTAAATATAGTAAGGGAGTGGCATGGGAATCAAAGACAGGTAAGCTGATTAGTAATGAACGTGTGACATGAAAAGGAAGTAAATGACGAGAAATGAACAAAGGAACAGGATTTACCTAACAGGAAACAAACATCTGACTGAAATAAATACTAAACTAAGGCAAAGAAACAAGGTTGACCCAACCAAAACTAGAACATAGAAAAACCAAAAACCAAAAACCCCAAAGATCCTGACAATTTAGCACCCTTAATATTCCACGACAACATCTTGATCTCTGTAATAGGACTATTGTTACTCTATTCATCATACTTTTACCCACCTGTGTTACAAACATAAATGAAACAAAAATTTGCAGTTATACCAAAACAGTATGAAAACATATTCCACTAGATGACAATCAAGGAACACGATGGTTCACTTCAATCTTCATTCCCAAAACAGACGATAAAAAGGAAAAACTAATAATACATCTGTGAAACTAAACTTCCCTTGCACTTCTGAGTTCCCACCCCTCTTCTCGCAATCTTCACAGTTGTCTTTCTGCAGCAATAAGCCATAATAAAAAAAAAAGTTTAAAAAAAGGTTTCAACCACTAACGATACAAATATCATCTATGAAAAGCTCAGCTCACCCTGGCCCATGTCTCCCATTGAATGAAGCATAACCACAACTCAAATCCCCTCTCACTTCTCAAGCACATCATAGACTATCTGCCCCCCACACTTGACCCCCACTAGTTCGCTTTCCGGGCAAACAGATCCACAGAGGACGCCATCGCCATAGCTCTGCACGCTGCGTTGAGACATTTGGAGCAACAACAGAGCGATGCCAGGATGCTCTTTGTGGATTATAGTTCGCCATTCAACACCATCATCCCAGACATTCTCATTACCACACTGGGCACCCTGGGCCTCCCCCCTCTCACCTGCACCTGGATCAAGGATTTTCTGACCAACCAACCCCAGACTAACTGAACTGAACTGAACTGAATTTAGTTGAATTGACTTAAGATTACTGAGACTGGTACCAAATGGTCTGTGAATGCTAAAATGTGTTTGACTACAAACTGTTCAGAAGCCCTGGTATCTTGAGGGAAGTGGTATGGGCTCGAAAGCTTGTGTTTAGCTTAAATGTATCAATGAATGGAACACCATGTGTGCTTTTCTTTAGAGCAGTTCAATAAATATGTTGTTGAAGAAAAAGCAGAACCAGAAAAGAAGTCTAGTTGCCTCCAATTTAAGCTTTTAGGATTTCCCTGAGCAAATCCGGTGAGAATGGTTTAGTTTTTATTAACCCACCAGCTATGGGGCTTCTCAGCTTCCAAAAGATCCGTTTGAAATCTTCAAGGTCATTCCAGGACTTCCCAAAAGTGATGGCCATTTTTTTCAGAGACAGCTCAAGCAAGCTGATGAAAAGGAAGGGGTCACATTTTCAAAAGTTTTCGAAATCATGTTAAAAATGTAGGTTTTTGTGTGTGTGCACCACCTACGCATAGTGTAAAGAATGTTCAAAATCACTCCTCTTCTCATTGTCAAAGCGGACATCTTGGGGTAAATCAGCTTCTGTTTTGGCATCAATACATCTGGGAATCCCTTGAGCCCATGTTAGCCATCTGAAACACACACACACACACACACACACACACACATATGCAAAAACATACAGGGTGTGATACAAATGCGAAAACTTTATGAATTTGACAGCAATGTTTGAAATCTTTGTATTGTACGTGTTGGACCTATAAGTCTTTTGTCTCTCCTGCAGCTCTATCTTCCTATGTGCCAGCAGCTGTGGTGATGAATCGTCCAAGAGTGTCTTTGCTATGAAGGCAGGAAGAGAAGAAGAACAGTAGAGTCTGTTTCTCAGAATAGACATACTTGTTTCTGTCTGTCTCTGGCTCTCTCTCTCTCTCTCTCTCTCTCTCTCTCTGACTATATATATATAGTCCAAACTCACCCTTCCTGTGGGTAGTTGCCCTCTTAAGCTTGGGTTCTCTACCTAGGCTTGGGAGCTTGGAGGTTCAGCAAGCCTAGAAGTTCCTAGAAATGCGCTCTTCTGGACAGAAATCTCGGATGTTGGTCCTAAGGTCTATTGCAGCCACTCTCCCAGTTTTATGGGTTATGTCCCTGAATGCTCCGATTATTACAGGGACCACTGTTTCCTTCACTTCCCATATTGTCTTCCTCATTCAGCCCTTGATATTTTTCAAGATTCATGTGTTCCTTCTTGTTGATAATGCTGTCATTGGGAACCGCTACATCAATCTATACTGCCTTCTTCTGTAGTATGTTGACCACCATAATATCCAATTGGTTGGCCATCACCAGTTTAGCTTAGTCTAAATATGAATGTCCCACAAGATTTTAAATGTTATTGTCCAAGACCTTTGGAGTCATCACGCACTTTGACTTTGACTTTCAGGGCCTGTTCTTGAGCTGCCATGATTAGTGCCTCTGTACTGTCTCGCAGAGTAGCCTTTTCTGGGCACTGATAGGACCTCTTTGTATAGGCCTGTTCTTTAATCTGTCTGTGGTACAAACAGTCCAGAATCTTATCCTTCCATGGTTGTTCCTCCACTTCTTTATCCCCTTCCCTTGGTTTCAGCTGCCTGAAGCGCTCACTTAGCAGTTCATCACTGGGGGCCAGCTTCCTGATATATTCCTGGAGCTTTGTTGTTTCGTCCTGAATAGTGGCTTTGAGATTCACTAGCCCCCAGCCTCCCTCCTAGTGTACAGTCTCAGGGGGCTGAACTTGATACCCTCCGTGCATTGTGAGGAGCTTTCCTCAGTGGCCTCTATCTCCTCCTTTGACTAGGTAATTATACTAGTGGGGTATCTGATGACTGGTAGGGTACATGTATTGAAGGCTCAGCCTTTTCTCTTTCCATTCAGGTGACTCTTCAGGACCTGCCTTTCTCTTTGTAGGTACCTCCTTTCAGCTTCTTCATGGTTGCCATTTACCTGTGGAACCCCAAGGTATTTGTAGCTGTCCTGCACGCCTGCTATGCCTTCTCGTAGTTCAGCCGCTTAAGTTGTAATCAACTCACCTCTCTTAGATATCAGTTGACCGCATTTATCTAGTTTGAATAACATCACAATGTTCATACTGTACATCCTGGTCAGGCTGATTAGTTAGTTGATGCCTCACTCATTCCTGGCACACAGCTTGATGTTCTCCACTTAGAAGAGGTGGCTAATAGTTGCTCCACTTTGGAACCAGTATCCATAACCACTCTTTGTGATGATGTGGCTAATGGGGTTCAGACCAAGGCAGAACAGTTGCATAGACAGAGCATCTCCTTGTTACATGGTAAATTGTGTAACTGGATTGGAAATGGCCTCCAGGGTTGTCTTCCACAGTCACAATGAGTTCTTAATGAAGGTTTTTAATGATCTGTTGATGTTCTAAAGGCTCTAGCATGGTTGCCGCGTCTGCTCGCGCGAGCAGTGTTGATGACGTCACGAGTTCGTGCCCGCCATAGGACCCTATATAGTGGCGCAAGTCGTTGCGCGCCAGTAGTTGCAATTTTCTCCATCACAGAGGTGGCGCTGCTACGTGAAGGTTACCTCTACTCTACAACCACGAAAGTGGAGAAGAAAACAATGCTGCTGTCAAGAGCAGGAATACTGTAATTAATGATACTGCTGCAGTATTCAGATCATTTTAATTTTTTAATTCAGTTAAAAGAGGTGAAGGTTTGAAGCCCCCGGCATCAACAGAGTCTCTGCCCTCTTCTTTGCCTTCAGGGATCTGTCCCGTAGCTTCTTCCACACATTCTTACAGAACTCTCCCTCTTTCCCCAAAGTTCTGCACATCTCTGTGCACCAGTTTGGGGAGTTTACGTGCTCCCTGTGCTGTTTCACTGCAGTTTCGTACAGCTGCCTGTACAAACGCACCTCCTGACTGAGCCTGGTCTCACATCGGTCCATCCGGTTCGTTGTGCTCGGCGCCGCCAAGTTACAAAAATCGACTGGTGCACGACAACGCGCTGCGCCGTCTTTTCAAGGGAAGCGCCAGGCCTGAAACGTCATTTTGACGTCACGGTCCACCACCGCCGTGACAGACGCGGCAACCATGCTACCGCCTTAAGAGTTCCAAGCATTCCAGTATTCATGTGTGTAACCCCGAGCTGAAGGCTTTCTTGTAATCAGTCCAGGTAGTGCACAGATTTGTATGTCTGATCTTTCTAGCAGCAGGTTGATTTCTGTTGCAAGGCATTCATGAACTGAAGTTAGCCTCTTACGCTAGTAGGTTTGTAATATGTCAGGACCTGCTGGAGTCCAGCTCGTCTTACTTGAGACTCTCTCTTGGATATCTGTCACTGTGGGGTCCTGTTCTGAAAGATTGTTGTGGTCAGCTGTCATATCCATTTGCCATTGAACATTGGGCATACATTTTTTCAGTATTGTTCAGCCTCAACCCTGGGCAGGTCTATTATCACCTTATTACCCTGCCATTGAGAATACACTTTGAATGGTTCAGTGAAAAACATCCCATTTATTCCTCCAAGCTTCAGCTTCTCTCGTGTATCTTCCATCTAAGGTCAGCTGCCTTAGTGTTGAGGTTATCAGGGATTTGTAATAAGGCTTGGTACCCATTCTCAGATGGTGGGAATGATGACCTGTCGTCAAGGTTCCACCTTGCCATGGGATCTTTGTTGCATCTCTAATTGTGATATCAAATTCTATTTGCGTAAATAAGAACACTGGGTTACAATGTCATTTCTTTGTTAGCTTAGATGTTGAATTTCAAAGTATCCCTTGGTCCCACATCCCCTGCATATATTCCTTCTCACTGGGATTGCTGCAACAGCATTCCAACATGTGAGGTTCTCCATTCTAGTTCACAAATGGCTTGTTCCAGTTGATCATTTGTCATCAGTATGTCCTGGGCCCAGAATACCTGATGCAGATCTCACTAATCCAGGCAACATCCTCCATGGAGTGACTCCAATTATATCTCTCGCTCAGATTAATACTAAGGTTGCTAGAGGCATGCCCTGACCAAGAATTAAAGGATGGATCATCTCTTCCAAGGACGATGACAATAACTACATATTTATGATATTCAACTGAAATTGTAGAAAGCTGAAACCTGAACACTGAGGAATGTTATCCTCCACAATTTCACCCATAATAATTCCACACATAATAAATAATCAATTACAGGCAGCAGTATCTAACTTCATTAACATTTGATCCTAAATCACATTTTTAATGAACCTAAACTATAAACTAGCTGTCATGCACAAATATTGTAATGTCAGGAATGATTTCAGGCTGAACTTTGTCAGGATGACAAAAATGACTACGAAAAGAAATTTGCTTTACACCATGTTATCCACTAATTCAATGTAAGAGTTGTGTTTGATGAATCAGTTTGGGGTTTGATACAAAGGCTTTAATCAATACTTTTACAGTTGAGCACTGGAAATCCATTCTGAATGCCTGAACCATCTCCTACCTGTACCCTCTCTTATCTCCACCTTGGTTTCTCCAATTAGCCAGCGATAACAGGGGAAAGTCAGCACTTTTTCTCCATCTGTAGGCTCCACCATGACATAACGACAAAACCAGTTATCTTCAACCCAGTACCTTTCTTTCTCCAGCCTGACCAGTAACAGGGAACCTAAAGGTGAAGAGCTGGTCACTTTGTACTGATCTACCTGAAATAAATGGAAGGACAGAAAAGAGATAAAGAGATGATAAAAAAGAAAGAAATGCAAGCGTCATCACAGATTACTGCAGTTACTGCATACAAACTAATAGCTTCATTAACATGGACTGCATGATTTGTGTCTCCTCTCTCTAAATTAAAGTATGTTTAATGGCAGTAGGCATCCATCTGTGAAACACTGACTCTTTCATGCAGTACACTGTATTCTCGTGGGCCAGAATGGAACTGTTGATGCCTGAAACTTGCATATAAATTCAGAGACATTGCTATTACTCAATTAAAAAGTTTTTAAACAACAGACTCAAAACTAAGCATTTTTCAGATTGCTTATGTATTTGAATAAATAATCAACTCCAGACTCTCGGCAATCCAGTTCATACTCACACATATACATACATAGAATAAAACTTAAAAATAAAATAAGAAAATAATTGTGTGTCTGTGTGTGTGTGTATAAAATAATAAACAATAAAATAATAAGTGATAATGAGAATAGGGATAAGTAGTAGAATAGTGGTAATAGTTTGTTTTTTAATCAATAAACGGTAAATATTTTAGCAGAAATAAATGAGGAACAGTCTCAGATTGAAACATTTCTTAATGCGTGACATGCAGTGATGTATTCTCCTGCCAGTTCTACAGCAGAGCTGGCTCCTCCCAGAAGGATTGGAATTGTTTTGTTTTGTTGGAGGGTGAGGAAGTCTGGGATTTTTGCTTTAAATTTGGGAAATAATTCTTCTCAATGTGTGAGAAAGTGAGTTTCTGTCTTTACTTCTCCTGTGTCACAGTGGATACAAATTATTTTTGTTCTTTCTAGCCATTCTCTTTTATGGCGACCAGTTTCAATGGCAAGTCTATAGTCACTGAGTCTATATTTTGTAAGGGTTTGTCTTTTTAATTTTTTTTTATTTTATTTGGGTTAAATATTGAGCCAATTGCAATACTCTGTCCAGTAAATTATGATATTCTAATTTATTGATTTTTATTTAGTTTCTATTTTCCACTGTTTACATTTTTGTTTATTATCTTTGTCGGTTTGTTTTCTTTGTGAGTATGGAATTATTTTTATAGTGTAATTTTGACTCGTCAAACTGATTTCCTCATTTGTACCATTCCAAGTATTATTTTCTGGCTTTAGACAGACCTGCTGCTCCAAGTATGCTCTTTGCTGTTATGACTCTATCTTCTCTTTTTAATTCTAATTAAGAGGGGGAACTGGCCCGGTTCTGCTCTGCAGCTGTGGTTTGGACAGTTTCTGTGGACTGTGGATATTCTTGCATTCCTTGTTCTGTTTGTGATAACAGTAGGCAGTCATCTGCATACAACAGACACTTGACTTCCTTCCCCTCCAAGTCAAGTCCTGGGGCTTTTTTACCTCTGGATCCTCCATGGTTAGATCCCCACGGTGTTCTGGGTTCTTGGGCCAATCTTCAGTGTCCTTGGTGAGAAATTCCAGCCCCTGTAACCAAGTATGGCTCTGAATGAATTTCTCTGCCTTCAGACCCCTTCAGACCCCTGAATGCATAATCTGCAGGATTCAGTGAGGTGTTGACATACCTCCACTGACTAGGTGTAGAGATCTTCAAGATGATCTCTACCCATTACCAACAAAAGTGCGAAATCTGCTTTTTCTGTTTCTGATGTACTGTTCTGTAGAGATGTGCTATCTGTCCAGAATACAGACTCTTGGAGTTGCAGCTGCAGCTCCGATCTCAACACCTGGTCCACGTGGGCAGCCATAGTAGACGCAGTGAGCTCCATGCGAGGGATAGTCATAGCCTTAAGCGGTGCCACTCTAGCTATCCCGATGACAAATGCACAATGTGCTTCGTTGCTACTGTTCTTCTGTAGAACATAGCTAACTGTCCCATAACCTTCTTCACTGGCATCAGCGAAATGATGCGGTTGATTAAACACCGCTTCACCAAAGCCTGCGAGCTTGAAACACCTAGGGATGCTGACGTTCACTAGCTGTTGTAATGCAGCCTTCCAGGCGGACCAGTCCTGAACTAGCTCATCGGGTATTGGGACATCCCAGCGCATCGTCAGTCTGCAGAGCTCTTGCAGGATTTTCTTTGCTGAGATCACCACATGTGCCAAGATACCCAACGGGTCGTAAACTGAGCTCACAAGGGATAGGATGTTTCTCCTGGTGGGTGCTTTGGCTGGCATGATGATCTTAAACTTGAAACTGTCAGACTCGATACATCAGTGAACTCCCAAAGCTCTCTCTATGGGAAGCGAATCTCAATCCAGGTCAACGTCTTTAACCTCAGTTGCCCTGTTTTCTTCTGGAATAGCAGACATCACGACTCTGCTGTTGCTTACCCACTTGGTGAGCCTGAATCCACCCTTTCCACACACGGCTCGCAGGGTGTGGTACAATTATACTGCCTCCTCTTCAGAATGGACCGATTTAAAGACAGTAATCCACATAGAAATTGTGGAGCACTGTGTCGACTGCTTGGGTATTTGACTCAGTTCTACTGTCTTCAGCACATTTCCGCAGGGTGAATTTGGCACAGCTTGGAGATGAGGTTTCACCAAACAAATGCACGACCATTTTATATTTCACCATCTCTCAACTTATGTTGCCTAATGTCCACCAGAGGAACCGGAAAAAGTCAGAGTCCTCATCAGGCACGTTCATTTGGTGAAACATCCCTTCCACATCAGCCATAACTGCCACCTCCTCTTGTCTAAACCTGGTACCAAACTCTACCATCGTCCCAGCTGATATCCTTGCTGTGTACCTTCACAGCATATCCCTTATCGATGATGCCAGCCATGAACGCTGAGTACTCTGAATGGAATGTTGGATTCTTCCCAAACTTTCGCCTCAAGTTCAGAGTGCATTGCTCAGCCACCCTTTGGTTGTTGGGCATCTTCAGGTCTTTATTCCTCAGTGGCAGTGCAATGGTGTAATGTCCATCAACAAGTTTAGTTGACCGTGTGACCATGTTGAGAAACTGAAAATCTTCCCTAGACATTTCCAGCCTCTCAAACTGATTACACTCAGAAAAGTCACACTGAAACTGCTGATTCCAGTCTGGTAACTGCTATTAGGTTTGCTTGAACCTGCATCAATCTGTACGCTGTGCTATTGTAGCGGGGTAGACTATGCTACCCGTAATGCATTGTTATATCTGTAAAGGCAGTTCCGGTTATGATCACTAAATGTTCAGTTATACTTACCTTGGTGTCCGTCTCAATCATTATTATACACGGTGTCAGAAAGTGGCAAAGGACATATGGCTCCAAGAATTTCATAGATGACAAGTCAAGTCGTTAGCGAAAGAGTGGATATACCTGCAAGAAACGGAGAAGTTTGGCACACACGAACGCGAGGACAACGCCAGTGAAGCTGCATGAGCCGGTGAGCGGGAAACTCAGATAAGCTAAAGGGAAAACAAAGACTCGTCATGGCGGTTTCATTGCAAATAACACAGCCAGAACCATTCGACTTCTCGAGACCGTCTGACTGGCCGAGATGGATCAAATAATTGGATTATTTTATGAATAATTATGATTATAATGAATTGAATTCCAATTGGCTTGAATTGGACTTTATTATCTAAGTGCCTTGAGATGACATTTGTTGTATTTGGCGCTATATAAATAAAAATTAATTGAATTGAATTGAATCCGACGATTTGACTGCTTCCACGTTGCATCCGGATTACGTGAGCAAGACGAGGAATATCAGGTAAATGCTCTCCTATATGCTATGGGGGATGCGGCCTACGATATCCTCAGTATCCTGCCGATCACGACTGCCATGAAAAAGAAATATGCCTCAGTTAAAGCAGCGATGGAAAAGCATTTCATAGGCAAACACAATGTGATTTTTGAATATTTTTAATATGCGATGCCAGCAAGAGGGGGAGAGTGCAGAAGCGTACATCACCGAGGTTCACAAATTAGCAGAACACTGTAGATTTGGCTTACTGAAGGAGGAGCTCATCAGAGACCGAATTGTGGTGGGGATAAGAGACAGAAAGTTATCCGAAAAGCTACAAATGGACTCTGCATTAACACTACAGAAAGCAATAGACCAAGTGAGACAAAATGAAACTGTTAAGAAACAACAGGCAATACTGCATGGTGCTCCAGTCCAGTCAAACATGGATGCAATCAAAACAATGAGAAGAGGAAAAAACTTTCCACAAACATGGAAACAAAGGCCTCAAACGGGTGATACACCCAATGACAAAGAATGCGGACGATGTGGGGGACGAAAACATGCATGGAAAGATTGCCCAGCTAGAGATGTGGAATGTCGGAAGTGCCACAGGAAAGGACATTTTGCTGTGGTCTGCCATAATGGTCAGGCAGTACACACTGTCACAGAAGAACTGTCAGACAGCGATTCAGACTGTGCGTTCTTAGGGGAAGTGTCTACAACAAACACCAAAGCGTGGATGGAGAAGGTCACTCTGAATGGAGACGCAGCCAACTTCAAAATTGACACAGGTGCAGATGTGACCTCCATACCAGAAAGCCTGTTCAATCCAGAGAGAGACGGTCAGCTACACAAGCCGCTGAAAAGGTTAGTGGGCCCAGGACAAAATGTGCTGAAAGTTAGGGGCTGCTTTCAGGGCAAACTGTGTGCAAAAGGCCGACTCACAGAGCAATGGGTGTTTGTCGTGGAGGGGCTGACACAGCCGCTTTTGGGTCTGCCAGCCATACAAGCCATGGGGCTGGTGCACAGAGTGAATGAAGTGACACAGTCAGATACTGACTTCAAGGCACTTTACCCAGCAGTGTTCCAAGGGTTAGGAAAACTGACAGAACCGTACCACATTGAACTGGAGGAAGGAGCTGTACCCTATGCACTGTCAACTCCCCGCAGAGTACCCCTTCCACTCAGAGACAAGGTACGTGAAGAGCTTGAGAGAATGGAAAATATGGGTGTCATTTCAAAAGTAACTGGGCCAACAGCATGGTGTTCTGGCATGGTAGTGGTGCCAAAACCTAAGAAAGACAAACTGAGAATCTGTGTGGATCTCACACACCTGAATGCTGCAGTGAAGCGAGAGCGCCACATATTGCCGGCTGTAGACTGAACTCTGGCAATGATGTCAGACGCCAGAGTTTTCACCAAATTGGATGCAAGGTCAGGATTTTGGCAGATTCCGCTAACTCCAGAGTCTAGGCCTCTCACAACCTTCATCACTCCATTCGGGAGGTACTTTTTCAACAGACTCCCGTTTGTAATTGCAT
Source organism: Odontesthes bonariensis (assembly GCF_027942865.1). Lineage (NCBI taxonomy): Eukaryota > Metazoa > Chordata > Actinopteri > Atheriniformes > Atherinopsidae > Odontesthes > Odontesthes bonariensis. Next base: position 33,639,533 of record NC_134524.1, on the reverse strand, counting down.
CCGCTCCCGAACATTTTCAGAGAAGAATGTCACAGATGTTGGAGAATTTCGAGGGGGTCCTGTGTCATGCAGATGATGTGTTGGTGTATGGACGAGACAGACAGGAACACGACCAGAGACTGCACCGTGTGCTGCAGAGAATGCAGGAGGAAGGACTTACACTTAATGAGAAGTGTGAGTTTTCACAAGAGCACATCACATTTGTTGGACACAAGGTATCCTCAAAAGGAATTGAATCAGACCCAAACAAAGTGAAGGCTATCCTACAGATGCCTGAGCCTACCTGCGTGGAGGATGTGTGCCGTCTAATGGGTATGGCAAACTACCTCTTCAAGTTTGTACCTCAGATGGCCACCATCACAACGCCACTCAAAGACCTGCTGAGAGAGAAAAACGAGTGGGTTTGGGATGAACCGCAGCGTACTGCTTTTGAAAAGCTGAAAAGGGGACTTAGTTCACCAAAGGCGCTTGCTCAGTACACAAACACAGCAGAGACAAAAGTATCTGCAGATGCATCACCATACGGAATAGGTGCTGTCCTAATGCAAAAACAAACAGATTGGACCTGGCAACCTGTCACATACATCTCAAGGGGATTGACAGACACAGAGAAGCGCAATGCGCAAATTGAAAAGGAGGCGCTGGCGGCGACGTGGGCGTGTGAGAGACTTACCTCATACCTGCTAGGACTGCACTTCACTCTGCAGACGGACCATAAGCCACTGGTCCCTCTGTTGAGCAGCAGAGGTTTGGACGACCTCCCCCCCAGAGTTCTGAGATTTCGACTGAGACTCCTCAGGTATGACTACGACATTGTTCATGTGCCAGGCAAAAGCCTCATCACTGCTCATACTTTGTCCAGAGCTCCACTGAGTGACCCTCCATCGGCGGATGACCTGCGGCTGGAGAAGGACGTCCAGGTATTCGTGGATGCTGTGGTGTCTTCGCTGCCAGCTACGGACTCACGGCTGGCAGAAATCAAGCAGGTACAGCAAACAGATGACACATGCAAAACCGTTACACACTACGGTCAAACAACTTGGCCAGAGAAACACAGGGTGAGTTCCAACATCACACCCTACTGGCAAGTCAGGGCAGAGCTACAAGTAGTAGGAGGGCTTCTGAGCTTCTGATGAGAGGGGAGAGAATCGTCATTCCCCAGACACTCCAAGGCGAAATGATGAGCAAAACTCCACGACGGGCAACAGGGAATTTCCAAATGCCGCGCTAGAGCTCAAATTTCGGTGTGGTGGCCAGGTATCTCCACACAAATCAAAGAGACTGTAGACAGATGTGAAATGTGTCAGAGATACCGAAGTCTGCACAGAAAACCCCTCATGCAGTCATGTGTCCCTGATAGGCCCTGGCAAAAAGTCGGAATGGATCTGTTTGAGTGGGCGAACAAGACCTACCTTCTCATCGTCGACTACTTCTCACGATACATCGTATAGTCTCTTCTAAACCATCAACTTGTGTTTTAGACCCAATCCCAACCAGACTGTTCAAGGAGGTTTTCCCATTAATTGACACTTCCATATTGGATTTGATCAATCTGTCTTTGTTGACAGGATATGTACCTCAGACTTTTAAGGTTGCTGTAATTAAACCTTTACTTAAAAAACCTACTCTTGATTCAGAAGTGTTAGCTCATTATAGACCTATATCCAATCTCCCTTTTATGTCTAAAGTTCTTGAAAAAATAGTTGCAGCTCAGCTTTGTGATCACTTACACAGAAATAATCTGTTTGAAGAGTTTCAGTCAGGATTCAGAGTGCATCATAGCACAGAAACTGCACTGCTGAAAGTTACCAATGATCTCCTCTTAGCCTCTGATAGCGGACTTGTGTCTGTGCTTGTCCTGTTGGATCTCAGTGCTGCATTTGATACGGTCGATCACAGTATCTTATTACAGAGACTTGAACATGTTATTGGGATTAAAGGAACTGCATTAGGCTGGTTTAAGTCATATTTATCTGATAGATTTCAGTTTGTTCTTGTAAATGAAGAATCTTCCTCACACACCAGAGTAAGTCATGGAGTTTCCCAGGGTTCTGTGCTTGGACCGATTCTTTTCACTTTATACATGCTTCCATTAGGTAACATTATTAGACAGCATGGCATAAATTTCCATTGCTATGCTGATGATACTCAGCTGTACTTATCTATAAAACCAGATGAACCCAATAGGTTGGTCAGACTACAAGCATGTCTTAAAGACATAAAGACTTGGATGACTCAGAACTGTCTGCTTCTAAATTCAGACAAAACTGAAGTCGTTATCTTTGGACCTAAGCGTTTCAGGGAGAAATTGTCTAGCTATATAGTTACTCTAGATGGTATTTCCTTGGTTTCTAGTTCTACAGTGAGGAACCTTGGAGTTATTTTTGACCAGAATTTATCATTTGACTCGCATATAAAACAGGTTTCTAGGACTGCCTTCTTTCATCTTCGTAATATTGTTAAAATCAGGAACATCTTGTCTCAGAGTGATGCAGAAAAACTAGTCCATGCATTTGTTACTTCAAGATTGGACTGCTGTAATTCTTTATTATTGGGCTGTCCCACATATTCTCTGAAAAGCCTCCAGCTGATCCAAAATGCTGCAGCCAGAGTTCTGATGAGAACTAACAGCAGAGATCATATTTCTCCAGTTTTAGCTTCTCTTCATTGGCTCCCTGTTAAATTCAGAATAGAATTTAAGATTCTTCTCCTTACATATAAAGCTCTTAATGACCGAGCTCCATCATATCTTAAAGATCTCATTGTAAGATATTTTCCTAACAGAGCACTTCGTTCCCAAACTGCAGGTTTACTTGAGGTTCCCAGAGTTTCTAAAAGTAGAATGGGAGGCAGAGCCTTCAGTTATCAGGCCCCTCTCTTGTGGAATAAGCTGCCAGTAAATGTCCGGGAAGCAGACACCCTTTCCACTTTTAAGACCAGGCTTAAAACTTTCCTTTTTTATAAAGCTTATAGTTAGGTCTGTTGAATCTGATAGTGTGTCTGCTAGTGTGTCTTGTTCTGCCTCCACCTCTGGCACCTTCTATACTTTCATTACCCCCTACCCGAACCAGGGTTTGAATCCCATTCCCGCTTATCTTACCTCTTTTATTTCTCCCCGTACCCGAACCAGGGTTTGCATCCCCACCCCGCTGTGACTGGTGTGCAGTTGGTGAGAGGCTGAGGTAGCTTGTGGCTGTAAAAAGATGGTTGTTGTGGTGTGAGGAGCAGATCTATATAGGGAGTATAGGGAATTACTCACTGAGTCTGGTCCTTTATTTATTTAATTTTTCGTTAGCACAAGTTTCTTGTGTTTACCTTGAATAGGGATGGCTCAGGTAATCCTGAAACATCCCATAGTTAAGCTGCTATAGGCCTAGACTGCTGGGGGGCCTCATCTGTCACACCTTTCCTCACTTTACTCTCTTTATGTATATGTGACATTATTGTGGTCATTAACTCGTGTTTCCCTGTTCCAACAGATATCCTTTGAATGGTGTTACAGTGCCCCCGCCGCCGCGCCCCCCCCCCCTTTCTGTCTTCTCAAACCCCAGCTGGTCGAGGCGGATGGCCACCCTTCCTGAGTCTGGTTCTGCCAGAGGTTTCTTCCTGTTAAAAGGGAGTCGTTTCTCTCCACAGTCGCCTCCGGCACGCTCAGGACGGGAGATTGGACCGAAAAACAAAAAGTTTTCAGTGTAATCTGTTGGTTTTCTTAGCTAGGAAATTGTTTTTGAATTGGCTCTATATGAACGAATCGGATTATTTTATGAATTATGATTATTATTAATTAATTGAATTCCAATTGGCTTGAATTGGACTTACTATCTAAGTGCCTTGAGATGACATTTGTTGTATTTGGCGCTATATAAATAAAAATGAATTGAATTGAATTGAATCGAGGTCGTGGAGCTCAAAACCACATCATCGGAAGTCACGGTTCGTGCTGTGAAGAAGGCTTTCGCATGTCATGGGTACCCGGAGACTGTGGTATCCGACAACGGACCACAGTTTTCTTCAGAGACATTCAGAACATTTGCAAAAGAGGCCTGTTTTGCACGTCACGAGCAGCCCTCGCTACCCGCAAGCAAATGGTGAGGCTGAACGTGCCGTGCAAATAATCAAAAGTCTGTGGAAAAAGGAGACTGACCAAACCAGAGCACTACTAGCATATAGGGCCACACCATTAGAGCACGGATACTCACCTGCACGGCTACTGATGGGGAGACACCTGCGCACATCCCTCCCACAGTCTGCAGGTCAGCTCACGCCAAAATGGCCTGACCTGGAGGCTTTTCGGAGGGAGGATGAGAAAGGACGGCGCAAACAAGCTTCACACTACAATCTTCGCCACCGGGCCAGACCACTTCAAGAACTCGACGCAGGACAAAAGGTGTGGATCACCACAGAGAAAGCTCCAGGGACTGTGCTTGGGACTGCAAACATGCCAAGATCATACTTGGTGGAAACAGACAAGGGGGTTCTAAGAAGAAACAGACTTCACTTGAGAGCAACCGAGGATCCCTCTGTAACCACCACCAAGTCAGGCAGAGTCTCCAAGACTCCAGAGAGGCTTGACCTGTGAAGGAAAAATAGAGAGAAACATACTTTGAATGTTCCAGTTTAATACAGGGTTTTAAAGAGAAATGTGTTTTGATAAAATAAATAATAAGAAAGTCTAATATGTAATGAAAAGAGTTCCAGAGACTTTGACATGGGATATGTGCTTAGCTAAAAGGAAGAGATGTAGCGGGGTAGACTACGCTACCCATAATGCATTGTTATATCTGTAAAGGGAGTTCCGGTTATGATCACTAAGGGTTCAGTTATACTTACCTTGGTGTCCGTCTCAATCATTATTATACAGCTATGGCCAGCTTTCTCTCGGAGAGGTCCATTGATGGTCCAGCCAAGCCGTGTTCTTACAGCATATGGACCATCCTTTATGCTAGCAATGATTTGCCAGGGTTCAAGAGCCTTGGGTGCATTAGTCCCAATAAGCAGTCCTATCTCTGCCTCTATTATTGGAAGCAACACCTCCTGTAGGTGTGGCCACTTGTCAACATCCTCTTGTAAAGGAATATTACCTTTTGTTGCAGGAATGGTTTTCTGGGCAAATGCATCTGGGAGCTCCAGGAAATCATTGCAGTCCAATCTGCTCACTTCCAAGCCAAGCACCACGTGACTGCTCACAATCCTTTCCTCTCCCATAGTCTTCAATAAGATCTGTGTCTTTCTGCCTGTGAGGTTAAGCTCTTTCATTAGATTCTCAGTACAGAAACATGCAGTACTGCCAGGGTCAAGGAAAGCGTAAGTCGTTGTCACCTTTTGGCCCTTGTTGCTCTTTACTTGAACTGGAACTATAGCTAAGATGCTCTCTAAGTTCTCAGCACTTGTAGCTCCATTGGTTGTAGTGCTGGTGCCCACAAACCCACTTACAACCGACTCTGACGGCCTTTCCTCACCTTTGTATGACTCACGTTCAGTCCTTGTGTCTTTGTTTGATATGCCACTTTGGGCCTTCATGTGCAACACTGTAGGGTGCAACTGCATCCAAACGTGACAAGTCATCTTCTCCTTACATGAGGTGCTCATGTGGCCCCTTTTAAGACCTGTTTGTGCTGAAGTACAAACCTTTGGCTCACAAGAAGTATGTAGAGATTTCTTCATTTTCTTCCACTGTTCCATAGAATGTTCTGCACCATGACAGAAAAGACATGGTTTGGCAAACGCATGCTCTTTGCTGTTGATAACTTTAGTTCCTGGCTTAAACATGGGACTCACTGCTTCATTGCTTGTGATAGTTGCCGCTGTGACATAACCTCTTTTGTTGTCATTCTCCTGTGCAACCTCTCATTCATTTGACCTGTAGCTGAGCTCTTTGAGGAGTCTGTCACCAAACAGTGGGTGCAACACTTCGCTTGCTTTTTAATTAAATCCACAAGGTCGTTGAACCTGGCTCTGCGATACTCATAGTCCTGAATATTACCGACAACGCTTTTCCATCTCTCCCTCAGCTTATATGGGAGCTTGGTAATTATAGCATGCATGTTAGCTGCATTATCAAGCTTTTCCACATACTCCACGTCAGTCATAGCATTACGACATGCTGTGAGATAGAAAGACTGCAGAGCTTCTCCGTCGTCAGACTTGATGGGAAACCAGTTCGAAGCTTTGATAATAAATGCCACTGAAATCTTGTAGGTATTTCCGAGGTGTTCTTCCAGAAGTCTCTGAGCTTCACGGTAGCCAAGCTCAGGTTCCATATGGAGACGTACCTGCTCCCTGGGTTGCCTGCCCCTTTTTTAATTGCTCACTATTAGAACATTTTGAAGAGCCAGGGAGGCGAGGGGAGGGGCCTGGTTGCTGCCTGGGGCGGGAGGGGCCGGGAGGAGGAGTCGTTCTGCTGATTCGGGGCCTGTGGTGGCTGGGGGGCTGCTGACCCCCAGATGTGTCCGCTGGGGTGGGAGGGGGACCATGAGCGGATACGGATGGGCTTCCCGGGTTCTGTGCTGCATGAGGGCTGCTGGTGGCCTGGGTCTTGGGGCCCTCTCTGGGGGGGGGTTATCATGTGGGACCTGTGCCATGTGTATCGCATGTTCATGCACTCACACACACGCACGCACACACCTGTGGTTTGAGGTCATCCATATCCACAGTTGTGTTTCCCTCAGCCTTCTGCAGAGCTTAAAGGCCTGACCCATTCATTTGAATCAGGTGTGCTGGAGCAGGGAAACAGCAGGGAGGTGTACCTTGAGGACCAGGGTTGGGAAATACTGGTGTAGACCATGCTTTTTGATAAGTATGTTGCACACAGGTCGCACATACAGTGAAGGTTACTGTTCTGTTGTATCATCTGGTAGGTGTCTTGAATTGTGGACTTCATGCTGTGTTGTGTTTCTTGTGTTGTGCTCCACTTTGAATACTGTGTTGAGCAGAGCATTATCCTTAACAAGACATGTTAGGTACTTTTAAACCTTTCTTTGGATGTTTGGATCATTGCATGGAATGTTTCCTTCTCTCACCTGCACAAAGTTTCCTTGACTGGCATTTGAACCAGAATGAGAAGTGTCCCGATGCTTTCACAGAGCAAGAAGCATGGGATGTACCAATGGTGTGAAACTACATAGGGGTGTTCCTGCTAATGTTAAAAGAATCCTCATTCAGTCGACTTAGATATGTAGTGAATCTGAGTATTTCATTGTCATGTCAATTCTACTGGTTCATTTATATTCATGCAAATATTTGATGGGATAAACGTGTGGACATGGATGACGGAGGGGAGGGGCTTCCAGTATAAAGCCTGAGTAGCAGCTCCTCGTGAGAGAGAGGTGGGCAGTTTGGGCCTGAAAGATCCCAGTGCTAGAGCCCTACAGCTAAGGGCCTGGCGTTAAACAATGTGACTGATAAGTTTAAGTTGGTTCATTTTGGAAGAATTTTGAAGTTAGTTGCCTTAGTTTTCCCTTATTTGTTATTTTGCCTCCACAATGCACCTTTGCACAACTGCACATGCCACTTTACCGGTGAACCGGAATAAAAGTCAAGCACTAGATGATGTCTTGAGTCCAGCCTCCTCCTTTGACCACTCAGCCAAATTCTACTACACTATTTAATGTCAGGTGGCAATATTAGATATTAACAGAGAGTAGTGTAAAATACATTTTGGATTGTTTACTGATGAACAAGTGACAAGGTCCTCATAAAGTCAGTAGAACCTGATGGAGTCACAGGATCCCAAAACATGAGACTCACATTGGAGACTACACTGGGAAAGTTACAGTATGTTTTCAATTCCTTTGTTTCATTCATTTCATTTCATTTTCTGTACTTAAATTTTCACGTTTATGTGGGGTAATAAAAACAAGTTTTTGTTCGGTTTAAGAAAACATCCTATTTGGCCTAAGAATACACCAATTCAAATAATTAATTTAGCTAATCTGATAATGGCAAGATGTGTTTATTTGGCATGCTGAAATCTGACTCGAAAGAAAAGTTTCTGTATAGGTTTGTGCATGAAGGAGTCTTGAGAAAAATGATTTGATGCTGTCAGGATGATTTGGACATTTAGGCACTTACTGCTCCTCGGCAGAAATCCAACCCAGGATTGTCCAGCAGGGTGCGTTCACTCTCCCCTTTCTCTCCAACCAGTGTCAGAAAGATGTAGTTGTTGGTGCCTGAGTACTCTGATGTACCAGTTGCTACTGTTACACTGTAGACTTCCATCTGAGGATGCACACACAAACAAACACACCAAGACACACACATCCTGTTAAACCCTTAACAGGCGGGCAATTTTTGCCTGCAACTCCTAAAAAAAGCACACCCAAAGTAAATTGAAAGCTGTGCTTGAACCACTTGGAGTAGAGGGCTGGTTGAAGTCTCTTTTGAAAGAGAATACGGTACTCTGAATCTTCACCTACAACAGAATCTCGGTAAGTGCTACTGTCACAGAGCAATATGAGCTTGAATACAGTGAAAGAGATGATTTTTATGTCTTCCAAATTTTTCTTCCTAAATATGTGTATTAAAAGTGACTTTAGCATAGGGCTGCAGACTGAAAAACACAATGGGACTACAGCCTGAAGTCTTACCTAGTCCCACTTCAAATTTGACTGTAATACAACAAAAACTGAGTATTTTGTACAGGTTTTTCTAAGGATAGGACCAGGCGTGCCAAAGCTGTGCCATTTGGAGAGCCTCTGGGAAAAAAAGGCTGCCATTCCTGAACACTTCAACATACAGTCATGATCTTGGGCTCCAATGAAAGGTTACACTTGGGATTGTCTTATTCCACATCCAGATCCTCTGTCAGTATCACTGACAAAGAGCAACAGAAGCACAAACACATTTTGTCTACAACCAGAGCTTTGTGCATACAATAAAGGTCCAAACAAATATTATGCAATTAGTTTATATAGATAAATAATGACATAGCAAACCACGCTGAACAGTATTTACAATTGTATTAACATTATTTGCTGTTGGCAACATGCCAATCATTGTAGCGGTCTCTGCCTGGCACAAAGCACAGGGGCACATCACATGTGGCACACTTCACAGGAGTCTGTCCCCGTCTGACGTCAGAAGCATCACTGTCCCGACCCGGTGTAAACAAACCCCCGAGGCCTCCTCCTAACTGTATTTTGGTTTTACGTCCGTTTATCCATGTTGTAGAAAAAGAAACAAATAAAATGCAGAATCTGAAATTACGCAAGTTCACCATCAGTAACAGGTCTGACTCCAAAATCTTTGAGACCCTTTTGAAAAAAGCTGTTGGCAGGATGTCTAAGCAGCAAGAGGAGGAGTTCAGCTGACGTAATATGTCCTCCAGGTCTTTGCTGTTAATGGGTTGGAACTGTGTCATGGTGTTTAAACGGGTTTTCGTTGGAGACGGTACATATGCAGGTGTTAAAGAGAAGACCTGGTTAAAGGCAGGGCTCTCAAGTTTTCAAGTTTGCTTGGAGTGAGATTCGGGTGGGGCAGGGGCCGGCCGTGTGCGCGGGGGGTTTCTTTCGGTTTTTTTTGGGGGGGGGGTCCCTTGCAGTATCCCATCGCCATAAACTAGCTACTTAAAGAACAAAGAAATTGTTTTATTTATACCAAAATCACAAATCTTCACTTTTACACTAAATTCTGCTATATTTTAAAATAAATTGTTTTAGGTAGGCCTATGCAAAGTCTTAACAAACAAAAAAACAGACAAATTAAATTAAGAAAAACAAACATAACCCCAAATGGGCCCCTTGAGCAGTCCCTCTCTGTGTGTGTTTGTTTATGAGTGTTGTTGGAAGTGTTTGTGGCAGATTTTGATGCTTGATGACTGATATTGGGGGCTCCCATTTAAAGCACTGTGGCTCAATGTCAGCCATTTTCACAGTCATGATGGATGACAGAGTTCCATTCAGAGCCAACGTGTTCCTGGTCTTGGTTTTATTTAGCCCCACCATGGAAAAAACCCTCTCTGCATCAGCATTTCAGTGTGGCAGAACTAATACCAGTTTGGCAATTGTAGATGGGAATTTGGGAATCTGTTCATACCAGTCACCTTTGAAAAAAATTAACCACGGAAGCCTAATTACACTCCTACATACTTTTCATTTTTCATTAAGTTGCTCATGTCAAAGGGTGTGTGCTGAATATTTAGACCTACTACTCCAACGAACACTTTAATCGGCAGGTATTGGTCTTTTACAAAGAGTAGGAAAACTATAGTAACTAACAAAAGATTAAAATAAATGAAGATATGACCTGCTGATGATCCTGACGGTTCTCTTCCACCTCCAGCTCGTCTACAACTTCTGCACGCATTCAGAGCATAATAGGTTGTGTCTGTGCATTCATGAAACGCGTGCTTGCAGCTGAAAGCTATTTCAGACCTCACCCAGCAACAAGAAATTCTGTTTTCTGATTGGCTGAGAAATTCTATTTTGTGATTTGCCGATGGGTTGCTAAATCAAGACAGCTGTACCAGAGCTATAGTTCTGAGCTGTACGAGCGCACAGTAACCTGCCATTGACTCGTTTATAGTATCGGCCATTAGAATTTCTGTGCGACGAAGTTGATCATTTCTCAGCGTGAGAAATGGCATGTGTGGCGTGTGAGCGTGTGAACTTGTTGAAATGCGTGTGTCTCACGCTCATTGCGTGAGACTTGAGAGCCCTGTTAAAGGGGAACTCCGGGGCATTTGAAGCGTGTTTCCATTGCTAGAGGTTGTCAAATAATGCTAGTAGGACACAGAGAGGTGCGTATCTGCGCTCCCTGTGTGGAGATTGCTCTGTCCGCACAGCCTGTCATGCGAGGCTAATACGTGGTGGCTAAGGGGCAAGCGCTAACCCTTCCACGTAAAACAACAACTTGCACACTGCAGAAACGTCACACCACTTTATAACCCATCCGACAATAAAGTCACAAGCCTTACCATCAAAACCATATGCATGGTTCTCACATTACTGGCATGGGGACGTTACAAAACAACTTTATAAACAGCATGTAACTCACCGGCTGGTTGTAGGCTCGCGCATGTGAAAGCCCAGAAGAGTCGATGGAGAATAATCCCATATACAAAACAATTATATTCTCTAGAAAAACTGCGTTCAAGTATTTAAAACATTACAACAATACATGCCCAGTAATATTGTTGTAATGTTTTAAATACTTGAACGCAGTTTTTCTAGAGAATATAATTGTTTTGTATATGGGATTATTCTCCATCGACTCTTTTGGGCTTTCACATGCGCGAGCCTACAACCAGCCGGTGAGTTACATGCTGTTTATAAAGTTGTTTTGTAACGTCCCCATGCCAGTAATGTGAGAACCATGCATATGGTTTTGATGGTAAGGCTTGTGACTTTATTGTCGGATGGTTTATAAAGTGGTGTGACGTTTCTGCAGTGTGCAAGTTGTTGTTTTACGTGGAAGGGTTAGCGCTTGCCCCTTAGCCACCACGTATTAGCCTCGCATGACATGCTGTGCGGACAGAGCAATCTCCACACAGGGAGCGCAGATACGCACCTCTCTGTGTCATACTAGCATTATTTGACAACCTCTAGCAATAGAAACACGCTTCAAATGCCCCGGAGTTCCCCTTTAAAGATCTCACGACTGTTTTCAGTTATACACCGTTTAGAGATCACTGCTGCTGAGACATTTGTGTGCAGTGAAATCGTACTCTCAAAGAAAACACAGGAATGATCCGACAGGCCCACATCAGACACAGTAACCTTTGAAATGCTCAGACCCTCAGAGATCAGTAAGTCTAGA